>NC_041389.1:596619261-596649847 GCF_002162155.2 Triticum dicoccoides | reverse complement strand
TTCTTCCTCTTCCTCTTCTCTTCTTCCTCTTCCTCTTCTTCTTCTTCCTCTTCCTCTTCTTCCTCTTACTCTTCTTCTTCTTCCTCTTCCTCTTCTTCTTCTTCTTCTTCTTCTTCTTCTTCTTCTTCTTCTTCTTCTTCTTCTTCTTCTTCTTCTTCTTCTTCTTCTTCTTCTTCTTCTTCTTCTTCTTCTTCTTCTTCTTCTTCTTCTTCTTCTTCTTCTTCTTCTTCTTCTTCTTCTTCTTCTTCTTCTTCTTCTTCTTCCTCTTCCTCTTCTTCTTGTTCTTACTCTTCTTCTTCTTCCTCTTCCTCTTCTTCTTGTTCTTCCTCTTCTTCCTCTTCTTCCTCTTCTTCTTCTTCCTCTTCTTCTTCCTCTTCCTCTTCTCTTCTTCTTCTTCTTCCTGTTGAGCAATTGACAGAATTGAGCATATTTATGAGTATATCTAGGTAATGATCATGTATATAGGCATCACGTCCGAGACAAGTGGATCGAAACGATTCTGCATCTACTACTATTACTCCACTCATCGACCGCTATCCAGCATGCATCTAGAGTATTAAGTTAAAAACAGAGTAACACCTTAAGCAACATGACATGATGTAGAGGGATAAATTCATGCAATATGATAAAAAAAACCCATCTTGTTATCCTCGATGGCAACAATACAATACGTGCCTTGCAACCCTTTCTGTCACTGGGTAAGGACACCGCAAGATTGAACCCAAAGCTAAGCACTTCTCCCATTGCAAGAACTACCAATCTAGTTGGCCAAACCAAAAAGGATAATTCGAAGAGACTTGCAAAGATAACTCAATCATACATAAAAGAATTCAGAGAAGATTCAAATATTTTCCATAGATAATACTGGATCATAAACCCACAATTCATCGGTCTCAACAATCATACCACAAAAAGAAGATTACATCAAATAGATCTCCACGAGAGAGGGGGATAACATTGTATTGAGATCCAAAAAGAGAGAAGAAGCCATCTAGCTACTAGCTATGGACCCGAAGGTCTGAAGTAAACTACTCACACTTCATCGGAGGGGCTATGGTGTTGATGTAGAAGCCCTCCGTGGTGGACGCCCCCTCCGGCAGAGCTCCGAAACAGGCCCCAAGATGGGATCTCGTGGATACGGAAGGTTGCGGCGGTGGAATTAGGTTTTTGGCTCCTGTCCTGATCGTTCGGGGATACGTAGGTATATATAGGAGGAAGGAGTACGTCGGTGGAGCAACAGGGGGACCACGAGGTAGGGGGGCGCGCCCAGGGGGGCGCCCTCCACCCTCGTGACCACCTTTGGCACTTCTTGGAGTAGGGTCCAAGTCTCCTGGATCACGTTCGGTGAGAAAATCACGTTCCCGGAGGTTTCATTCCGTTTGGACTCCGTTTGATATTCCGTTTCTTCGAAACACTGAAATAGGCAAAAAATAGCAATTCTAGGCTGGGCCTCCGGTTAATAGGTTAGTCCCAAAAATAATATAAAAGTGGAAAATAAAGCCCAATATAGTGCAAAACAGTAGATAAAGTAGCATGGAGCAATCAAAAATTATAGATACGTTGGAGACGTATCAGAGGCTACTACCGCTCTAACAGCAAGAACAACAGACGGCGCCTTACAGTCGAACCTCGAGTCGAAGGCCAAGCTCTTGGACACCACGAAGGAGTCCGAACTACTGCGCGGCTGGATAGCCCGGCCCGCCCGGAGATTAATTAAAAACACTCCGAAAAAGAATAATACAAGCCACTTACTGCATCTCAACCGCCAGGTGGCGCAAAACCATTTCTTATGTTTTCTTTACAGGTTCACCTCTACGTAGGCCATGATGGAGGGCGTGGGAACAGTTCGAGCGCATCAGGGAACCTCTAGATATTCCCCTATAATCGTTCGACTACACCCCAGATCCGAAAACAAATTCCGCGTGCCCGGTATCAGCAGGTTATGCAATCATATTTCTTTTTATCACATCATTTGTACTCATACGCATTGACGTATTACTCAAATACAACATGTGGATTTATGTGATGCTTACCTACTGCCATCTCTCATTTAAAACTCTTTTTAAAATGCGGTCACGCCCATACTACGGCAAAAAAGTCTGAACACCTTCACGGTAGTCCGGCACCCCGAACTTATAGCATTATATGCATCACCTCCGAATCATGTCTTGGCTCAATAGTTGGGTTTGCCCGGCTCCTACGTTTTGGTACCTTACGTTCCGCTATATCGGCTAAGGTAGCATGAACTACTGTGATTGTGTCCCGGTTCTTCCGGACGAGCACCTCAGTAGAGAAAGCCGAAAACTAACTGTCATGATGCAGCTAGCTGGTCAGCTATCCGAGAGGTTCTAAAATCTTTAAGGATTCTTTCTGCACAATGCTATAACCAATGCAATGTGCGACGGATCGGACTTTTTCGATCAGACGCTTATAGAGCCCCTAATGCGGTCTTCCGAACACTAGGGGTTGCGCCTACCTTCCTCGAAACAACTCCTATGGCTAAGTGAGAGCGATAAAGCCCTATAGTCCGATTGCCTGGTTCGCTGTGCTGAACACCTCCTTTAGAGACACGCAACTGGGATAAAGAGTGCTCAGGTTTATCCCGAAAACCCCCGTACTTACTACATGGGGCCGGAAGCCGACGACTGGCCGACTCACAGAATTATTATATACAACAGCCGCACAGGATGAAAAACATTCATACGACAAAGCAATAGATGATAAGAATGCTCTTGTTCAAATATTACAATGGACGAACATGACCGTATTCATGGAAATATAACGTCCTTGGTGCATTGCTCCGCCGCAAGGCGAGCTCCTTTCAATACACCTTCATAATACAGTTCGGGCTTGCGGTGCTCCTTCCCCTCCAGCGGTCCCTCGGTCATCAGCTTCTCCGCATCCATCTTCCCCCAATGCACCTTGGCACGGGCGAAGGCCATTCGCGCACCCTCAATGCAGACCGACCGCTTGATGACTTCGAGTCGAGGGCAGGCACCTAAAAGCCGCTTCACGAGCCCGAAGTAGCTGCTTGGAATCGGCTCAGCAGGCCACAGCCGGATAATTAAATCCTTCATGGCTAATTCGGCCGCTTTGTGCAGCTCGACCAACTCCTTTAACTGGTCGAAGAAAGGCACTGGATAATTCGGCGCCAGATACTACACCGAAAAGAGCTTATCCGCGGTATTCCCCCATCGGCTCGGTAGAATTGGGCGGCATCAGATATGCTGCACGGCAGCTCCGCAAATACACCTGTATACATCAAAACTCAAGATTGTCAAATTTGATCTTCTCATCTGCTATACTTGATTTTCACAGAAAAAGCCTTACCAGCCGCAATCTTCCTTGCCTCCTGGATTTCCTTGAGGGCACCTTGGGCTTCGCCCCGAGCATCACTTGCGGCTTAGCGAGCCTGGGAGAGTTCGGATTCTTTCCCTGCTAAACTGTGCTCCAGGGTCTCACGTTTCTGCACGGCCTCTTGAAGCTCTCGCTCAGCCTCAATAACTCTGTCCTCGTGCTTCTCACGGAGCATCTGCTCTGCGGCTGCTTTCTTCTCGGCTTCGGCCACGGCCTTCTTCAAGGCCTCAATTTCGGTCGACGCCCCTAGAGTACATTATCAAAAGATGGTTGTCATGCACACTCATCCTTTCGTGCTACATAAACAAGGTTTCTACACACGTTGATTATCCTCCAGCTGTCTCTTCACTTGGCCAAGTTCTTATTCGGCCCGCTTCATACTACGCCTCAACTCGAATACTTCCGCAGCCTGAGAGGCCGCAGTTGCTACAGATGCCTACTGGTTAAACAGAGTGATAAATATCATCACATAAGTCCCCTGCGAACATGAATTTGATCCCCTGTCCGGTTCTTTCTTTCACCGAACAGTGTATCAGGGGCTACTATCTATACCATGACATTCTCCCAGAAACTCATAGAACATACCTCAAAGCCTCTTATGAGGTTGACACAGGATTCGTTCAGTCCACTCTCAGCGAACTAAATCTTCTCAATCACCGCACCCATGAGGGCATGGTGTTCATCAACGATGGAGGCACCCTGCAGCGCCGCCAATAAAGTACCCGGCGCCCCTGGTTGGACAGAGGCGGCCGATGGATGGGACTCGGGGACCTTATGGGTCGCTACAATAGTGTCCGGCTTGGGTCCGGATTCAAGATGACCCTCACCATCGATACCCACGGGATTTTTCTCTCCCGTGTAATCGGCCCCAGAAGAATGGCCTCCTGGCGCCGCCTTCGTGACCTTCTCCCCCCCTCTATGGCCTGGGTCCTTCTGGGACAAAACCTCGGTTTCATTCCTACGTTTGGAGGAAGAGGCCTTCAAGGGTGTCCCGCTCCCCATAGCGTCCGAACCCAGCAGATCCTTTGACGAGGATTGCTCGGCGCGGGGCTTCGCCGGACTAAAAAAAGAGAAACATGGCTCAGATTAGAATGTGATGCCACGATAAGGCCGGACGCATGAGCATGTTCGGATTTTATACTTACGAGTTCACCAGGGGCTCGGCCCTGGGATCCCACTCCGGGCTGCTATCGGTGGCGCCGGTGGACTCCTCTGGAAGAAGAGTTTTTCCCCTCTTAGGCAAATCGGCCTCCAAAGAGCTGGAGGCCATTCTTTTCTTCTTTCCCCCTGCGAGGGATTCGTCCTCCTCCTCCCTGTCCTCTTCGGAGGAAGAATGGGCATTAGAGTCTTCGGATTTCGTGTCTGTGGTACCACGGCGACAAAGGCCGCCCCTGGTCTTTTTGGCCTCCTTCTCGGCCTTCTTCTGGGACCAGCATCTTCATCAGAAGTGGGACGGCCGGTTCTTCTGGTGGAGGGGCAGGACAATAGATCCGCCTCGCCTTCTTCGCCAGCCCTAGGAAAAATGATCGAAAATACGTTAAGTATCTCTCTGAGGATGTACGGACAGAATGTATGAATTATCAGACATTCAGTTGCTTACCGAACTTGCGGGGCGGGACAGTTGATATCCGCGGTCCTCGATGGAGTCCGACCACGGTTTGCCTGACTTGAAAAGCACCTTCCAGATATCCTTGTGAGTAGAGCCAAAGAGCTCTAGCAGGGTCTGGTGTTTGGCCGGGTCGAACTCCCATAGATTGCAAGCTCGGTGTTGACATGGTAGAATCTGGCGAACCAGCATCACCTGGACTACATTGACGATCTTGATGCTCTTGTCTTCCATGTCTTCGACGCGCGTCTGGAGCTCTGATAGCTCGTCAGACGAAGCCCAGCTCAGGCCCTTCTCGTGCCATGGCGTAAGTTGCAGGGGGGCACCGGATCTGAACTCTGGAATGGCGGTCCACTCCTTGCCACGCGGCTCGGTGATGTAGAACCACTGCTGCTGCCACTCCTTGACGGAATAATTGAAAGTCCATATCGGCCATGTGACATTGGGCATCTTGCTCACCATGGCGCCTCCCCATTCGGCATGCTCACCGCTCAGTACCTTGGGCTTTACATTAAAAACCTTCGGCCATAAGCCGAAGTGCGGCGGAACACGGAGAAAGGCCTCGCACACGACTATGAATGTCGAGATGTTGAGAAAGGAATTTGGGGATAGATCAGGGAAATCAATTCCGTAATAATACATGACGCCGCGAACAAATGGGTGGAGGGGAAACCCTAGCCCACGGACAAAATGAGGGAGAAATACCACCCTCTCATGGGGTTCCGGGCCGGGGACTATCCGTCCCGCCGTCGGAAGACGGTGGCCAATTCTCTTGGCCAGATACCCGCCCCCCGAAGCTTTTTGATGTCCTTCTCCTGGACGGTAGAGGCCATACACTTGCCTCCTGCTCCAGATCCGGACATCTTTGGGAAGCCTTTTCAGGCGAAGAAGAGAAATGCTTGGGCACTAGGGCTCGGGCGGAAAGGAATGGATGAATACGAAAGGGCGTGGGTGAAGGGGATGACTCTCCTCCCCTTATAAAGGCAGCAAATATCCTGTGCCCCCCCCCCACACTCGCCCGCTAAAATCGCTTAATCCCCAAACGCCACGTTTGATGGCATGGTTGGGTTACCCACATCTATATTGATGAGGATCCCGTGATAAGGGGACACGATCTCTGCTTTGACAAGACGTGCCGATAAAACCGCTTCGTGATACGCGCGGTGGCTGGTTGTGAGAAACGGTTCGAATAATGACCGGACTGTGGTGTGATGTCATGCTATGAAAAGCTGTCAGCAGATTGGATTTGTGGAATATTATACTCTCCATGATGGAATGTGGAGTTCGTTTTGCAGAGCCGGACATGACCCTTGTGTCTTAAATCTTCTATGGAGTGTTCAGAGATGGAACCCGCCTTGCAATGCCGAAGACAATCTGCGCGGCAGACTCATCGTCATTGAAGCCTGGTTCAGGGGCTACTGAGGGAGTCCTGGAATAAGGGGTCCTCGGACAGCCGGACTATATACTTTGGCCGGACTGTTGGACTATGAAGATACAAGATTGAAGACTTCGTCCCGTGTCCGGATGGGACTCTCCTTTGCGTGGAAGGCAAGCTTGGATATTCGGATATGTAGATTTCCTTCTCTATAACCGACTCTGTGTAACCCTAGCCCCCTCCGGTGTCCATATAAACCGGAGGGTTTAGTCTGTAGGACAAGAACAATCATAATCATAGGCTAGCTCCTAGGGTTTAGCCTCTACGATCTCGTGGTAGATCAACTCCTGTAATACTCATATCATCAAGATCAATCAAGCAGGAAGTAGGGTATTACCTCCATCGAGAGGGCCCGAACCTGGGTAAAACATCGTGTCCCCTTCCTCTTGTTACCGTTAGCCTTAGACGCACAGTTCAGGACCCCCTACCCGAGATCCGCCGGTTTTGACACCGACAGGCACCGGATAGAAAGAATCAGTGGGGCCAAGTTTGACTTTTGGTTTAGGTCATATGTGGATATGAGAAAGTAGTTGCGGGCTTTGGAGCATATCACTAACCATTTTGAGCAAGAGCCTCATTAAGCAACACCTCATCCCTTCTTGATAGTATTGGCTTTTCCTATAGACTCAATGTTATCTTGGATCACTAAAATAGAAAATGTAGAGTCTTGTGCTTTGAGCTTGAGCCAATCCTTTTGTCCTTAGCATTTTGAGGGATCCACTTTTCTCATCCATGCCATGCCAATCATTGAGCTTTCCTGAAATATTTATCTTGAGATAGCATTAGCTTAGTGAGATATATGTTGTTAGGAATTACCAAAACCACCCAGGGATAGTTGCACTTTCAATCTCCCCCTTTTTGGTAATTTATGACAACATATAGATCAAAGCTTCGACAAATCATAATAAGATTGAAAAACATTGTCGCTTTGAGAAGTATGTGAAAAGTAAGAGCTCCCCCTGAATGTGTGTATTATTTAAAATTTGCTTTGGACTGCAAATGCATAATGAGTTAGGATCATGGGTTACTCTTCCATGTCACATACATCTTGGTGGAGCGCTCAGAATGATAATATTTAAACACATGCACTCATCACCAAGCAAAGTGAATGATCATATAAGGATATAAAAAGATAATGTCATCCAACAAGCATTAATGTAGCATATGATCAAACACATGATCATCCAAGAATCTCACACAAGGCATAGTGTATCAAGCAAACAAGCAAATAACAAAGTTCAAACATCAAAAAGACAAGAGAGACCAAAAGCAACACTCTCTCTCAAAGCCTATGATCTATCTATACATTTTTCTCCCCCTTTGGCAACAAGTTACCAAAAGTTCATAGAAAATGCATAGTGCCAAACGACTCTCAGGCTTGGTCTTCATGTGATGGTGTTGAGATGGCTCCTTGGACGAAGACTTCTGTTGTTGGAGATGGAGCTGGTGGAGTGGGTGCTGGAGCTGGATGCACTAAAGCTGTAGCTGGTGCAGATGATGTAGCTCTGGTGTTTGGAACAGGCACTGCAGTAGATCTCTGTCCTATGGGCAATCTAGCAAAAGCATCAGTGGTAGACTTGCCCTTCTTCTCCTCCACATCCTCCTCAAGTTGCTCAACTACAGTTTGGATCTCTGACACTTTGACATCAAGAGCATAAAACTTCTGCTCTATGATTCTCTCCAAGCTCTCCTAGTTTTGAGTCAGGGTGGCCAAGCCCTTCTCAATCCTCAGAGTGGAGGAAATCAAGTAGCCAAGCTGATCTTGCTTGCTCTTCAGGAAAATCTGAGATGCCTCTTCAGCAGTTGGCATCTTTGCAGCCTTCTCAGCCCTTGCCTTCTCCTTCTTCTCTTGTGCTTGCATAGAGGATGGTTCATTTTCATCCATCACAACGGTGTTGTCCTTGAAATCATGGTAGATGGGCAGGTGTTCCTTGTCCAAAAGATATGTGCCAGTGCCCATCTTGGAGTTTATAAGCTCCTGAATCTGTGGGGCATACCCACAACTCCTCTTTTGATCAGCAGCAGTCCTTTTGATTGTTTCCACAATATGGCTCATGACTTTGAATTTCTGAGGCACATCAAATATATGCAGCAAGTTGATTGCATGGCCTCTGATCATCTTGTGATCACTTGACTTGGGCAGCAAAGTGTGCCTTAAGATCCAGTTGATAGTAGGCAATCCTGACAACAGATAATGTACACATCCAAACTTATGTGTCTCTAGTGCAGCATCTGGGATCTCTCTGTACATATGAGCCATGGAGTTGTGGTCTTTCTTCTTCTTGGCATAGACATCCAAGTCATCATCATTCTCTTTTGGAGCATTTATCAATTCAGACCATTCCTCAACTGTTGACTGGTACCTAGTACCCTCAGACATCCAGACTATCTTCCCATCTGGGTAGAAATGAGATGTGGAGTAAAACTGCATAATGAGCTCATCATTCCACTTTGTGAGCTTCTGCCCAACAAAGTCTTCTACTCCACAAGACTTGAAACTGTCATAAACTCCTGGATAGTGCTCTTCAATTTTCTTGATGTAATCCCAGTCAACCCATCTCATGTCACATACTATGGGCTTCTTGTCAAGCAGCACAGTCTCATAGAAATCCTGCTGTTCTTTAGTGTGGAACCTATAGTCCACAACAGTTCTCCTCCTGACAGCATAGGGGTCAGTTAGTCTCCACTGTCTCAGACCTGCATCCTTCCTGAGCTTCATGTCCTCTGCAATTGGGTGAGCATCATTATGATCTGGGATCTTGGGCTTCAACTTCCTTAAGACAAGTGAATCCTCATCTTCTTCCTCGGTAGCTTCAGGCACTGGGGCCTTATTCTTCTCTGCAGCTGGAATACTCCTGGTGTTCCTCTTGGGTGCAGACTTGGGTTTTGGAGCAGCAGCCTTGGGAGCATCTTTGGGCTTAGATGGAGCAGCCCCTGACCTCATAGCATCTCCCATCAGCTTTTGAGATTTATGTGCTAGTGCAACAACCTCTTCCTCTTCATCTTCAGGTCTCTCCTCATAGAGGGCTTGCCAAGTACTTTGGCAGAGGTAGTTCTGACTCTCTTCTTCTTCTTGTCTTGGCCAGCAGCTTCATTATCAGACTCAATGGTGAACTTCATGGTTTCACCAGTGGCAACCTTCCTAGGTTTGGAAGTGGGAATCCTTCTTGCAGGTAGCTTCTTCTGCATTCCTGGCTTAGTGGATGCAGCTGAGCCATATTCCTTCTTCAGAACTTTCTTCTTGGAAGTGGCCTCATCCTCAACAGCCACATAGTCCTCATCCTCAGAATCTGAGGTCTTCTTCTTTTTGGCCCTGGTGGCTGCCTTTGGCAAGTTGCTGTGTGTACTCCTGCTGCCATCATCATAACTGCTAGAGGGACTAGTGCCCTCACTCATCTGAACTTGCTCCTCAGACTTGTTCTGACTGTCACTCTGATCTGACATGATGCAAACTCTGACAGCAGACCCTGTGAATAGATATAGATGAGGTAGAGTGTATGAGCATCACAAAGCACAGAGGTTTTTGAAAAAAATTGAGTCAAAAACTTAGTTTTAGTTTTCCACAGAAAGCATTTCGGAGCTACCGATTTGTAAACTCGGTGATACCGAAGCAGCTTTTGGAACCTAAACTAGTGAACTCGGTCAGACCGAGTCACAGTTCGGTGACACTGAGACTGCTAGGGTTTCACAAAGAATTGAACTCGGTCACACCGATTTGCAATTCTCGGTCAGACTGAGAATCACATGTCCACTGGCCTGAGCCAAATCGGTGAGACCGATTTCTACAACTCGGTCGGTCCGAGATGAGTTCGGCGGAAACCTAACCCTGAATTTTCAATCCAAGACTAATCTAAGGAGTGATTTTGCTAGATAGAGTGATTTCAAACGTGGCAAGATACATGGCAATGCAATGTGCTAGGAATCGGAGTCAGGAATAGCACAAAGATTCAAATCCCTACCCTAGTTCAGCGATGGATTTGCTATGGCGGCAACGGCGGAGCAGAATCCCATTGACAGCGGCGGAGACCAGCGGCTGGAGGTCACTGGCGACGAGGAGGACAATCCGGAGACCCGAGGAGGCAGAACAGGCAGTGCGTGGGCGAATAGGTTTAGAAAAGTTGCCAAATTTTGGCCCGGGGGTATATATAGCCTGACCATGTCGGTGTGACTGAGTGGAACAACTCGGTGGCACCGAGATGCATAACTGCAAGCAGTTACAGCAACTCGGTGTGACCGAAAATTTCAAATCGGTTGCACCAAGATTGAAAACCTAGATCAACTTAGTGATCTCGGTATGACCGAAAAGGTTGAATCGGTCAGACCGAAACACACAAAGAGGTTTTGGAAGTTTAAGTCTATGACGAATCGGGGACTCTGAGTGCTCCTCACACAGAGTGGTTCGAATTTGACTTGATCAAACTTTGTGATGTAGCATGAATAGAGTTTGAGACAAGAAAAGCATAGATAGCTAGAGAAGGTTCTTAGGCATTCTTGTCCATCCATTTGGCAAAAGAAAAGAAACCAAACAATCAAAGCAACAAGTGGATGTCCTCGAATGAGTAAATTATGCAACCAACATGCTCACACAATAAAATGGCAAATGAAATATGTGGCAAATCATGCACAACCAATTCTAGCATCTATCAAGCAATTGGCGATGACTAGGTCATCTATATATGAGTATATTGACTTAGGAGTCAAATGAGAACATTTGATAGGTCATACTCATCGTTTAAGCACAAGTGGGGTTACCACTTTTTCATAAAGCATTGTTGTGTTCACACCATTAGAGTTGCTTTGACTCAATTCTTAAAGTAAAGCTCCCCCTAGATGTGAGATCCCCCCTAAGAGGGATGAACTAACCTTGGGTTTCGTTGATGATGACTTCATGTAGGTGTTGAAGATGTGGATGCTCAATGTTGATGTAGATCATTTGGAGCAATCCTTTGGAGTGAGTTGCACTTTCAATACCTACAAGGGTTAGTCCCACAAGGAACAAACAAGGATATCCATAGACATAGAGTGATGCACACACAAGATGATGTCCATGAAAGCATTACGTTACCTTGTCCCTTGTCTTACCAACAAGAGGGTTTGTGAGTCCTTGAACTAGTGCAAGATGTGGAAGTTTATTGCACTTGTCCTAGCCAAAATGATAAGAGTGAAGTATGTTGGCGGAGTCACCCTCAAGAACTCTCTAGTTCTTCTTCTTCGGGATCCACATCATCTTGATGGGAATCCTTAGAGTTGTAGTTGTGCTCGATGAAGTAGAACTTGATGTAGTCTTGGGAACCCACTTGACCAAGGCCTTAGGAGCTTATTCAAATGCATCAATCTCCTCTTGAAGCTTATCCTTGCCTTTTTGCTTGTGGTCTTGTGGTGGAAGATCATCTTGACCTTGTGTCCCTTTGAAATAAGTAGCATCATACTTCTCTTGTTGAGGAACCAACTTTGTCTTGGGGTATTGATCTTCTTCCCACTCAACTCCATTTACATTGAACTTTCGTTCAAAACCAACACCTTTGTTCTTCCAGTGCCTTCCTGGCTTGCGTACAATTTCCTCGAATTCCTTACTCCCGGCGAGGCTCTTGTAAACACCTTTCTCTATAATTCCCTTCAATAAGCTATTTTCTTGCTCAAGTGTAACTTGTCTAAGAGAATCATTAGTGGAATCAAGAGAACTACTAGAAGCAACAATTAGCATGATTATTGTTACTACTAGAGGAAGAATCCTTCTTGTTCTTGTTACTAGACTTGACTTGAGGCATGTAAGTAGATAAGAGTAAACGCTTGGCAATGTAAGAAGAACTTTTCTTGCGAAGATCATCATTGATTGCTTTTAAAAACTCATGTTCTTGCTCAAGATTGAGCTTTTCAAAGCGTAACTTCTCATGAGTCCTTAAAACTTCTCGATGATCTCCTAAGATAGTTTCATGAGCCAACTTAAGAGTGTTTAGTTCTTTAGTTAGGAGCTCAATCTTCTCCTTATCATTGTCATTTGTTTTATCTTGATTAGCATGATTAATTGATGTTTCATCATAGTATTCATCACTAGAGTTGTCAACAAGTAAATCATCATCACCTAACAAGTCATCTTCATCACTATTGAAATCAACATACTCGGGGTATGATACCTTTGGGCCTTTAGCCATGAAGCATCTTCCAAGTCCTTCATTTGGTGAATCAAATATGTCATTGGAGTTGGTACACACAAGTGCTAGACCGGCAACACCTTCATCTTGAGTATATTCGGAGTCGAAGTGATAGCTTCTCTCGGAGTGATTGTCAGAGTCGGAGCCGGATACCCATTCACCAACATGAGCTTGATGTCTTCGTTTTGTGTAGCTCCTTGATCACTTGTCCTTCCTTTCCGAATCCTTGCTTCTCCGGGATGTTCTTCATTCATAACGATCATCTCTACTCCTTGTTTCTCTTGATGGTGATTCTTCTCTTCTACTTCTTCTTTTTTGAGAATCTTCCCTTCTTTTGTAGGGTGTCGTACACTCATTGGAATAGTGTCCGGGTCTGCCGCAATTGTAGCAATTACGCTCATGACTAGAAGATCTTTTGTCATTGTAGGACCTTGACTTGGAACTTCTTTCCTTGCTTCTACTCTTGTAGAACTTGTTGAAGTTCTTCACCATTAGGCTCAATTCTTCATTGGAGGTTTGTTTCTCACTTGATGATGTGGGAGCTTCACATGAGGCTTTGTAAGCACCACTTGACTTGTTGTGGAGCTCCTCCTTATCCTTGAGTGACATCTCATGAGCAACAATTCTTCCAATGACTTCCGTTGGCTTGAGTTCTTTGTAATTGGGCATCATTTGGATCAATGTGCACACGGTATCATATTTTCAGTCCAAAGCTCTTAGGATCTTCTTGATGATGAATTTGTCGGTCATCTCTTCACTTCCTAAGCCGGCAATCTCTTTTGTGATAAGAGCAAGCCTAGAGTACATTTCAGCGATGCCTTCACCATCCTTCATTTTGAACTTGTCAAGCTGACTTTGAAGCACATCCAACTTGGATTCTTTGACGGAGTCGCTACCTTCGTGCATATCAATCAAAGTATCCCAAATTTCCTTTGCATTCTCGAGACGGCTGATTTTTGTTGAATTCTTCGAGGCACAAGCCGTTGAAGAGGATATCACAAGCTTGAGCATTGTATTGCAACATCTTCAACTCTTCCATGATAGCTTCACGGTTTGGTTCTCTCCCATCAAAGAATTCACCTTGCAAGCCAATACACACAATAGCCCAAACGGCGGGGTTATGTCCAAGAATATGCATTTTCATCTTATGCTTCCAACTAGCAAAAATAGTACCATCAAAGTAAGGACTTCTACGGTGGTAATTTCCCTCACTAGACACCATACTCTCCTAGGTTGTGAAACCAAGGCTATGACAACCAAAAGCTATGGAGATCAAAGCAAATGGAGACCAATGCTCGGATACCACTTGGAGGATCGATAGTATGTCTAGAGGGGGGTGATTAGACTACTTGACCAAATAAAAATCTATCATTTTCCCAATTTTAGTTCTTAGCAGATTTTAGCAACTTTGCACAAGTCAAGCAATCTCAACACAATTCAAGCAAGCATGCAAAGAGTATATGAGCAGCGGAAAGTAAAGCATGCAACTTGCAAGAATGTAAAAGGAGGGGTTTGGAGAGTGCAAACACAATAGGAGACACGGATGTTTTTGTCGTGGTTCTGATAGGTGGTGCTATCGTACATCTACATTGATGGAGACTTCAAGCCACGAAGGGTAACGGCTGCGCGAGTCCACGGAGGGCTCCACCCACGAAGGGTCCACGAAGAAGCAACCTTGTCTACCCCACCATGGCCGTCGCCCACGAAGGACTTGCCTCACTAGGGTAGATCTTCATGAAGTAGGCGATCTCCTTGCCCTTACAAACGCCTTGGTTCAACTCCACAATCTTGTCGGAGGCTCCCAAGTGACACCTAGCCAATCTAGGAGACACCACTCTCCAAGAAGTAACAAATGGTGTGTTGATGATGAACTCCTTGCTCTGTGCTTCAAATGATAGTCTCCCCAACACTCAACTCTCTCTCACAGGATTTGGATTTGGTGGAAAGATGATTTGAGTGGAAAGCAACTTGGGGAAATCTAGAGATCAAGATTCATATGGTAGGAATGGAATATCTTGGTCTCAACACAAGTGTAGGTGGTTCTCTCTCTGAAAATGTAGGTTGGAAGTGTAGGTATGTTCTGATGGCTATTTCCACGAATAAAGAGTGGGTGCAGGGGTATATATAGCCTCCACACAAAATCTAATCATTACACACAACTTACCAATCTCGGTGGGACCGAATTGTCAAACTCGGTCAGACCGATTTAGCAAATCATGTGACCGTTAGGATTTTTGGTGGGACCGACATGCAACTCGGTAGGACCGATATGATTAGGGTTAGGGCATAACGTAATCTCGGTGAGACCGATTACTCAAACTCGGTGGGACTGATTTTTGTAATAGGCTAACCAGAGAGTTGGTCAGGCAAACCCGGTGGGACCGATTCACTCATCTCAGTGAGACTGAAACATTACGAAAGGGAAACAGAGAGTTTGCATTGCAATCTCGGTGGGACCGATCGCTCATCTCGGTTGGAACGAAACATTATGAAGGGAAATAGAGAGATTACAATCCCATCTCGGTGAGACCGAGATCCCTATCGGTGAGACCGATTTGCCTAGGGTTTGTGGCAGTGGCTATGACATCTGAACTCGGTGGCGCCAAGCGCTTGTCAAGCAGGTAAACAGGTAAACAGGTTGTACTTCCGCCCAAAAGTGCTTCGGCGTCTTGTACTCATAAAGCATCGTTCATGCCATTTCGATGAGCGTCCAGTTCTTCCTCTCAGCAACTCCATTTTGTTGAGGTGTGTACGTAGCCGAGAACTCATGTGAAATCCCTTCTTCGTCAAGAAAGGTGTCCACATTTGCGTTCTTGAACTCCATTCCGTTGTCGCTGCGAACCTGCTTGATCTTCACTTCAAATTGATTTTGGGCCTTCCTAGCAAAGTTTTTGAAGATCTTTGGACCTGCGATTTATCATCGAGAAAGAACACCCACGTAAATCTTGAAAAATCATCAACTATAACTAGACCAAAAGAATTTCCACCGAGGCTTTTGTAGGCATTGGGACCAAAGAGATCCATATGAAGTAGCTCGAGTGGCCTCCTTGTGGTCATGACGTTCTTCACGGAATGCCTTCCTCCAACCTGTTTACCTGCTTGACAAGCGCTAGGCACCACCGAGTTCAGATGTCATAGCCACTGCCACAAACCCTAGGCAAATCGGTCTCACCGATAGGGATCTCGGTCTCACCGAGATGGGGTTGTAATCTCTCTGTGTATGTCCATTACCAAAATCGGTCCCACCGAGTTTGTGTAATCGGTCCTACTGAGATTGCAATGCAAACTCTCTGTTTCCCTTTCGTAACGTTTCGGTCTTACCGAGATGAGCGAATCGGTCCCACCGAGTTTGCCTGACCAACTCTCTGGTTAGCCTATTACCAAAATCGGTCCCATCGAGTTTGAGTAATCGGTCTCACCGAGATTACGTTATGCCCTAACCATAATCATATCGGTCCTACCGAGTTGCATGTCAGTCCCACCAAAAATCCTAACAGCCACATGATTTGCTAAATCGGTCCGACCGAGTTTGACGATTCGGTCCCACTGAGATTGGTAAGTTTTGTGTAATGGTTAGATTTTTTGTGGAGGCTATATATACCCCTCCACCCACTCTCATTCGTGGAGAGAGCCATCAGAATGTGCCTACACTTCCAACCTACATTTTTTGAGAGAGAACCACCTACACTTGTGTTGAGACCAAGATATTCCATTCCTACCATATGAATCTTGATCTCTAGCCTTCCCTAAGTTGCTTTCCACTCAAATCATCTTTCCACCAAATCCAAATCCTGTGAGAGAGAGTTGAGTGTTGGGGAGACTATCATTTGAAGCACAAGAGCAAGGAGTTCATCATCAACACACCATTTGTTACTTCTTGGAGAGTGGTGTCTCCTAGATTGGCTAGGTGTCACTTGGGAGCCTCTGACAAGATTATGGAGTTGAACCAAGGAGTTTGTACGGGCAAGGAGATCGCCTACTTCGTGAAGATATACCCCTAGTGAGGCAAGTCCTTCGTGGGCAACGGCCATGGTGGGATAGACAAGGTTGCTTCTTCGTGGACCCTTCATGGGTGGATCCCTCCGTGGACTCGCACAGCCGTTACCCTTCGTGGGTTGAAGTCTCCATCAACATGGATGTACGATAGCACCACCTATCGGAACCACGACAAAAACATCTGTGTCTCCAATTGCGTTTGCACACTCCAATCCCATCCCTTTACATTCTTGCAATTTGCATGCTTTACTTTCCGCTGCTCATATACTCTTTGCATGCTTGCTTGATATGTATTGTGAATGTTAAACTTGTGCCAAAACTCCACTTCAACTTAAAGAAATTAAAAACTGCACCTTTTCTCACTTAGTGTCTAATCAACCCCCCCCCCCTCTAGACACCCCTTATCTATCCTTTCATTGTCGGATCGAGAGAGAAAAGAGTGCGGGAGAGGGGGAGGTCATGTCTATGCATTGAAGACTGATATAGACCATGTTTCAGTATAAATTTGCATTCAAAACTTTGAATTGGTGAACATGGTGTTTGCAATCCAGACATGAACAGAGATAGGCGTATCAAACAAGTTCATTAGTTTGACTTTCAACATGTTCGTGGAGTACTATAATACAACATGCTACCCAATTGAGGTGTTCTATTTTGGATTTAGTCCACAATTTTGACCGGGTGAATGAGCTATTTCACATAATCGAGATATTTCATTATGGGTTTGATTCCCGTTTTTGAGTGGGTCAACTATTTGTCAAATAGTAAATCGGTAGCAACGAGCATGTAAAAACACATTAGTCCCGAGCATGATCTCACCATCTAAAAAATAAGTGGCAAGCTAATATTTCAAAATTTGATTCAAAACAACTTGGTAAGGTAGACGTGGATGCTCGTTCTCCCAAAATTTGAACGAACAACTAAACATCCTCTGCTTGGTGGAATTCGCCCGAGCAAATAAATGGGAGACGCGAAATTACCTGCCTATGTGGGAAACACATCAATTTGCCTATCGTACATCAAGGCTAGGTTTGTAACTTCATCCAAGTGTGCCCTCTCCTCGGCCAAAATGGCAGGTGCTGAATAATTCATAAACCATGGGCGGCAAAACACACTCTCCTCGGCCGAAATCGCTCGCGCCCACTATTTCAAAACATGCCCTCCTCGCCCGAAATCACTGGCACCCACTATTTGGGAGAAGCAAAGTTACCCTACTATCCCTGACCCTTAAGACACAGACCCAAGCCCAGAAGCCAAAAGGGGGGGTAGAACTGTAGCTTCCCCCACATTTCAGCCAAATGCGTTTGTAAGACATGGTTCCCCCTCCCGATTCCCAATCCATACAACGTGGCTGCCAAATCACCTTCTCCCCAGCCGTGAAACCTCAGCCCCTCCTCCACGGCGCATCCCACCACACCAAATTCACCGCTACCCTCCTCCACAATGCCGGAGCCACTGTCTGTTTGTCGTCGTGCACTAGGTCATGTGCCTCTTACTCCGTGCTGCTGGAGCTGCCTCGATGACGAACACGTGAACCGTACCGGAGCCGATTCACCCGTGCTGTTGTGCACGCCACCGGAGTGGCTCCAACTTCGGACGCATATCGGGCCCCGACGCAGCTTCCCCATAGCCATCGACTGTCGTGACCTATCTGCTTTCCTGCTGCCGGGAGCCACCACAACCGCGCAGGCCTGATCGACTCGGCAGATGGAGTTGCCTACTTCACCGGGCCGCAAGATAGGTCGTACACTCATCTTAAATCACTTTATTTAGGCGTTAGTTGCTTGAATTTCTATTCTAGGCCAGTCGATTCCCAATGGGAAGCAGCACCCCTCGAGGTGGCGAAGCTCCTAGGCTGTCAGTTGGCTGGGGCAGAAGTGCCTCGGTGTCTATCGTAGGGGTGCGGGGGCGCAAGTTCACCGCAGAAGCAGTGCTTAGGTGGCTATGATAGAGTTGCGTGGGTTGAAGGTACTGCCGCCGCCGGACCTGGATGACAACGAGTCTTTGTGGTTTGGCCCATGGTGGCGCAACCATGCGGCAGTGCAGTGGGGCGGGGCCCGGGGTTTTGGTCAGAGCTCTCGCGTCTCGGGGTTTTGGTCAGAGCTCTTGTGGTCAGGCTACTCTGGCGGTGGTCGCTGGCTCTTCGGGGAAGATTCTGAACTCTATCAGTCGGGAGGCACAAGATGGCCATCCAGCCATCCGGCGTAGATCAGACTGTACCAAAAAAATAAAAATCGTGTGACCACAATTTATTTTTCAGTCATCAGACGTGTCACAGTCTCGTACCTTATTGTTGATCTCTTAGTGTATTTCTTCAGAACAGAGATATGTGTCGTTATTATCATTATGTGTTTTTTGCATCTTCAGCTACACCGTCTCCCTTCTCACTATAGCTATGCCAACAAGGGAAGCATACACCAGAATGGACCTATTGTCCCCACTCAGCAGTTCCCTGCCTCGAATTTGCGTGCCCGACATGGACAACCACAACAACCGTAGGGCCATCGACAAGTCAGGAGATGATGCTCACTCCTATGGATGGTGGCTAGATAGGTTGTACCCTCATCTTAATTGTGTGCAACATTTATGGCTTCGTTATTCATCCACGCATGGAAAATAGATTATCACATGTCACTGTATATTAATGTTGATCTCTTAAGAGTATTGTTCAGGAGTTAACGTTGTTCCATAGTTCAGATAAGAGACTTGTTCAGGTGTTAACGTTGTTCCATACTTATCATACATCAGCGAATGCTATCCCATAGGCTGGTGATTATACCACTTCTAATATTACCTATGTTGTTGTTCTTTAATACTTTTGTGTGACATCTAGTTAATCTCGAGTACAAACAATACATATTTTGTAGCTTCCATCTGTGTTCTCCCTTTAGTTTTTGAGATCTGTTGCTACTAGTTAAGTCTAGTACTACTATTTATGTCGTCTCCTACATGCACTCATTACATAATCTTACTACTATTTGTCTTCCATGCATGTCAGATATAATTGCACACACTGATATATCCACAAGAACCTCGAGGAGAAATTCAACGGCCAACAAACTTGACATCAGCGATACCCAATATGATCGAATAGTTAAAGGCGGTTCTTTAGAAGACTTGCAGAAAGATGATGAATCCTATTCACCCCACAAGGTCCTTGATCTAACTTGGCCCATGATATGGGTACATCATGCATATAATGTCCTGTAGTGCATCTACTATGTCGCAATGCCATGTTCTTAGCCTACAGATCATGCATGTAAATATGCCATGCCTTCTATTTTTCAGTACCTATTCCATTCATGATAACATGTTTTCAAATTCAAGTATTGTCATTCTACTCTATCGCAATTCCATTTGCTTAGTCTGTATATCATGCTTTTAATATCTTATGCATTGTTATTGATTAGTATGTACTCCATCCATCTACCATACCATGTTTTTTTACATTGAAGTGTTGTTCTACTAGTCTGTTGCAATGCTATCTTAGTTTCCCAATCATACAAGCATATGTTGCTTTCAAGTTTTTCTGTACCTATTTAGCTATCATACACTTTTACATTCAGCTAGTGTTTTTACTCTGTTGTCCTCTCATATCACTAGCTCTTACATCATACTCCCTCCATCCTGATTACATGTCGTAGAAATGGATAAAAATGGATGTATCTAGAACTAAAATATGCCTAGACACATACATTTATTTCCGGATGGAGGGAATACATGTCAATATGGCATGCCTTTCTATTCTTCAGTACTTCCATCTCTCTGCCGTACTATGTTTTATAATTGAAGCACAATTCTTCTATAGAAGGCATGCAAGGGGAAGACAAATATGTTAGAATCTGAAGGGATACAAACAAGGTCTTTGCAAAAGATCCAAATGTGAGGAGATAGTAAACAAACTCCAGTGTTCTTAGATACTGCTCCAGCACAGAGAAACCCAACTCCTCCTGATAATCAGCAGATTTCAGTGGCCAGAGAACTAGTATGCTCCAGCCCGCAACAATATGTCAACTCCAATCTAAGAAGCGTGTGCTTATCCTCGCATCATGAAATTTTATAGAATTCAGATCATATTTCTACATGTTTCTTACCCATCTCTCTTTTACAAAACATGCTTAAAGGATAGAAGATTTTCTATACTGGGATCGTGTTCGAGGAAAGTATCTTGTGGGAATTCTCTGTGCTCCAATGCCGATGTAAGTACCTGTTATATATCACTATATTTTTACATCAGTATGTATTGTGTTAATCGTCGTGAATCCAACATTTATCTGATCTAAATTTACTTGTAGCAAAATGTATAATGAAAGGTGACAATGTTGATTTTTGTAAGGAAAACTGCCTGGTAGTTTTGCATACTAAGCTACATGAGTGTACTATCTCATATCATGCACATTACTAAATTGTACTGTTGTGGTCTGGTTGCCAAATCATTCATTGTCTCAATTTTGCTTTCCTATTATCTTACCTGGCTGATGATACTTGTGTCATATTGTGTTAATTTGGTGTAGCCTGGTGTGGTTTGGTTGCCCAAATATTCATTGTGTCAATGTTGTTTTTCCTATTATGTGACCTGGCCAATGATAGAAATGGTAGTGTGTTAATTTGGTGCAAGCTGCTGAAGATAGGAAGATAAACTCTGAAAACAGCAAGGCAACCCCATTGTTTCTTTCCAATAAATCTAGGGCAGATAATATGGCAATAACTCTTGATTAATCCATTTGGTTCCCCTCCTAATTTATGTTATGATGCAGTGGCCAAGACACTCTCCACTATCAATAATACAAGCATGCCAAAATCGCCATCTAAATCTGTTCAGTTTCCTTTATCTCGAATCCAATGTGAAAAATGTATGTTTGTGAACCAATTACTGGCTAAAGCAATGCTGGAAATCGTGGAGGAATCAGATGTAACGCCGCGGATTCGATGCGCCAGGTGTCTGCCAGTTATTCGCCGCAGTTGCCATGTCATTTGCTTGCGTGTTGCATTTTATCATGTCATCATATGCATTGCATTGCATACGTGTTCGTCTCATGCATCCGAGCATTTTCCCCGTTGTCCGTTTGCAATCCGGCGCTCCTATGCCCTCCGGTGTCCCCCCTTTTGTCTCTCATTGTGAGCGGGTGTTAAACGTTCTCGGAATGGACCGAGTCTTGCCAAGCGGCCTTGGTATACCACCGGTAGACCGCCTATCAAGTTTCGTGCCATTTGGAGGTCGTTTGATACTCCAACGGTTAATCGGGTAACCGCAAACCCCCCCCCCTTCTCTTTGCAGCCCAACACCCCTTCCAAACTGGCCCAAAACCCATCTAAGTCCCCTCCATGCTCTCGGTCGTTCGATCACGATCGTGTGGGCGAAAACCGCTCCTCATTTGGACTCTCCTAGCTCCCAGAAACTATAAATAAGTCCTCCCCCTCCGAAATTCACGGTGCAAACCCTAGCTCTCCCTCTCCTCGCGCCGCCGGATGTTTTCTCCCCACCGGCCGGACATGTCCGCCGCCCTCTCCGCGCCACGTGTCGGCTCCTGATTCGCCGAGCCCTGCGCCCACTTCCCCGCGCCGCCGCGGCCCGCGAAGCCCATCCGGGGCCCGCGCGGGCCCGCTCCGCGCCCGCCGCCGCCCAGCCCGCCTCCGCCGCAGCTCCCCCGCGCTCGTCCCCGCCGGCCGCCCCTTGGCCTCGCCGCCGGAGCGCGCCGCCCGCCGGCCCCTTCGCCGCCCGGAGTCCCTCCGCCTCGCCTCCTCTTCGCCGTCTTCGGCCAGATCCGGCCACGGGAGGGCCGGATCCGGCGACCCCGAGCTCGGCCGCCGCCTCCCTCCACTCTGGCCATCTCCCTCCTCTCCGGCAGCCTCTCCGGCGATCTTCTCCGGCACTGCATCGACATCCGTGCATAACCTAGATCTGATCCGGAGGGTGAGATTTCGCCCGTCCCCGAAGTTTTTGACATTATCATGCCTTGTTCATCGCGTCGTATCTCTGCATCTGTAGCTCCATTTTGTGCGTGTAATATGTCAAATTGTTCGCCTCAATGAGTACATCATTTCATTCCATTGCATTATGTTCATTTGAGTCCATCTTGATGCCTGAATCATCGTTGCAAGAGTGCTTCGTGATGTTTTCTGCTGTCTGTTAACAGAACGTGCTCATTTGTCATTTTTGCCATGATTGATGTGTGCATCCTATGAGGTTGATGTCTACATGTGTTTTGAACTATGCTATGTCTTCTTTACATATGTGCTTACCATGTATTTTTGTGATCAATGTGGTGACTAGCACAAGCATGCAAACTAGGCATCGTGATGTTACTGAATTTAGTCCCTGTTCTGCTGTTATTTTGATGCCATGTAAACATGTTGCTATAGAGAGATCCATGCATATTTTGAGATACTTCAGTAAGGATGTTTTGAACATATGGTTATGCTCTATCCATCCCTGCCCTTGGTTGCAATTATGGAGTAGTCTAGCATGTCATTTTCGTGCTCTACTTTTGCTTCAAAATGTTTCCTGGCAGATTGTTTACATGTTATTCAATTTTGCCATGGTTGTTGTAGTTGATCCTTACATGCTATGAACTTGTTCTTGCATTGGTTTGCTTCACAAACATGCCTTCTTACTGTTGGTTGCCTTGCCATGCCATGTTTTGCTCTGTGGTGAGTGGTACAAGCTCATCTACATGCCTTCATAATTCTGTTTCTGCCATGTTTGAATCTGTAATATAACTTGCTATGTTTATATGGGTGCCATCATATCTTCTGATCCTTTTTGGCTCATGGTCAGTAAGGGACTCTTGTTCTATGCAATTAGAAGTTTCATGCCATGCCTTTGTTTTCCATGATAAGTTCCTGTAACATGTTGTTTGATAGCTCTAAACATTGCAACCTGATAATATTTTCTGCAAAGTCGGAAATTGTTATTACTTGCAATCTTGCCATGTGTGTTTGAGCATGTTCTAGTGATTTCTGGAGATAGCTCAGTGTTCATGTTTTGTTATGCTTTACCTGTACATCATTCCCATGTCTTTTGTTTTCATGTTGAGATGTTGTAGCATGTTGCTTTGATGCTTGCAATATGCCTAGTTGCTGTTTTGGACAGCTTGTCCTTTAAACTTGTATATGGTGTGTGTGTTGAACCGTTGCTCCGTTTTGAGTGTGCTTTATATGAAACTTGCTTGATTTTGCATGTAGTTTCATATTATCATGTTGCATCCATGTTTTGAGGGCTTTGCTTGATGTTCGGGTGCTTTTTGCATCAATGACATGTTTAACTTGTGTTGCTCATATCTTCTAGGCCGTAGCTCCGAATTTAATGAACTTTATATGTAATTTGACTGGAATCTCGTGTAGATCATCCTTGTGCATTTTAACTTGCTGTTTAACAACTTGAACATAAGGTTTATTCAGATCTGGACCAATTTCGAAATTTGCATATGAGGACTTACCGGAATTGTTATATGTTGTTCCCGGCCTCATTTAAACTTGCCTTAGTGTGTTGCTCTTGTTTGCATCATCTCTTGCCATGAGTAGCTTCATGTAGTTTTGTCATGCATCATGCTTGTTGTGCATCATGCCTTGTTCATGTGTGGTGTGTTTACCATGTTGTGTGCTTCTTTTCGATAGTTCCTGTTTCCGTTGCGATCGTGAGGATTCGTTCGTCTACGCTTGGTTCGGCTTCATCCGTTCATCTTCTTCATGGACTCGTTCTTCTTCCTTGCGGGATTTCAGGCAAGATACCATTACCCTAGATCTCACTACTATCATTGCTATGCTAGTTGTTTCGTTCTATCGCTATGCTGCGCTACCTATCGCATGTTTATCAAGCCTCCCATATTGCCATGAACCTCTAACCTTTGACACTTTTCCTACGCAAACCGTTGTTTACCTATGTTACCGCTTTTGCTCAGCCCCTCTTATAGCGTTGCTAGTTGCAGGTGAAGTTGAAGATTTCTCCATGGTGGACATGATTTTGGTTGGGATATCACAATATCTCTTATATTATTAATGCATCTTTATTTTAGCCCCCCCCCCCCGGGCCAGTGCTTGTCTAAGTGTTGGTCCGAACCGGGCAGACTGCGGGGCCACCTCGGGGCAACTCGAGGTCTGGTTTTACTCGTAGGCTGACCCATCCGGTGTGCCCTGAGAATGAGATATGTACAGCTCCTATCGGGATTTGTCGGCGCATCGGGCGGCTTTGCTGGTCTTGTTTTACTATTGTCGAAATGTCTTGTAAACCGGGATTCCGAGTCTGATCGGGTCTTCCTGGGAGAAGGAATATCCTTCGTTGATCGCGAGAGCTTATCATGGGCTAAGTTGGGACACCCCTGCAGGGTATAATCTTTCGAAAGCCGTGCATGCGGTTATAGGCAGATGGGAATTTGTTAATGTCCGGTTGTAGATAACTTGACACCAGATCCGAATTAAAACGCATCAACCACGTGTGTAGCCGTGATGGTCTCTTTTCGACGGAGTCCGGGAAGTGAACACGGTTTCTGGGTTATGTTTGACGTAAGTAGGAGTTCAGGATCACTTCTTGATCATTGTTAGCTTCACGACCGTTCCGCTTGCTCTATTCTCGCTCTTATTTGTGTATGTTTGCCACCATACTTGCTTAGCCGCTGCTGCAACCTCACCACTTTACCCCTTCCTTTCCCTTTAAGCTTTGCTAGTCTTGATACCCATGGTAATGGGATTGCTGAGTCCTCGTGGCACACAGATTACTACAACAACAGTTGCAAGTACAGGTTATGCGATGATCATGACGCGAGAGCGATGATTGCTTGTGTTGAGTTTCTTCATCTGCTTCTTCTTTGATCAGGGAATAGGTTCCAGGTCGGCAGCCTGGGCTAGCACGGTGGATGTCGTTTGAGTTTTTGTTTGTGTTTCATTCGTAGTCGGATGGTGATCTTATGTATTGTGATGTTGTATTCATGCGGCATTGTATGCCTCTTGTATGTATCCCCATCTATTATGTAATGTTGATGTAATGATATCCACCTTGCAAAGCGTTTCAATATGCGGGTCTATCCTTGGTGGGACCTTCGAGTTCCTTTTGGATAGGGTCGCATATTGGGCGTGACATCAGAGGTGCACATTCTTGCACGACAACAACTGATCAATGTTTTCAGAGACAATGTAGCAAATATGGAAGAACTTGCTCACATGCTTATGGGCGTCATCTGTGCTGAGGTTGCAGATTGTGAGGTTGTAGATCGTTAAGTTCCGTTCATTTATTTGCACTGGCATCAATCTTTGATTGCCCAGTGGATGTAATTTCCTGTAATATATGCTGGATGTGCTACGTTCTTTCCAACATGTCATACATTTGCTTAGCGCGCCTCGCATTCCAGCTAGCTGGTCGCTAGGAAGCCAAAAAGGTTATGAAATTTATAGCTAGCACAAACCGTTGTGGGCCCTTTGTGAAAGATAGCGGCCCACTGCCTTAATGGGCCCGCTAATGGGCTCGCATGGGCCAAAGTTCTCTTTGGGCTTTGATTTATCGGTTTTTATCTTGTTCATAAATGCTCGTAATGGGCTCCAATTATAATTGGGCCTCCAAACAGGTTTGAAATTTAGCGGGCCCAATAAGTTAATGGGCCATAACAAGGCCAAAGCTCTATTGGGCCGCTATAATTGAAACGAGCCAACAATTAATGCTTGGTGTCGGTGTCAAAACCGGCAGATCTCGGGGTAGGGGGTCCCGAGTTGTGGATCTAGGATCGATGGTTAACAGGAGACTGGTGACACGGTGTTTACCCAGGTTCAGGCCCTCTCTGAGAGGTAAAACACTACTCCTGCTTTATTATATTCGATGTGTATAGTTACATAGTTGATCTACCTCGGAATCATATGGTGTGGTATAAAACCTAAGGGTATGATGAATAATGTCATCCTGATCCATCGACTAGCCTGGCCTCGGCTTATATAATGTACCAGAGGCCTAGGATAACAAGAGTCCTAGTCGAATACGTCGATGGAGAGGAGTCCTTGTCTTCATCACCAAGTCTTGTGGAATCTTCCTCGTGTATGTCATCGGCTTCCCAAAGTGGCCCATGAGTAAACGGTCATGGGGGTCCTCGGCCCAATCCAACTGATCGGGAGACGACGTGGTGAGTACCCCCTAGTCCAGGACACCGTCAGTAGCCCCCTGAACCAGTTTTCAAGTTGGGGACGCTCCTCAATTCTTACGAACTGTTCTTCATCTTCGGTCATCGGTCTTGAAAACTGGTTCAACAAATCTTCTCATCTTCGATCTTGAGCATCACCAAAGTGAATACGAAGAGTTTACACATCGGGTATCCAAGGAGCCCCTTTAAGTTTTCGGCCTTTATCAATGCCTTGTTATTTTTATGCCACACCTTGGGTTTGAAGTTGTTCACGTGCGGCAATGTCCTCTTGCGTCCGAGCTCCAATGCCGAACTGCATCTGAGGTATCCTCTTGCAGCCGAACTCCAACGCAGACTGCATCCAAGCTCCAATGTCAAACTGTATCCGAGCTCCAACGCCGGACTGTATCCAAGGTGTCATACATCACCTTGGTTCGAAAAATTTGAAGGAGTTCTGCCGAGCTTAATGCCAGAAATGCCCTCTACGGAGCCAACCACTTGTATCCAAGCTTTATGCCGGACTACATCCGAGGTGGTACACTACCTCGAGCGTGGGTTGATTTTCTGTGGATATATTTTTCTCATTTGGTGCAATTTAATCTCTATCGAGATATATAGCCAGTAGCCCACAAGGTGTATGTCGGTCTAAAACCCAAGATGCCCCTGAAGAAAATAAAAATAAAACTGTTGATCCAAGTAGCCCCCGAGACTTAGGTTGATTCGCGGAATTGGCCTGAGGATCAACTCCTAGCTCGGCATCATATGTAGGAACACAGTGTAATATATTAGAGGAGATAGTGATCGGCGGACGGACCCTTGAGAGAGGATTTTGAGAAGTCGCCGTAATATATTAGCTTGATGCCGGATAAGTGCAGATGGTACCTATTGTTGTCCGAAGATGCGTTTGCCCATAGCTTGGTCAAGCCAAACACTTGGAAGTTTAAATTTTCTGTATTGAATAGGCAATGCAGTAGCCTCCGAGCTACTGGTCGGGTGGCAACACCAGATCTGGGGATTGATGTACCCCAATAATGGATTTTAAGTGAGAAGCGCTAAGCCTAGTAGCCCCCGAGCCTTAATGTGGGCATGGGTGGCTGAATTAAGGATCGACATCCAGAGTAAAATCACAAATTATGTGTAATGATTCTATGTATCCAAGTACTCTTCATTAATGTTGGGATCCACATTGTACAAAACTTTGTTGACCGACCATCGTCTTCAACCTCCTCAGCCAGTAGCTGGGGAGTGTTTGTCCTATTTTATACAGGCTTTATAAGGGCAAAGATTTATGGCAAACAAGGCAATCCGGCCATATGGTTTTATAAACAAAGGTACACAGAGAGATATGTTATATTACTATTAACGTAAGAAACATCTTCCAAAGAAAATATTCCCGTTATCAGTTCCTTTCTTTGGGTTGTCATGCTGACCATGATCATGAAACCTCACCTCCGGTCAATGTGGGAGAAAAATATTGAGGATTTAGTTCGAGGAAAGTTCCTGGACTCTATGGTCTAATGAACCGAAATTTTCACTTCCGTCGTTGTCGACCAATTACATCCTTTAAGATGGCTAGCTTTCGGCTTCACCCAATCTGACGTACTAACTCGGATGACCCGGTAGTAACAGTCACAGAGGTGCTCCCTTTACCGCCTAGCCGAAAAATCGGGAACATAGGGGTAAGCACAGGAGCCAGGCAACCCATCTTGGCCAAAATCTTCAGTCAAATTGATGCATATTTATGTCTTTATAACGATGATTACGGAAGGCAGTGCTTGTATACTGAAAGCAAATGTTGATGATATGTTTATTTTGACTCCGTTGCGACCGTTTATCAGTTGAAAGTTGCCCATCATCGGCTTCCACCCCTTTGTCGATGCTATGCAGGGTGTTTCCGAACTAACAAAACAACCCTTAGCCGACGTCTCGGTGCCCGAAGGCAGTTCTGTTAGCGGAAACAAGGCAATCAGATATGTGGGCTTTATAACATTCACTTAGTTATAGGAGCTTAAAGTTGGGAGGCCAGTTACTAGCCCCCGGGTTAGTGTTCGGCGACAGCCGAGGTCAAGCCGTAAACACTTCGGTCAATGTTATGAATGGCCCGTCATTTAACACACGGTGACCTCTATCGATCTTATAGTTTAACACAGTCATCGGATCGCTAACCAGTTTGCGCTTATTGTGACAGTCAGTTTTTGGCTTTCTCCACTGAGGCACTTTAACCATGCGAGCTGGAAGCACAATCGCAGTGGTTCTCCCTTCGCACACCTAGCCGAACAAAGCGGAACGTAGGAGGCAAGCACAGGAGCCGGACAACCCAACTATTGACCAAAGACACAATTCGAAGCTTATGCATATAAAGCAATTTCCGGAAAAAAATTGCCGGGGACTTCATGGAGTACCTTAGCTTTCGTTGGGTTCAGCTCTAGTCGCAGTTCCCCGCTAATATTGCCATTGCTTTAAAGGCATCTGGCGTTTCACTGCTCGGGAAGAAGTTCCGATGTGGCGTGTATTTTGTCAACACCGAGGTGTAGTTCAGTGGGAAAGATGTCGAGCTGTGGGTCGAAAAAGATCTCCCAAGATGAATTATCATGCAGGGTACCTCGGTCATGAGGATGTCCCGCTTCCTGAAAGAAAAATATACAAACAACTAAAAAGTGCCATAACCTCGAAAAGCCAAAAACTTATGTAAAAGCTTGATGTCCGGAATAAATCAAGATTTTTGATGCCTATCAGAAAATTGGACTTAAAAAATTGTGCTTCCATCGTGCTTTGACACATCCGATCTCTAGAAATCAAGTAGGTCAGCCTTCGGCTTCAACCTCCTTATCTTGAAGGCGGAGTGCTTCTCAAAGGATAGTTTGACGAACAAAACTCGAGCGGCTTTAGAGAGAAACCAGGCCATCTGGCTATTGACTGTATGCTCGAGTCGAAAAAGGAGTGGTAGAAAAAGACTTTGCAACGACCAAGAAGAAAACCCATTTACTATAAAAACGACTCATATAAATTTTAAGAGCCCCCAGTTAATATGGGTAAAGTGAGTTTCTTTTAACAAACAACGTATGTGAGCATGGTCAAACAGAACACAAATTAAAAATTAAAAACTTTGAGCAAGAAAATGACTTAGCAGGTTAATGTGCTCGGTGCCGATGCGCGGCCCGAGATTACGGCGGGACGAGGTCCCAGCCCCCAAGCTGGTCTCGAGGTGGCAGAGCGAAGAGCTCGGCACTCCGAAGTGGCGACATAGCACAGCCAATGTGGCGAGGTGGAACCGCCAGTCCGTCCGAGGCGATGGAGTAGGCCGGCAGTATGACGCCGAAGTTCCCGGCGTGGGTTAATGAAGTGATGACGAAGCCCCCGGTCCAGCCGAGGTGACGTGGTACGTCGGTATGCCGAGGTGACAGGGCTGCCCAACCCGGATCATTTACCTGTGCACAGAACATAGTGCAAGCCGGAGATAATAGTTATAAGAATAAATTAAAAAAGATTCATAGCATAATAAATAATTTATGCAAAGTGAGTCATAAAAGAAACATGGCCCATGTGCAGAACACTCGATGAGGTAGAGCTCTCTCAGCAATGCCGAAGTCCCCGAGGCAATTGAACATATCGGTATGTGATACATCTCCAACATATCTATAATTTATGAAGCATTCATGCTATTTTATTATCTGTTTTGAATGACTACGGCCTTTATTATACACTTTTATATTACTTTTGGGACTAACCTGTTAACCAGAGGCCCAGCCCATATTGCTGTTTTATTGCCTGTTTGAGAAAAGAAATATCAAACAGAGTCCAAACGGAATGAAACCTTTGGGAGCGTGATTTTTAGGAAGAATATGGTCCGGGAGACTTGGAGTTCACGTCAGAAGAGCCTCGAGGAGGCTAGGAGATAGGAGGCCCCCCCTACTGGCACGCCCCCCTTTCTCTTGGGCCC
>NC_041389.1:596606624-596619118 GCF_002162155.2 Triticum dicoccoides | reverse complement strand
TATATAAGTCCACGTACCCCCAAAAACATCGATACAGAAGATAGATCAGGAGTTCCGCCGCCGCAAGCCTCTGTAGCCACCACAAACCTCTCGGGAGCCCGTTCTGGCACCCTGCCGGAGGGGGAACCCATCACCGGTGGCCATCTTCATCATCCCGGCGCTCTCCATGACGAGGAGGGAGTAGTTCACCCTCGGGGCTAAGGGTATGTACCAGTAGCTATGTGTTTGATCTCTCTCTCTCTCATGTTCTCTCTATGGCACGATCTTGATGTATCGCGAGCTTTGCTATTATAGTTGGATCTTATGATGTTTCTCCCCCTCTACTCTCTTGTGACGAATTGAGTTTCCCTTTGAAGTTATCTTATCGGATTGAGTCTTTAAGGATTTGAGAACACTTGATGTATGTCTTGCTGTGTTTATCTGTGGTGATAATGGGATATCATGTGCCACTTGATGTATGTTTTGCTGACCAACTTGCGGGTTCCGCCCATGAACCTATGCATAGGGGTTGACACACGTTTCCGTCTTGACTCTCCGGTAGAAACTTTGGGGCACTCTTTGAAGTACTTTGTGTTGGTTGAATAGATGAATCTAAGATTGTGTGATGCATATCGTATAATTATGCCCACGGATACTTGAGGTGACAATGGAGTATCTAGGTGACATTAGGGTTTTGGTTGATTTGTGTCTTAAGGTGTTATTCTAGTACTAACTCTTGAATAGATTGATTCGAAAGAATAACTTTGAGGTTGTTTCGTACCCTACCATAATCTCTTCGTTTGTTCTCCGCTATTAGTGGCTTTGGAGTGACTCTTTGTTGCATGTTGAGGGATTATTATATGATCTATCTATGTTATTATTGTTGAGAGAACTTGCACTGGTGAAAGTATGAACCCTATGCCTTGTTTCCTACCATTGCAATACCGTTTACGCTCACTTTTATCATTAGTTACCTTGCTGTTTTTATATTTTCAGATTACAAAAACCTTTATCTACCATCCATATTGCACTTGTATCACCATCTCTTCGCTGAACTAGTGCACCTATACAATTTACCATTGTATTGGGTGTGTTGGGGACACAAGAGACTCTTTGTTATTTGGTTGCAGGGTTGTTTGAGAGAGACCATCTTCATCCTACCCCTCATACTGATTGATAAACCTTAGGTCATCCACTTGAGGGAAATTTACTACTATCCTAAAAACCTGTGCACTTGCAGGCGCAACAACGTCTACAAGAAGAAGGTTGTGTAGTAGATATCAGTATGGCAATTCGACCAACAAGGTGATCACGTGAGCCGATTTATGCCGATTGGGACGACGACATTGGCTTGCCAAAGTGATTGCATGACGCAGTCAAAGCCGATTACCTACACATGTAAAATAGTGCGGTCCAAAAAATAATAATATAAATATATAAAAAAATCCTCGCATAATTAATTTATGCAAAATAATCTATTTAAAGATATGTGACCTGGCACCGAAGTCAATGTCGATGCAGGGCGTCGACGCGATGCGGTAAAGGCATGGCAAAGCCTGAATTCACAGGTCGGTCCAAGTTTGCGGCGTTCGCCAAACTGTGTACGGAAACTGACCAAACCACCATGCGACCGTCGTCTATGCGGCCACAATTTGACAGACCTGTGTGTAGAGGATGGCATAGACTAGAGTAATAATTCCTCGGAAAAAATAAACCCAAGCAAGAAAAATTACTAGGATTAATAGCACCTTTTTATCTGTTGTAGCAATCTGAAGAAAGGTTACTCCCAAAATTGGGACTCAATCCGCACACCCATTGCCTGATGGGCGATGAAGCGACGGCATGGCGATGCTGGCAAAGGTTGGCTCACCGAGGCAAAGCCCCCGGTCCAGCTAACGTGACGAAGCTGGTCGGCTGGTGATGCCGAAGTCTCTGGAGTAGGTTGATGAGGAGACGGTAGAGCCCCCGGTCTAGCCGAGGTGTCGAAGCCTCCATGTCAGCCGTTGAGTTGAAGTAGGTTGGCGTGTAGGATGTTGGCTTGAAGAAGAGGCGGCACGCCAATGCCGGCGCAGGTCGTAATGTGACGCACTCAATGTCAGGTTGATGAAGTGACCGTGCAGCGACGCCGATGCGCCCGATCTGTGTAATCCGTAGGGCGAAGATGTTGGTGATGATTTAGCCTTCGCGATGCCGAACACCTGTTCAGATTGCCGAGCTGATGATCCGATGAGGTTGAGCTCGGCTCGATGAAGCTTCGACCCGTCTAGCACAGGTCGGCAGCCGTACAGCAATGTTGTCGGGCTGGTTGGACACCAGCGCGAAAGTGAAGATTACCTCCGAAAAAGGAGCAAGATTTGTGAGCATGTGTTCAGAAAAAAAACACAATACCCTACAAATTGATTCTTCCCAAAAGGTTTTCCAATATCACGTTCATGAAGAAAGATGAACTCAAGTCAGATTCGAATTCGCACAGAAAACATATCTGAAAAGTGATGAACTAATCGGAAGGTTCCTAGAGTTTGAACGGTCGGATCGAGCTGAAACTTTGGGAGGTGGTAGATATGGAAATTCCGCAGAAGATGAACAGATGGATCTTCCAAATGACCTCCGAGCTAGGCTCTAGAGACCAGCCCTAACTCATCCAGATTCCCGTCCAAACTCGACAGGCCTCCAGTATATCATAGATCGCCGAAGATTCCTCCATCGGAACGCGATGAAATTTTATAGGGTTATTGTACACTCAATTCCGCACAATTCCTTCGGAGAAATCATCAAAGCGACGCTCGAGGAGGTAGTGGTGGCGGATACAGGTTTGCTGTCCAGAAAAACAGCACGGTCGCCCGAGGGCAATGTTGATGTTGAGCCCCCGAGCTCCATCGATGATTCCTCCATGCTCTTGATAGAGATCGGAGTTGATGTTGATGAACGCTCTCGTCCGAACATGATGATCTAATGTGGAGCGTAATCCTCGGTCGAGCCAAGGTGACCGGTCGAGCCGGCGACGAAGATGCTGATGTCGCAGTTGATCTGCAGGCTGGCCATTGATCCTTCACCAAGCTCATAGCGGAACTCTCAATGAAAGCACCAGTGTCGGTGTCAAAACCGGCAGATCTCGGGGTAGGGGGTCCCAAGCTATCGATCTAGGATTGATGGTTAATAGGAGACGGGTGACATGGTGTTTACCTAGGTTCGGGCCCTCTCTAAGAGGTAAAACCCTACTCCTACTTGATTATATTCAGTGTGTATAATTACATAGTTGATCTACCTCGAGATCATATGTTGTGGTCTAATACCTAAGGGTATGATGAATAATGTCATCCTGGTCTATTGACTAGCCTGGCCTCGGCTTATATAATGTACTAGAGGTCTAGGACAACAAGAGTCCTAGTCGAATACGTCGGTGGAGAGGATTCCTTGTCTTGATCACCAAGTCTTGTGGAATCTTCCTTGTGTATGTCATCGGCTGCCCGAAGTGGCCCATGAGTAAACGGCCATGGGGGTCCTCGGCCCAATCCAACTGATCGGGAGACGATGTCGTGAGAACCCCCTAGTCTAGGACACCATCACTTGGCCCAGTTACCTCTTGGGTCGTTAATAGGCCAAAATTGAAGTGGGTTAATAAGTGGGCCCATTCAATTTCACATCGTTAACAGGACGATACTAAGGTCGACTTGTATATGGCCCAAGTGTACTGTGGACCTTTAGTAGGCCGAAAGAGGGTATTGGACCATGAAGAGCATGGGCCACTGAGAGGCCGAAAGTCAGGTCAGACAGTATACGACCCAACTGTGTTGTGAGCCTTTAGCAGGCCGAAACCGAAATAGGGTTGTTATTGGATCATGAAGAGCATGGGCCATTAAGGGGCCAAAACTCAGGTCGGACTGCATATGGCCCAACTCCTTTATGTGTCGTTAATAGGCTGAAAGACACACCGGGCTGGAAATTAGCCCAACACTTAAATGGGTCGCTAAAAGGCCGAAATACATACATCATGAAATTTGGCCCATCCCTTGGACAGGTTGTTAACAGGCTGAAACTACGTCGGGCCGATATTGAGCCCAACTGTATAGCAGGTTGTTAACAGGCTAGAACTGACGATGGGTTGCACTGGTGTCAAATAGTTAGCAGGTCGTTGACGACCCGTATTGGCACATCTTGTATGGGTTGTGGGCCTAAATGGACCAGACATAAGTAGGCCTATATGGGCCGACATGCTAATTTTGACTGGGTCAGCCTCTTTCACCTAAATGGGCCACTGTTGGGGCTTGCCACGTGTCGACGTGTCATAGGTGCCTCCCGTACAATAAGTGGATGACATCTGTCCCAACGCTGAGCCGGCACGTGGATCCTCTGGCGAATGAGAATTTTACACGTGGAAAATCCTCATTGGTCCTGGCTGTTAACAGGTTATCGGATCCAAACAGGAACCCGATAGCTTAACGGCGGCCCATTACGGTGGATGCCATGTGTCGGTTACTCTTGACGAAAGTACTTCCATGACGCACGATTTATCGTCATGGAAGTGGACACTTCCGTGATGATAATTCCAGTATTGTCATGGAACACTTCTACGGTAGCACATGTATGACTATCTTGATTCTATCACAAAATCCTCATGGATGTACATGCATGACACAAAACATGACCTACTGTGACAAACACGTATCATCATGGAAGTGTATTTTTTTGTGCTAGGGGCCCACAAGCCAGGGAGCCCCCCTAGGGCGCGCCCTGAGGGCTTGTGGTCTCCTCGGGACTCTTCTGGCCCTCTCCCCGAGTCTTCTGGGTGTCTTCTGGTCCAAGAAAAATCATTGTGAAGTTTCATTCTGTTTGGACTCTGTTTGATATTCCTTTTCTATAGAAGTCAAAAACAAGGAAAAACAGAAACAAGCACTGGGCTCTAGGTTAATAAGTTAGTCCCAAAGATAATATAAAATAGCATATTAATGCATATAAAACATCCAAAACCGATAATATAATAACATGGAACAATCAAAAATTATAGATATTGGAGACATATCAGTAGCTCGGAAGTCTTTGCACTTGAGCATCTTCTCAAAGATGAGGAAGACCACTTGCGGTTGTCGATGAGGACCTTGAGCTCCTCCATGTGCTTGCCCATCTTGGCGTCAATGAAGTTCTTCATGGCATCGAACTCGTCGTCGTGGGTGTATACCTAAGATGATGTGCTTTGTCTATCCATCACAAGACTCGAGCAGGTGAGTAGGAAATGAGATAAACAATACTAAGCTACCTTTTCCCAAAGTTGAGGATGTATCCCGTATCACTCAATGTGAAATGAAAGAATAGTGGAATTGGTAATGGACTTGTTCACTCACACCTAGAAAGTAAAGCTTATTGAGTGGCTTGGTTAGGGCAAGTAGCACAAATTCATGCAAATTGAAGTCCAAGATATTGTAAATGTTGAGATAAATTCAAAGGACTCAAAATGCAAAGCAAGTGATCACAAATACATAGGAGGGCAATAAAGAAACACACACGGTGGTATAAGGGGCTTGTGCAACTATAGGGATGAGCAATACAATATTGCCTAACGAAGACTAAGCTCGTGTTGCACAAACACTAGGAGAGCACTAGCTTGATTGCACACTTGGGCACGATTCACCACTTTGCACCAACCTATATGTATGCAAGAATGCTTCCTATTCCATGTATCCTCATGCACAAGTATCTCTTTCTATGCTCAACACTATTTTGCTTCTAAGCTTACGATCTTTCTTTTCTTTCTTAAAAGTTTCTTTTTTGCTCTTCTCTTCCTTTCCACTATGCTTATTGAGCCTCAATCGCAAATATGAGACAAGTATCACAAGATATGAATGAGAGCGAGCAATTTCACTATATGATATATCCAATGATGCAACAATATGATATCGTATCACTGTGGTGCACAAGTTTTCGTGAAGCCCGACAATACTCGAATAGCTAGTCTCAATCGGTATGAAGTTATGCGCAAAGATGGTGGGGCTATCCAGATGTAATGGCAAGGAAGGCAAAGTTTATGACAGAATGGATACCTTTGTCACACTTAACCTTTCATGAAGTCGGGGTAACCGGCCTTGCTTCCGGTTGAAGATGGTCTCAAAGGATGGATGGTCATCATCGATGCGGAAGCTCGTAACGGATGTAGTCGATGGAACAATACAAGTATCTGGTGATGGATGAAGATGTAATCGTCCCTAAGTAGCCGAAACACCTCAGGAGACTCAAATCACAACTCAAACAAAAATGGGTTAATTTGCGGAAGTTTTATGTGGTGGTGCGGAAGTTATGGCGGAGGGCCTACGCAAAGATTTGAAAATTGACAAAATTTGGTGCAGTCATATGATGGTAAAACCAAGATGAGGAGCCCGGGCACATCGCTAGCTTTCCAAAGAGCCAAAGAACACCCAAATCGGAGTTCGGAAGTGGGAGATATGACCGAAAATGTAAAGCGGTGGCGGCTGCTGTAGGGGGACGTGCGCACAGGGTCCAAGGCCCGTGGACACGGGGTCCCCTGGGAGTTCAAGGGGGGCGAGGGCACGGGGTTGGGAGCCCGTGGACACGGTGTAGGCGGAAATTTTTCGCGATTTTTTGGTCAAATTCAAGTGGGAAAAGAAAAAATTGGGTGTATGAGGACGCAATAGGAGGTAGATCTACTTGCTAAACATCAGATCCATGGACCAAAATCAACAAAAACTTACAAGAAACAACAAATCACAAAAAAAATAGTATGACTTTTTTGTGGGGAATTTTTGAAATTGGGCAAGAACAAGCAAAATTAGGCTAGTAAACGGTGGGGGACTCCAAATTTGTGATCAACCACTATTGCAGGATGCTGCTAATGCTACACTACAATCAGAGACCCTTCGACAAAACTGTGTGCGATGCATTAATGGCAAACAGTGATGTAAAAACCGTCAAAAAAGATGCAAAACATTTACGATAGCGGATACAACAAACATGGTTCAGATTTTAGTTGCATGTGCGTTGCGGGGCATACGGTTCAGTTCAATGAACTATTTGTGATGAGGTAGGGCAATAGAAACAAGTAGCCATATGAAGGCATGTGCGATATACGGCATACAGTTCACTCGGATAAACTGTTTGTGATGAGGCGGAACAACAGAATCGGGCAGCCAGATGAAGGTGTGTGCAATATACGGCATACAGTTCACTTGGATGAATTGTTTGTGATTAGGCAACACAAAAGAAACGGTCAGCCAGATCAAGATGTGTGTGATATACGGCATAAGGTTCATTGTTTTTGATTAGGCAACACAACAAAAATGGTTCGACCAGATCAATGTGTGTGCAATGGAGGGCATACACTTCATTTCAATAAACTGTTTGTGTTGAGCCAAGAGAACAGAAATGTTTCACATAAACAAGATGTGTGTGATACGTGACAACCGTCCAATTACATAGGTGGCTAGTACACACATGACATTTCCACACACCAAAGTAAACTACTACATGCATAATTAACTAGGATAAACGATCATATGATCATCTAGTTCTTCTGACGCTTGTCGCCACTGCTCTAATAGGATAAACGGAACAATATTCTTTACTGTGAATAGTGTGCTTTGTTGGGCACACAAGTATATGGATCATATCCTTGGACGAGCAATGTGCCCACACGCATCGTGCTAGCTCGATGTTCCTCCTATTCTAAAGTTTCCATTAATTGATGGCATTTTATGAACATGCCATTGTTTTCCCGCCATTTCGTCACTGGTTTCCCGCTACCACCCAGCGATATTGCGCATAAACCTAGGTGGTGCACAACGCATGGAGGCAACAAGCACAGCTTATAGCACATCCACATTTTCCAAGCATGCCAACCCACCAAAGCACCGCCTCTGCCATCAACCTCCTCGACGAGGAAAACAAGAAGGCGCCATGGCCCGTCGAGGTCGAGGCACTCCCCAGCAATGCGATGGACGATGTCGTGGTGCGCGTCATCGCCAGGGTTGAGCAGACCCTTGGCGCATGGCGCTTTAGCGCAACGGATCAAGATAGGCATGTCAGCTCTGAGAGGCTGCAGCTCGCCACACAACATGATTGATGGTGTGCTGCAGAGTAAGCTAGGCGCGTCCGTGCCGATAGGCTGCGGCTCGCCGCACAACGAGACTGTTGGAGCGCCGCGGAGTGAGAGGCGCGGCGTGCCGCGCAGCAAGAGCAGATCCATCGGCGCCTACTTTCGACAGGGCGTCGCAGCTGGGTACACGTCCCATCAGTACCCTCATTCCTTGCCAGGAGTGGACAGAGGCCGTATGTGCCGTACTTGAACCAGAGGCTGGCCGCGCCATACTTGCACCAGACGCCAGCTGCATCGTTCGTATGGGTCGCGTCGTTTGCCTTGTCCGCGACCCGCTCGATGCCAATGCGCTGGTCGCTAGGCTTGACCGCCTCCTTGGCCCAAGTGTCTACCTGGGCGCAGTAGAGGAATATGTCCATCGCATCCTCGAGCTGGTGAGCTCGAGATCACGCTCCAGATGTAGCACAAGTGTGTCGACCGCTTGGACGAACACCTGCACAAGTTCGGGCGGAGCCAAGAGCTACCATAGGCAAGGGCTGCTGGTCATGGTCTCATGGACGCGTTTTATTTTGTTGAGTCGTATCAACGTGGATCGCTATGTATTCACAACAATCATAATATTGCTCTGTTTATTGCTCTGTTTCAATGTGTGTACTCTGTTTTCCGTTCTTATATGTTTTGTTTCAATGTGTGTGTATATGCTTTCCATTTTGTATATGTGGATGATAACAGCTAGATACAAATTAGTATACGAAAACAGATAGAAAATGGAATTCATAATATATATTAATTGTTTATTAGTTCATCACAGAATATATATAATATCATCACATATACGTGATGATACTTAACTACTAGGTACAATGCATAAAATTGAAAACGAAAAATACTAAAACTAATAATCCCTCCTAGGGGCAGTATTCCGGCAACCCCTCGCAGCAGCTCCCTGGTGCACGACGTCTTCCCAACACGGAGGCAGTACTCCGCCTCCTCCGCCTCATAGCGCTTGACATACCGATCTGACCCTCGCTGCTGGACGAGCGTGAACGATCTTGCCATTTCATTGGGATCCCACCGGAGCTCCTCGTAGGTGGCATGCTGGAGCTTATCGGCCCACCTCCATGTAGTGATGAGGCGCCTAGCGCCTTTGACCTTCCTCGCAAAGTACCCGTCTTCGTGCACCTCCTCCGCATGACGACGCGGCCGCCCCCAAAGCTCCACGCCTTCTTTTTCCAGGCGACATCACGGGCTTCACAGGCCGCCTGGTACCTGGCTTCCTCCTCCACCATCTCCTTCTTGAACGCCACTTTCCTAGCTTTCTCAACCGGCGGCAGCGACTTCCATAGACATAGATTGTACTAGCCCCAAAGCCACTCCGAATTTGGGGGGTCTGGCGCAACCTCGTCCGACGGCACATAGGGGTCCTCCTCGTCGCTGCTCTTCGACAGAGCGTCCTCGGGGGTGGCACCTCCTCGTCGGTGCGTGGGCAGATCGACGGTGCAATGGTAGAGATTTGAGAGAGAGAGAGAGAGAGAGAGAGAGAGAGAGAGAGAGAGGAGGATGTAGATGAGAATGCACGCGGGATGACTTGAGCAAGATCATATTTATTGGCAGCCGGAATCTAGATCGACGTGAACAGTACACACGCATGTCGCCGGAATTTACGAGTATTGTAGTTTGAATTACACGCGATTCCCGCAGCAAAAGCCATGTGTGAACTTAATAGCTGACGATTTCCAACACAGAACTGTGTCTAATTAATAACCCGCGCCACTCACCTTCCAAACCTCGAGGCGCGAAATAGAATGCCAATTGTGTGGGCCCTGTTGTCTTGCGAGATCTTCACATCTTATTTTTTGAACACCAGATATTTACATCGCCTGGTCATTTTTTTATTTTTTGGAATTTAAATGCCATGGCACTCCATGCATGTGTCCAAGCTGTGACACTAATATGTTTGAAAATTCGTTCCAATTTACTGCACATGGAATTAACTCGCACACAAGTACGCACTTTTTTTCAAACTGTTATGGTTAGCCGCTGGATGTAGATGTAGTTTAAATTTGGATTATGGTTAGTAAATGGCTAGAAAATCACTTAAATGTCTTAAAAAGGTCAAATGACCCCTGAAATTTTCTAAATTTTGACACGACAGTTGTATTAGTGCATGTTAACTGTAAAAAAATTGAAGCCCTTAAGAGGAAGTTATCGTCATTTGTCATCATACATGCATTGTTCCCTCTCGAAACCACGAGCCTTCTAGTGAGTTGCTCCGGTTTGTGAGGGTGTGAAACTTTCGTCAAACATGCCAAAAAATTTAGCACATCATCTTGGTGGCATGACATTACATCAAGCAAGGTTTCATGTGTTTCTGATCTTTTTTTAATTTTTTGGAATTTAAATGCCATGGAACTCCATGCATGTGTCTAGGCCGTGAGACCAATATATTTGAAAATTCCTTCCAATTTAGTGCACATGGAATTAACTCGCACATAATTACACAAATATGATTTTTCAAACCATTATGGTTAGCTGTTGCATGTAGATGTAGTTCAAATTTGAATTACGGTCATTAAATGGCTAGAAAATCACTTAAATGTCTTTAAAAGGTCAAATGACCCCTAAATTTTTCCAAATTTTCAAATGACAGTTGTATTAGTGCATGTTAACTGTAGAAATTTTTTGAAGGCTGTAAGAGGAAGCTATCGCCCGTTCGTCATCAAACATGCATTGTTCCCTCTCGAAACCACAAGCCTTCTAGTGAGTTGCTCCGGTTTGTGATGGGTGTGTCTCCAAAGTTTCGTCAACATGCCAAATTTTTACCACATCATCTTGGTGGCATGACATTATATCAAGCAAGGTTTCGTGTGTTTCTTATCTTTTTTAGAAAAAATTGGAATTTAAATGCCATGGCACTCCATGCTTTGTGTCATAGCCGTGAGACCAATATGTTTGAAATTCCTTCCAATTTACTGCACATGGAATTAACTCGCACACAAGTACAAATATGACTTTTCAAACCGTTATGGTTAGCTGTTGCATGTGCATGTAGTTCAAATTTGAATTACGGTCATCAAAATGGCTAGAAAATCATTTAAATGTCTTCAAAGGTCAAATGACCCCTGAAATTTTCCAAATTTTGACATGACAGTTGTATTAGTACTACAAATTTTCTCGTACATTTAAAACACCACCAGTTGCCACTTTACTCCAAATTCGTCTTTCATAGCTAATAAAAAATATCCACAACATCACACACAGTTTTTTTTGTAGGAACCGTTTGCGATGAAAATTCGTGGGTCTATTTAAGTCTTCCTCCTTAAGCTTCACCGGCTCGTCTGCTCTAGTGCTGGCAACCCCTGAATTCACGAATCCCGATCCCCATTCCCGCAACCCCTTCTTGCAAAGATGACGCCATGTAAGCGCTTCGTGAGGGCCCGTACGGTGGTCGCGTCCTCCACGAGCGCCGATGCCTGCGCCAAGAGCGCGGCCGCCTACGCCAAGAGTGCCACCGCATCCGCATTGAGCGTGACCGCGTCTGCCGAGAGGGTGTCCGCGGTAGCCGACGGGGCAACAACAGTAGCTGAGACGGTAGCATAAGCTACTGCGACGGTAGCTGCAAACACCGAGAGTGCTCGAGCTGCCGTCCGTGCCGCCGATGTCGCCTTGGCCTAGGTCGAGGCCATCCACGCCAAGATCGAGGACGCACACGCCAAGATATTCCAGGCCACCTCAAAATCCAACATGCAACCCATGTCCAAGAAGGCGGCGGTGGCCATGGAGCACCTGCTTCCTCATGAGATCGCCAAGCGGGAGCTGGAGATCGAGGAGCGCCAGGAGGAGGAGTTCCGTGTGGCTGAGGTTGAGGTAGAGAAGAGTCTATCCATCGACTAATCGGTGATGGAGTACCAACGCGAGATCTGGTGCAGCCACTACTATGAGTACTACAACCTTGAGGGCGGCGCCGAGGACAAGAACGAGGACACGGTCGATTTCAGCAGGGGGGATACAGAGTCCACCAACGGCGGCATGTCGCCAGGACAAGTCATCCACGTCTCATTTCACACCGGCGATGCATAGGTCGGCCTGGCGGCGACTTTGTTAAAATTATGTGTACCCAGGCTTTTTTAATGTTGGTCTTTTGTTAGAGCAATGTTTAGGTCAACTGGATCTATTTAATTACTAAAATTTCTCGATTTAGTAAGTATGGTCTGTGTGTTGTACGCTCTTTTGTGTGCCCAAATTAGCAAGCGATGTTAAATTATGCAATGACGTGGATGAGGACAGTACCCAGGGAAAATTCCACCAAAATTTGAATTATCAAACTCATCCCATGCGCGTAAACCAGAAGAATCGTTTCCAATGCACACAATCATTCAAAGTGAATGGTGTCCGGCGGCAGTGGGCAAAGTTTCCCTCCACATTTCAAATTTTTTGGCCTACTGCCAAAATATCTACCCCCCCCCCCCCACTT
>NC_041389.1:596602815-596606274 GCF_002162155.2 Triticum dicoccoides | reverse complement strand
ATCCGCTTCCTCGCTTGCTTCCTCGCTCTCGCCGTCTCGCATACTACGGTCGGGGTCGCCATGGTCTTCTGCAATGACCTCTCCAGCGGTTCCTCCTCCGACGATGACTCCTTCACCACCCGGGTATGCCTCTCTTCTATCTCTCGGATTATGACTTGGAATGAAGGATTTTAACCCGGCGGTCGATTTGAGTCATTTCTTCCTCTTGTAGCTCCCTAGGACCATCAGTTGCAACGAATGGAGTGGGGTGGCTGAAGATCTGCCTACTCGTTGTCACCATCAATCTCCATGTGTGAAACTAGTTGCGTTTGAATCTGTGGACAGTGGGAGAAAGTTTCTAGCATGTGCAGAGAATGTTAGCCTCACTTTTGTTGTTAAAAATCATTTGTTAGATGTGATTCGGACACTGTCACTGTGCTATGTTATTCTGGATGTTAAGACAGTGTCACAGTTTGTACCTAGTATCTAAAAATGTTGTCATCTCATCAGCGGTGCCATTAGAAAATTATTTGGCACCGCTTCGGCAGTTTGTGCAGCCAACTTTGATCCACACATTCGAGCAGACAAGCAGTAAAATGCTAAATCTTTATGGCATGAAGGAACTGGGCATCGGAGCACTAGGTGCTCCAGAGTCGCCCTAATTTTTTTTAACCTACATCGGCTCGCCAGTGCAGGGCACCGGTGCCAAATGTAGCAACAGTTGTCTTTACACTAGTTTTGGTATACATACTGGACGACCTTACTGCTATTAGTACTATGTTACTAAATTTGTGCATGTACACACCTGTTTGTATCAATTTGATGTCATCCATACATTGTCGCTATGCTGTTGCAGTTATATTTAGCTTCCTCATAAAATGTTCAATTTGTTATTTATAGTACATGACTAAGAACTTGTAGCATTGTTGTACTTAATTATAGCTTCTGATGTTCCAGAATTTGGTTGTTGTCTCAGTAGCAATTAATTCATTTGCACATTGATCTTTTGAGAAGATATCTCATAATTAACCTATTTCTTTAGTTTTTCAAAATATGTATTTGGTGATTTTCTATGTTGCTAGAAATCCGTTTCCCCTACAATTGTTATTGATCTAGTTTTAAATAGTATAGGATGAACGGAAGTGTTCTTACCTGGAGTGGGTTGATCAAGAGTGGCCACAGTCTTTGAAGATGTGACTAGCAAAGCTCTAAAGCATGTATGAGGAAGAGAACAGAGGTAGGCTTAGAAAAAGTGTTGTCAACGCTGGAGAATATTTGAAGATGCGGGATAAAAATAGGAATACGGAGAATGAGCTAAGATTTTTAAATTGGAGGTAGCTAAGATGTTGTTGGTGAAGGAGGAGGCACTTTCCCAGTTGGCCAGTGCAATACAGATTCTTACTGAACTAAAAGCAGAGGTGGATAAGACGAGGTTGGATGATCTCGATTAGGGAAATAAATATATTTTTCTAATATTGTTCTTATGAAGGTGAACTAGCTATATGTTGTATTATGCTTTTTTCAGGTAGCTATCGTACTGTGATGTTAAAATATATTTATGTGCCTGGTATGAAATTGGCAAACAACTGTTCGATATGAAATGTGATTTTGCGTAATACTGGAATTATTAATTGTAAACTAATAAACCTGCTAAATGGGTCATGGAACTTTGCAAACGGTTCTAGCAGTAAAAGCGCTTATGATGGATAGCCTAATGCCATACATTTTTCTTCATCAAATTGTGTGTGATGTAGTTGAATAAAAGCAAACGGCTAAGCGAGGCAGAGCATGTGTGATAATTACACCTATCACACACGAGGCTATACATAAAACTGTGTGTGATGTATATACGAACGGAAACGTTTTCCCTGGATTGACTGTGTGGGATGTACATACGAACAGAAATGTTTTCCCTAGATTGACTGTGTGGGATGTACATAAGGACGGAAACGTATTCCTTGGATTGACTGTGTGGAATGTACATAACAAACGGAAACGTTTGTTTGGGACTGATTGTGTGGGATGTACTTACGACTGGAACCGATTGGGCTTGTATAATCGTATTTGATCGCTCGCCCATCGCACATGACCTCATTTTGCTGAGTGTGTGTGACCAGGGGGCATATCCCTGACGGTTTCTGGGTCGTGTGGGAAGGACCCTCCTATCGCACACACTCACTTGGCGATGGTTCAAAATGTCGTCGCAGAAAGGGGTTAAAAACCGTTTGTATAGCACCTCGCTATACCAGTGAATGTGGCTCATGATACCAAGATGTTGTAGGGTGAAACCCTAAGTGGAGATCTTTCATGAATTGGAGGGGGAATCCCATGAAGAATGTGAAGAACACGATGAACAAAAGGGGAATCCCAAGCGGAACACTCAACAACAAGTTCAATCACACATCCACTAGACTAGCAAACATAGAAGATCCACAAGGTACATAAACAATGAAAGGGAAACAAGACATGGTAAAGTTCACCCCAAATCCTATGAAGGAGATGAGGTCTCGATGATCTAGATTGATCCTTCCCACGAGGAGGTCTTGAATCCCTAGGGATCTTCTCCAATGGAGGTCTTGAACTCCAATGGAGTGTTCTCTCTCTCTAGAGGAATCCCACAAGGGAAGATGCATGAGCTAACCTCTAATGTCTAGATCTATTCTTAGCTAAGTCTAAATGGAGGAGGTGGAGTATATATAGGTCCAAGGGATGAAAGGGTAAGGAGGGGCGAAATGGGGATACATGGGCAAAGCCCAACAGCAACACACACGGGGGGGCCGTGCGTACGGGGTAAGTGGAGGCCGTGCGCATGGGATCTCTAGCGACCTAACGCAGTAGCCCGTGCGCACGGGGCCTGTGAGGCCCATGGACACGGGGGTCCCGTGGGCATGGTACACGCCCGTGTGCATGGGGTCTTTAGGACCGTGCAGCCTGGGAGGCCCGTGGGCACGGGATTGGGGAGGCCCGTGCGCACGGGGTCGCCTGGGAGCTTCTACCTTCTTCTTTGACGGTTCCTTCTCCGCTTCCAGGCTTCCCGGTTGAAAGGTGTAGTTTCTCTCCTATGCTTGGACTCCTCCTCGATGAATGTGTAGCTCCGCTCAGACCTATGTATGCACACGAGAGAGGGGTCATGTAGTATACCATCCTCGAAGGGTACAAGTGGACACATGTAAAGGAGAGGATTCACCTTTGTATGCATGAAGTAGATGTCACAGGTGTCACTTGCCAAACAGACTCTTGACATGGTGATGTTCGTAGGATGCTCCGCATCAATTGTCCCCCTCGACAACGGGATATGATCACCAGCCCATTACACCGTGGATTCAACATCGGACCACTACGAAAACAGGGGAACGGCCTCAAGCAAGGTGAACACAAACGTGAGCCATGGATAGAGCATCCTACGCTAGGAATGCGAATTCCTAGCCGACCTATCTACACACCGGCGACTCCCCGGTGACGGGAAATGATAACCCTCAC
>NC_041389.1:596598680-596602636 GCF_002162155.2 Triticum dicoccoides | reverse complement strand
AATTTGCCACAACAGCAGAGAGGGGAAGAAAATGGAGGGATTCGCCACTAGAGTAGAGAGGGGAAGCAAATGGAGGATTTCGGGAGCGTTACCTCTGCTCGCTTCAAAATATGATGACGATGAAACAGTTGAGAGAGCTCCTAACAATGGCAAGCGGCCTCCGCGAGACTTTCACCGTGGTTACGCCGGAGAGTCACTACGGAATCGTGCACGCATCATCGCAGAGATGCTGGGATGTGGAACAGAATGCAAATGGGGAAGTGGAGACGAATGTGCAGAGTAAAACTGCTACGTGCCGAAATATTAGCGAGGTGGAGATCATGCGAGCATCATGCGGGCGAGGAGCAGTTCCACCGCACGGCAATGCGAGTAGCCATGCTGAGAACTGGCTGGCGTCTGTTTGGGCGAGCAATAGTTCACCCATACGACGTTGCGTGATGACGTGGCTCTCGATCCAGGTCAACACTATTGTAAGATTCGTTCAAACCAAGTAAACAAATATGGCTGCGTTTGGACGAAGTTGACAAGGACGAGTTTGGTTGGTCGCTTTAGGTCGGGCCAGGCCCGCGTGGGAAGAATGTGGCCCGTTTGGTTGCCTGGGCTGCATAAAAAACCTGGCCCATGCGAACCTCAAAGTAGATCGCAGCCTAGCTCTGGAGGAACGACCGAATCGGTCGTTTTTTGCGAGCCGGATGGGTCGAGCCACCTCGAGCGCACGTGGTGGGTCCCGTTGCACGAGAGGATACACGGGGGATGCGAGCTACTGTGCAACCTGTACGCTATCTTCTCGTACCTCCATTAACCTCCTCTCTAATCCCCTTCTTCCTCCTCCCTCTGATCTACACAACGATGCATAAGGATGGCAATGGGTAGGGTAGGGTGCGGGTAGAGCAATACCATACCCATGCACGTGTAGTCAGTGCGTACAAAATTCTACCCATACTTGTATCCATGGGTATGAAACTTTACCTGTACCCATACCCGACAGGTACCCATACTCATTTGGTACCCAACGGGTAGATCAAATAGTACATAATTTATTCGCAATTTTACATTCATCTAGCACATTTGAGAGAAAAACATTGATCCCAACTCAATAACAGATAGATGAGTACATGTATGACAATTATCTCAATTCAAATTGACAATTGGTGACAACTTTAACATAGGTTCACAAGCTCACGACACAACTTTAATATAGTTACACTTGTGAATCATGGGTAAGGTCCACATGTCAGTATAAACGGTTTAGGGTATGCGTATATCCACGGGTAAAGGCTATACCCGTGCCCTACCCATGACTTTACGGGTAGGGTATGGGTACTACCCATGGGTATAAAATTGTGCCCATACCCTGCCCATGCGGGTACGGTATCCGCGGGTACCCGTACCCAGTGGCGGAGCTTGCAGCAAATTCCTGGACGGGCTGGGTAGGCTAAATTGCATGAAATTGGTTTTGCCCCGGCCCATGGGCCGGCTATAATAGGAGGAGGTGGTGCAAAGCTGGGCGGGCCATGGCCCATGTAGCCTTGCTGAAGCTCCGCCACTGCCCGTACCCATTGGTAAAATTGCCATCCTTAACGATGCATCGATTCTAGATAAGCTCTACACAAAAATGATTCACATTGATGTCATGATTCCATTCAGGCGATCAGTTCGTAGTTTCGTCAACCACAGAGGAGGGATTTGAGATAAGATCAGAGAGGAGCAGAGGAAGAAGAAATGGGGGAGAGAGAGGAGAACGAGAGGAGGGGGACGAGCCGAGGAACGGCGACGCATCGCAGGGGCTCACCGGCCGGCGCGTCACAGTAGCTCGCCAACCGGGGCGGCGCAAGAGGGAGCAGCTGCTCGGATGCGAGGCAGAGACACTCGGGAGAAGAGCCTGCCTCCCAATTCTTCCACGTGGCCAGCAGGATCCTCCGCCGCGCCATGCTTGAGCAGGCGTCTTGGCCCCGCCTTGCCGACAGTCTTCATTATTCGAACATGCACGTACAAAGCAACCTAGCAAGCTGCTTGATTGATCTTTTCTGGATGCGCACGTGGACCATCCGCAGTCAGCTTGCTAGCAAGCTCCCTCGGCGCGCGCTCTCCAATTCCAAGGACGGACACGCTCTGCCTGCTCGCGCGCGCTTCTAGCGCGCGCGCTCACGGCAGCGGCAGGGGGGGCTACGATGACGACGACAGCCTCCTCGAGCAGTTCCCGCAGCCGCCGCACAGCAGTAGCTGGCGTGGGGCGATGAACCCGATGATTGTACTATGGGGCGGCTCGCTCTCCGGCTTCGAGCTCTACTACAAGGACGACTCCGGCGACGGTCTGCGGCCGCCACCCGACGTTGTGCCGAGTCCGATGATGGCCGCGATGCCGAGTCTGACGGTGGGCGGGCCATCGAGTCCGACGGCAGCGTGATGAACTAGTTGCTTGCAGCATCAAGAACTCTACTTTAAGGTGTGCCATGTGTAAATGTTATCTCTTAATCACGTTGCTTGTATGCAACCAACTTGTATGCAACTAAATACCGAGCACTTGCATCTGCCAAGCCAATGCACGCATCCAAATGACGGTAAAAAAAATTTCCCCAAATGCAAGCAGTCTATATGTAGATAACCAAACTAAGTGCAGATAATAGTTTGTTGTCTGCATTAGGTCAACCCGGCCTAACTGGGACAAGTATGCAAAAGGGCAAAAAATGATGCAGGTAACCAAACACGCCCCAAATGTCACACGCACACATACTGTAGAGCAATGCTACACGTATAAATAACTACAGGGTTTACAGAGTAGGATTAACTTGTGTGTTTGTGATTGGTCAATAGGTTGTGGAGCCGGTCCACCCCTAGGGGGCAAGTTTGTGATTGGCCAGTAGATGAAAAGAGTTTGTAAATCCCTGTATTTGTTTCTACATCTAGCATTTTTGCATACTGTATCATTTAGGAAAACGTGGTGTTCAAAATTTATTTTTTTAGGAAAACGTGTTTGTCCCGCCGTCAAATTTCCAACTCCCTCGCAAACCTACACGAACACGGAGACTCGCACTCGCAGCCATCGGCGAAGGCGGAGCCAGCGAGGCATTGCACCCGTGCTATGCAGGGGCACGGCGTTCTTTATTACTCGGACGAAGGCCAGTTCGACACGTTCGCCCAGTGCAGACACCGTCCGTAACCAGCACATGCATCTCGGGAATCCTGGATCCGCGTCAGACCGGATTACGCGCACTCGGCTCCGTCCGTCCTGACCGGCTTATCCAAATTTCCAGCACGGACCAAAAAGGCCATACGCTCGCACTCCCCTCCCTCCACACGGCAAATTTGACAAATTTGATCTATAGACGGAATCAAATCATAGAATAAACTATCCATGAAACTATTTCACGCGGCTGACCTTTTTGTGTAACGCCCGACACGAAGGCGCCACACTACACTGTGTAAAGCCTCACAGCTAGGCGCTACACGGCCAGCGTCGCACACGTGTAATCAGAAAATTACTAAGTCGTGTGCAGCGCCTGAGAGCTAGGCGCCACACTATACAGTGTAGCGCCTAGCTCCTAGGCGTTGCGCTAGTGCAGCGCCTAGCTCCCAGGTGTTGCACTAGTACAGCTCCTGAGAGCTAGGCGCCACGGGTCAGCCGCGTGAAATAGTTTCATGGACAGTTCATTCTGTGATTTAATTTGAGATAATTGCACGTATCATCCCGGAACTTGCCGGTTCGGTCCAACTCGGTCCTGAAAGTTGAGTATCGATTCAATACGGTCCTGATTCTTGAAAATACGTCCACACTACGGTCCTGGAACTTGGGCAGCCAGTCCTGGCTCTACACTTGGCGTGCGTACCACGTATCAGCCCGCGTGCCACGTCATCGCCGGTCCCAGCAGGCAGAGCGGAGCCCCGGGCCCAGCAGGCAGAGCGGAGCCCGCCCGTCAGTGCGTGACGCCGTGGTCCTTTTGCGTTGCCCCCCCCCC
>NC_041389.1:596560811-596598340 GCF_002162155.2 Triticum dicoccoides | reverse complement strand
TCTCCCCCATCTCTCTGTCTCTCCAATCTCCTTCTCTTCCTCGACTAAAAACAGAGGAGGGAGCAGAGCACTGTGAGACGGCGCGGCGGCGGATGATCGGCGACGCGGCGCCCGTCCGATGGTAGTTCCTGAGGCGGAGGAAGCGAATGCTACGTCGCCGCAACCCATAGGGCTGATTTCTGCGGTGATGGAGGGCCCTCGACGACGGCTCGACGGCGAGCCTGCTCCGACGTACGGTATGATTCGCCGACGAACTACTTAGGCATGGTTTTGGGCCAAATTGCGCTGCTCTGTTTCGATTAGGTCGTCTGCTCCGGCTGCCGTCATTTGTGTTAGAACATTTTCTGCAATTGGGGGGAATTCTGCTAGGGTTTTGTTACTGTACAGGTCAAAGATTGAACTTTTAGTGATTTTTTTTGCAGTGAAGTGCAGTGGGTGGTTCACTGTTGAGGTGATACATGGTGGATTTTTCTTTGGCAGTGGCAACAACAGGTGCTATTTGGATGGACAGAAGGTTTGCTATGATTACTGTCATGTGGAGAGGGCATATTACAGATATTTTGAAGAGTTAGTAGAGCACTTGGGTTATGAAAAGGCTGGTAGAATTGATATTACTGGTAGCCCCCTGGTTCTCAAATTAATGAAGGTGCTGCTAGGCTATTGTGCAATGATGCAGACATAGATGCTATGTATCTAATGATCAATCAAGGGCACCATTTTCAAATGATATACCTTGATCATTTAGGCAGCCATATTTCAGGAGGAGGAGCTAAATGGGACGATGTAGTGGCTAATCCAGTAGCCCAAATTCCTGTTGTTTTCAGTCCAAAGAAGATGCCAAGCAGATATGGAAATGAAAGTAATACATCCTGTAGTGTTGTGGATGAAAGTCAAGATATTCAGAGTCATGACCAGTTATTTACAAGACTCGGACCAAGAGGACAGAAAATAGAAGAGGAGGAAGAACCAAATGCAGATTCTGATTCTGATAGTGATTATGTTCCTGAAATTGTTGATAGTGATTATGACTTGGAGGATGGGGATGAGGATTTGTTCCAGGAGCAGCTACAACCATTGCAAGATAGGGAAGGGAAGAAGGTGGTGGAGGACTGCAACTCTGAAGATGAGGAATTGGATGCTCCAGATTCAGAAGAAGAAGATATGAAATTCAATTTCAAATCATTTACTGCTGCAGACATGCATGAGCCCAAGTTCCATGCAGGACAATTGTTCTCTTCAGTGGAGCTTTTGAGGAAAGCAGTTAGAGAGTATAGTTGCAAAGAGAGAGTGAACATCACATTCCCAAAGAATGACAAAATTAGGCTTGGTGCAAAGTGTGAGAAAGGATGCCCTTGGTATCTATATGCATCTTGGGATAATAGGACAAATTCAATAATGGTGAAAACATTTAACGGCGAGCACACTTGTGAGAAGAAGTGGCAAGTCACGGCCTTTACAGCAAGGTACATTGCTGACAAATATGTTGACAAGATTAGGGCATGTGAGAAGATAACATTGAAGGCCTTAGCAGGTTTTGTGCAGGAAGATTGGAATATGACAATTAAAAGGGGCAAGATAGGGAGAGCTAGGAAAATTGCATATGATATTATATATGGTGATGAGATTGCACAATACAACTTGCTATGGGACTATGCAAATGAGTTGAGGAGGTCTAATGCTGGTACTACTTTCTTTGTTGAACTTTCAGATGAGGGGCAATTTCAAAAATGTTACTTCTCATTTGATGCATGCAAAAGGGGGTTCTCATCAGCTTGTAGGCCCATTATTTTCCTAGATGGCTGCCACTTGAAGACACAATATGGAGGTGTGCTTTTAAGTGCTGTAGGAATGGATCCTAATGATTGCATATATCCTGTGGCTCATGCAGTAGTGCAAAGTGAAGATACAAAAGCATGGAGATGGTTCTTGACTGCTTTGAAGCAAGATCTTGGCATAAATAACACAGATCTCTGGACCATCATGTCTGACAAGCAGAAAGTAATTCCTTTGCGTTATTTTCTACTTCAATATGTATCAGAACTTATGTGCATGCTTATATAGTTTGTAATGTGTGAAATGTCAATATTTTTGCAGGGTTTAATTAAAGCAGTAAAGGAATTGTTCCCTCTCTCACCACACAGATTTTGTGTGAGGCATCTATGGCAGAATTTCAACAAGAATTTCAAAGGAGAAGCGTTAAAGAATCAGCTATGGAAATGTGCTAGAAGTACTACAGAGGGAAGGTTTAGGGAAAATATGAACCAAATGTTGGTTCTCAGCAGAGAGGCCCATGATTGGCTAGATGAGTTGGATCCTAAAACATGGGTCCGAGCTTATCAAAATGATTTCGCAAAGTGTGATGTGCTGCTCAATAACAATTGTGAAGTCTTCAACAGATACATCCTGGAAGCTAGGGAAATGCCAATCATAAGCATGTGCCAGAGGATCAAGGGCCAGAACATGGGAAGGAATTATGGAAAACAACAAGAGGCCTTGAAGTGGCATGGTACTATTTGTCCAAAGATAAGAAAAAAATTGGATAAGAACATTGAATTTGCAAGAACTTGTCATGCTTCACCAGCTGGAAAAGGATTGTTTGTAGTAAATGATAGAGGTATGGACTTCAGTGTGGACACAAGAATGGAGAAGTGTAGCTGCAAAAGATGGGACTTGTCAGGTATCCCATGTTCCCATGGAGTCTCTGCTCTTAGATATGACAAAATACCACCAGAATCAAGGGTGAACTCTTGTTATTCTATTGAAACTTATTGCAAGGCATATGAGCCAATTATTATGCCCTGTAATGATGTGACTGAGTGGGCTAAGATGAATGGCAGAAAAATAATACCACCACCATTTCAGAGAAAGAAAGGAAGAAGGGCAAAGAATAGGAGACAACAACCAGAAGAGAAGCAGGGCAAAAAAGGTGTGAAAATCAACAAGGCAGGTACAGTCATTCACTGTGGATATTGTGGAGCTGTTGGGCATAACATAAATGGTTGCTTAGACTGGAAATTAGGCCTTAAACCTAAGAAGAAAAAAAGAGGCATAGGGTTAGAGCAGAGCCAGATGTCTCATCTTCAGACGAAGAAACAGCATGTCAAACTCAGGTCTGCACTATTTCCACAACATGTTACTCATACTGCATATCTATGCATCAAATATATCATTAATCAATGTTGCACTATTTATTTTAGGAGATTAACCTTCAAACAGCTGGTGTTCTCAGCCATGAACAACCTTTGTATGTGGCACAGATAGTACAAAGTTTCACACAAGAAGTAAGTTTCAAAACAGTTGCACATACTCTGTTTTCACTTGCTCATTTTGCAGATGCAGAGTTAAATGTGTTGTTAAATTCTACAGCGAGAATCTAGGCAAAGAGAGGAATTTGTGCAAGGCCCACTGCCTGAGAATGCTTTCATACAGCAGCAGGCCCTATCACAGCCTCCAATTCAACCTAGTACAGCAACAAAAACAGGTGATGTGCACAGGAAAAGAGAGGTTATTGCCATTGCCAGACTTAGAGCTGTAGCTGAGAGAAGGGAGATAGCGGATCAGGCAAAGTTTGATACAGCAATTGCAAAACTAAAAGAAGAAGAGGAGAAAATCAGGATGTCTAATGAGAAGAAGAAAGAAGAGCTTCTAGCAAGGAAACAGGCTGCGGAGGAGAAGAAAAAAGCTGCAATTGAAGCAAAAAGAATTGTTGCTGGAGAGAAGAAGAAAGCTAGCGAGGAAAAGAAAAAGAAAGCACTAGAGGAAAAACTGGCCATGGCAGACAAGAGAAGGGAAGCTATGGAGTTAAGGAAGAAACAAACTGAAGAGGCGAAAAGAGTCAAGGCAGAAGAGAAACAAAGGATTGCTGAAGAGAAAAGAAGATTGTGCAAAACTAGATATGATGCAGAGGAGGCACTGTTTTTTATAAACCAAGCAGATGAGATTGATAGGCAACAATCATTTATGCAAACTCAAGAGGCAGCAAGACATAGAGCTTGGGAGCAGCAGACTGTTCAACAAGAGGCTACAAGACTGCAAGCTGAAATTCTACATGAAGATAAGAGGGAGACAGAACAAGCCAGCTCCGCAATGGTGGAGGAGGAGAGGATGAATGCATGTCTGTCCAAGAAAGCAACACTAAAAAGAACCGGAGGAGCTAGCTCTAGTCAAAACATGAGAGGTTTTAAAAAACCTAGGAAAGTAAACATGTTCGATGAACTCAGGGGTGGGTGAAAGCGAAGGAATGTGATGGTTTCATTTTGTGTTCTGCCTATGATCAGACTTAGAACATGTTAATGGACATGTTCTGTTCATGATCATGCTTCAGATCATGCTTTTGTAATAGGTTATTGTCATTGTGACTTAAACTAGCTATATGCACCGCTGTCAGATCATGCTTCAAAGTATATGATGTTTGATCTTCTATGTTTGATCTTCATTGCTGTCATTTTGCAAAAAATATATGATGTTTTGCTGTCATTTTGGGAAAATATATGATGTTTACTGTAATTTTGCAAAATATATGTTGTTTTGCTGTCATTTTGGGAAAATAAATTATGTTTGCTGTCATTTCTCTGACCCAACGCTGAAACTGGATCCACCGACGGCAACACTTGAGCTTCATCGACGAGTGCAGCACCACCGTGCACTTCTCCTCCGTTGAGGAAAACAGCCATAAGTCATGCGGAGGGCAGGCTACCTCGATGCTCACCTCTGACTGCAGCACACCACAACGCGCCCCGATGGCGGCAAGCAGAGTGCCCGGCGTCACAGCCTCGTCGCCGTCTCCAACTGCCGTGGCCACAAGAACAAGCTTGTTGTACCGTGCCTCCAACGCGTCCATTGATGGCGTTCGGGCCAGCAAGACACGGCTCCTCTCCGGTCGAATACAGGGCTCACCCCGACGCCAAACCTCCTGTGGATACGCCCTCTCCAGCAAACTGCGCCCGGGGCTGAAGGGCGGGACCGGCGATGACGTGGCACGCGGGCTGATACGTGGTACGTACACCAAGTGTAGAGCCAGGACTGGCTGCCCAAGTTCCAGGACCGTAGTGTGGACGTATTTTCAAGAATCAGGACCGTATTGAATCGATACTCAACTTCCAGGACCGAGTTAGACCGAGCCGGCAAGTTCCGGGATGATACGTGCAATTATCTCGATTTAATTTCGTCTATAGGGCAAATTTCTCCACGCATACGTCGCCGCGAGCACGTGCGCGCGCACAGGCCACAGCCCCGTACTCCTACTGCCGCACCGGCACGCCCACGACCGCGCAGGCCGGGCCAGTGAAAAGAACGAGCGGAACAGCAGGAAAAAAGGGCATGGGGCAGGACGCCACGGCCGCTCCATCGAACGGCGAGCCAGTGCCTGTCGCGGCCCATGCCCTGCAACTGCACTGCCCACGCACGCAGTGCCAGTGCGGCACGCTCAGCGCGCACCCGGCTCACGAGCTCCACTCCAAACTGACACGCTCCACACGTAGTGGCGTCCACTCCGGCGATCGGTCCGACGCGTCCGGCGTCCCGTGTCCGTTGGCGGTAGGCCCCCCGTCCTCCGGCCCCGCACCCGCACCCGCCCCCGGCGCCGTGTTCGTTCGCACGGCAGCTGGCGACTTTACGCCTGCATGCATGCATGCGTCCACGGCCGTCCGCGTCGTGCCATTAACCGCAGCCGGCCGAAATGGAAACGGCGCCACCGCAGCGGGCCGTTTGCCGGATTTGGAAGGGAGCGTGGCGCCGGGATGCCCGCCGTGCTCATTCATCAACACGCCTACAAAGAGCGGCGGGGGTTTACGTGGGCAAGGCATGGAGCTTTCCACTTCCCGGAACGGCCCGACTTTCTGTCTGGTACCGGCAGCTTTCAATCTCCAGATACGTACATAGATAGACATAGTGACAGACCTTGCAAACCTCATCGAGAAAGAGACGGTGAATTATGAACCGAGCATTTCAGCGCATCTCCATTTTTATCAAGGCGATATTGCTCGCCTCAAGAAATCCAGCGGCCACAACGGTCGGCAAGCTCGAACGCTCGACGCGGTGCCTGCTGCGTCGGGGGCCACTCACATAAGCCCAAGTGGAACCCGGCCCACCGCTGCGGGCGCAGGCCGACGAGCCGCCGTGGTCTCTCCCGTCCACACCGCATCTCGAGACGACGACGGACGGCCGGGAGAGACCACGGCAGCACCAGCAGGCTGGGGCACACACGCCGCATACGATTCCGTGTGAACCCTTCCTTTATGAACGCGGCGAAGCAAAGCACAAGAGCCATTTCGCCACGAGCCGATTTGTTGGGGCGGTCGATACGGACAAAGTGGCCTCGATGGCCGTATCAGGCTCGTCGACCGTGTCTCAGCCTGGCAACAATCCAACATGGGTTCAGTGGAGACAAAAGGAATCCGTGTATCTTAGCAGCAATCTACTGCTGTATCACTGTTATCATTGCCATCACCCGACCCGAGCTGGCCTGGCCATGCATGCACGCACAGGCACCGACTACACTACACTCATCGATCGGGGGCGCGATCCGTCCACCGATGATGGACCCGGAGGGAACCGCCGGCATCATTGCGAGGAACATAATCCTACTTCACACATGCACGCCAACATCCAGTTCCCTGTTAAAGCTCACGATTTTGTTTAGGCAGAGGATCAACTCTTCCTTTTTTGTGGGGAGATTTTTTTAGAATGAAGGCTTGAATCGAGCTCACTTTTGTAATTAACAAAGTCATCAACTGACCAGGATAACAGCAACCATTAACTTATTACATAATCAAGACAAAGAAACAGCTAAAAGTGTACATAGTGTTGTGCAAGCAACTAAGAAGTTTCCTACCGTCAACAAGCAAAGATGAAGAATCTAAGGTACAAGAACAGCTTGAAGACGATGAAGCTCTCCACCAAGAGCAGGCCACCACACAGAGACAGCAGCAGGCCTTGAGGAGACACATCAATCAGGTGGGAGTAACTCTGTTAGCTCCATGGGCTCCGGCCAAATCGTAGATGACCTCATCCATCTCCGAAAGGGGGATCCCTGCCCCCTCGCTTGGCACGAGGTGCCGATCCCGTCGGGCGATGCAGATGCTCTCCGAAGAGCAAAAGTGTGCAGTCGACGCCATAGCCACCTAGAAACCCAAACCATAGCACCACCAACACGCATCGCCGAGCTCAACAAAGGGAACACATGGGCACTGGGTGGCAACCTACACACGAGGAGAAGCAAATGCATGACGTGACTGCTGATAACAGAGCATCAATGGAGGGAAGACACATGGCGCAACTTTGAGACGATGTCTTGACCACAGATCAAACTCCGAGCTCACACCACCCCGATATGGCCATGGAAACCGCATAGTGGAAACCAGTCCCTTGCCCAAATGGCACAGAGGAATGTCGGCCACCGACATGGAAGTGTCCATGAGCTACCACAAAACAGGCGAACAGGGGCGCCGCCTAGACACCGCGAACTACAACCACGCGGCCGCCGAACGCCTACCAACCAGGATGGGCTCACCACCGTCCCATGCTCACTGAAGGCAGCACCTCCATGAAGGTGATAACACCACGAGCGACATTGCCGCCCAATCTAGAGGGATTTGAGTTTTCACCCCGGTACACGAACAGGGGAGGGGGAGGCAAAAAGGTGGAAGGGATAGCCTTCACGATGCCTCATGTAGGGAACGACGCTCACATGCGTCCCCGTCGTCATGGCTGGCACAACTGTCCTTGGATTTCTCTAGGCTCCACATCCCCATCCCCCCAACCCTTACCTCAGATGTGGCGCCGGCGACCACGGGCAGCCAGAGACGAGATCTGACCAGCGGGCTCGAAAGGGTTGGAGGCGAAAGGCGTTAGATCCGAGGCAGACGCCCCCAAGGCCACTGCCCCTCTCCCCTCATAGCCACCACTCGTCGCCACCTTGCTGCCCGCGCGGGCATGGGGGCTGCTAGCTCTAGCGACAACCGATGGCTGAGGTCGACGTTGCTCCACCTCTCGAGGCCGCCACCTCTGTACCAAAGGTCCTTGCGCGCGACAGGTGGCCAAATCCTCCTCGCCACCTTCTACGAAGGCCGCGTGACGTTCTGGTGGCCCCCTTCCGTGGCGGTGACAGAGAGGAGATGAGGGAGGGGTGGCATGCTAGGGTTAGCGGCCGCCCGAGCCGCCCCTCCAGGAGTGACGCGGGGGCCAAGCGGTCTCGGGGGAGGTTAAGGCCCTCTTTGATTTGCAGGATTTTCAGAACGTAGGAATAGGAAAAATACAGGATTTGAGTGGCATGTCCATTTGAATGATTAGCATATAATGTTTGATGCCACAGGAAAAAATAGAAGAATTAGAAAAAATAGTAGTGGACGCTTGATTTTCAATGAAATGTAGTACACTTGATTCATAGGAAAAAATCCAATCTTGCGAACCAAACGACGAATGTAGTAAAAAATCTTAAGGATTCAAACCCTTCAAAAATTCTATGGCATTTCTTTGAATCAAAGGAGCCTTAGAGATCATCTTTAATCACATCAAAATTTACCTGGTCCTCGTGTGGGAGAGGCACTAAAAAAAATCAGCAGGGTGCGACTGTTCTTGACCGGTAAGCACTTTCACAGTCTGCAAAGCAGGCATCTTTTCCCTGGAACGGTCATGTGGAGGTGGTGATGCTGAAATCCAAAGATAAAAGAGGCCAGGCCATGTGAGGCTCCTTCGTCTCACTCGTCCCTCTCCACTCCCCTGCTCCGTCTCACTCTCACTCACTCGCCTCGCCATCCATTCATCTGCATCCTTGTCCCATTGCAATCATTTCGCTCCCCTGCTGATTCTATAAAAACGCCGGCACGATCTACCCCGCACTCCCATTCACAAGGTGACACTTCCAGTTGCAGAGCTTCTCACGATGCAGTGCCATGGCAGGAGATCTGCGCTCTTCGCCGTGGCCGTGGCCGTGGCCGCGGCCATCGTGGCGGCGGCGGCTGCGGCGGAGGTCGTGCACGATGGCCGGAGGACTTACATCGTGCACTGCTCGCACGCCGCCATGCCCAGCGAGTTCGCGGCGCACGGCGACTGGTACGCCTCGTCGCTGCAGTCCGTGTCCGGCGGCGCCGCCGCGGTGATCTACACCTACGACACCCTGCTCCACGGCTACTCGGCGCGGCTCACCGGCGCGGAGGCCCGGGCGCTGGAGGCGCAGCCCGGCGTGCTGCTCGTCAACCCGGAGACGCGGTACGAGCTGCACACCACCCGGACCCCGGAGTTCCTCGGGCTGGACAGGGCGGAGGCGCTCTTCCCCGAGTCCAACACCGCCAGCGACGTCATCGTCGGCGTGCTGGACACCGGCGTGTGGCCGGAGCGGCCCAGCTACGACGACGCGGGCTTCGGCCCCGTGCCGGCGGGCTGGAAAGGCAAGTGCGAGGGCGGGAGCGACTTCAACTCCTCCGCGTGCAACCGGAAGCTCATCGGCGCCAGGTACTTCCTCGCCGGGTACGAGGCGTCCAAGGGCCCCGTGGACACGTCCAAGGAGTCGCGCTCCCCCAGGGACAACGACGGCCACGGCACGCACACCTCCAGCACGGCGGCGGGCTCCGCCGTCCGCGGCGCCGACCTGCTGGGCTACGCGTCGGGCACGGCCAAGGGCATGGCGCCGCGCGCGCGCGTGGCCACGTACAAGGTGTGCTGGGTCGGCGGCTGCTTCAGCTCCGACATCCTCAAGGGCATGGAGGTGGCCGTCGCCGACGGCGTGGACGTGCTCTCCCTGTCCCTCGGCGGTGGCACGTCTGACTACTACCGCGACAGCATCGCCGTGGGCGCGTACAGCGCCATGGAAAGGGGAATATTTGTGTCCTGCTCGGCCGGGAATGCCGGGCCGGGCGCGGCGTCGCTGACGAACGGCGCGCCATGGATCACCACCGTGGGCGCGGGGACGCTCGACCGCGACTTCCCCGCCTACGTCACCCTCGGCAACGGTAACAAGTACAACGGCGTCTCCCTGTACAACGGCAAGCAATTGCCCACCACGCCGGTGCCGTTCATCTACGCAGGGAACGCGTCGAACAGCAGCATGGGCGCGCTCTGCATGACGGGCACCCTCATCCCTGCCAAGGTCGCCGGCAAGATCGTCCTCTGCGACCGCGGCACCAACGCCAGGGTCCAGAAGGGATTCGTCGTCAGAGATGCCGGTGGTGCCGGCATGGTGCTCGCCAACACCGCCGCCAACGGCGAGGAGCTGGTCGCCGACGCGCACATTCTCCCGGGCGCCGGCGTCGGAGAGAGGGCCGGCAACGCCATGAGAACCTACGCGTCGTCCGATCCAAAGCCGACGGCCAACATAGTGTTCGCTGGCACGAAGGTTGGGATCCAGCCGTCGCCCGTCGTGGCCGCCTTCTCGTCGAGGGGGCCGAACACCGTGACGCCGGGCATCCTCAAGCCGGACCTGATCGCGCCGGGGGTGAACATCCTCGCGGCGTGGTCCGGATCCGTCGGCCCATCAGGGATCGCCGGCGACGACCGGCGCACCAGCTTCAACATCATATCGGGCACGTCCATGTCGTGCCCGCACGTGAGCGGGCTGGCGGCGCTGCTCCGGTCGGCGCACCAGGACTGGAGCCCGGCGGCCATCCGGTCGGCGCTGATGACCACGGCGTACGCCGCGTACCCCAACGGCGACGGCCTCCTCGACGTGGCGACCGAGCGCGCGGCCACGCCGCTGGACATGGGGGCCGGCCACGTCGACCCCAGCAAGGCGGTGGACCCGGGGCTGGTGTACGACCTCACCGCCGCCGACTACCTGGACTTCCTCTGCGCCATCGAGTACGAGCCGGCGCAGATCGCCGCGCTCACCAAGCACTCGTCGGACCACTGCAGCGCCAACCGCACGTACTCCGTGGCGGCGCTGAACTACCCGTCGTTCTCGGCCACGTTCCCCGCGGCGGGCGGCACGGAGAAGCACACCCGCACGCTGACCAACGTCGGGAAGCCCGGCACGTACAAGGTGACGGCGGCCGCGGCGGCGGGCGGCACGGCGATCAAGGTGTCGGTGGAGCCGTCGACGCTGAGCTTCAGCAAGGTGGGCGAGAAGAAGAGCTACACCGTGAGCTTCGGGGCGGGCGGGAAGCCGTCGGGCACCAACGGGTTCGGCCGGCTGGTCTGGTCCAGCGAGCACCACGTGGTGGCCAGCCCGATCCTGGCGACGTGGACCTGAGCGACCGCCCGCCCGGGCGGTAGCTGCTGCTAATTAGCAATGCCGTCGAGGCGCAGAACGCGGCGGGGCAGCAATGGCGCCGCCGTTCTCGATCGGAAGGAAGCAAGATGGATGCGTGCGTGCGTGTGTGTCGATTTGCCGTGGCGATTTACTGATTTCATTTGCCGTCTCATTTTCTTGCTGCCGCTCGCGGGTGCAGCCGTGTTAGTAGTTGTGGCAAACTGGCAATGTGTCAAATGGGCATAGATTTGATTGAATGGCGAGAAAGTGAGTGATTGATCAAGTTGGGTGTAGTCCTAAACAGAGACAGATCGATGGATAATGGACCAGCAAATCAAATGGTATCCGCAATCTATCTGTTCATCATTTTATTATACTCCAAGTATCTATGCCTAGCATGCGCCATTGAAGCATGAATCATTTGTTTTATCACTGGATGCCAAATTCGTATGCCTGTGTTTTCCCCCTACGCCGAGGAATTTTGAATAGAATAATACACCCCAGTCCATGTTGCTGACCGGGGTCGGGCATTATTTTTTTCTGCGATCAGAGTAGCTACAGCAGCTAGGAGGGAATCCGAATGCATACTAGGGCGTGTTTGGAGCATCTCTAGCGGACCTTGCATCCCGCCGCCGGTCCGTAAAACACGCTTGCAGTTCGCGGAAAACGGCTTTTGCGGGTCGGCAAGGGCAGCCGTAGATGCAGACCCTCCAAACGGTGCTTTTATACGGGTCGGCTTACGGTGTCTGCTCTTGCACTGCTGCCCTCCGCATCTCATCAGCCCGCAAAATATATCATATCCAGCATAATACAACAAACGGAAGCAAACTAAATAATTATTCAAATTCAACACCGTACAATAATTATCCACATTACAAATAATTATTCAAATCTTAAACAATGCAATACAAAACTTATGATGAATACAAATACAAATGAATACAACAATGAGTCACTATCCAGCCCTTTGCCAATGGTGCTTAATGAGATCCTCCTGAAGTTGAAAATGTGTGTCTGCATTTTCAATCTCCTTGTATGTCTGAAGAAAAGGTTTAATGTGGTTAGGGTGTCTAGCAGGTTTGACACGGCTACCCACATTGTCGTAGAAGAATTCCAAGTTCATTTCTAGTCTTCGTGCTCCTTCACGGCAAGTGCCAACTAATGTGTGCTGCCGAAAGTTGGCAAGCATGGTCTCAACATCCGAGTCGTCCGAATCGGTGAGCAAGAACTTCTCACACGGGCTGAAATCCATCTAGAAGCACACCGGCGCGTCAATGAACTACAACGCTCGCTCGCAAAGATCACAAAATACGCACTAACCGGTGGAGGATGCGGCGGGTGATTCCGGGCGGCGACGAGGGGTGAGGGAGTCCTGGATTAGGGGGTCCTCGGACAGCCGGACTATATACTTTGGCCGGACTGTTGGACTATGAAGATACAAGATTGAAGACTTCGTCTCGTGTCCGGGTGGGACTCTCCTTTGCGTGGAAGGCAAGCTTGGCAATTCGGATATGTAGATTTCCTTCTTTGTAACCGACTTTGTGTAACCCTAACCCCCTCCGGTGTCTATATAAGCCAGAGGGTTAAGTCCGTAGGACAAGAACAATCATAATCATAGGCTAGCTTCTAGGGTTTAGCCTCTATGATCTCGTGGTAGATCAACTCTTGTAATACTCATATCATCAAGACCAATCAAGCAGGAAGTAGGGTATTACCTCCATAGAGAGGGCCCGGACCTGGGTAAACATTGTGTCCCCCGCCTCCTGTTATCATTAGCCTTAGAGGCACAGTTCGGGACCCCCTACCTGAGATCCGCCGATTTTGACACGACATTGGTGCTTTCATTGAGAATTCCACTGTGTCGTCACGGTAAGGCTTGATGGCTCCTTCAATCATCTACAACGATGCGATCCAGGGTGAGGTTTTCCTCCCCAGACAGATCTTCGTATTCGGCGGCGTCGCTCTGTGGGCCAACTCGCTTGGCCATCTGGAGCAGATCGATAGCTACACCCCTGGCCATCAGGTCAGGTTTGGAAGCCTGAACTACAGTGTCGACATCCGCGGAGACTTGATCTTCGATGGATTCGAGCCCATGACAGGTGCGTCGTACAGTCACGATGAGCATGACTTAGATCTGCCATCGGACTGTGTCCAGGAGATCACACCTGCAGCTGCCCCGACTCTAAATCCGGAGCAGATCGTGCCATCCGAGGATGGGTGGATAGACCCCGCCATGGAGGCCGCATACTCATTGGCGATAGAGCCAAACACAGACTTCGCCTCCAATGAGGTCTGTGTCATTGGACCCCCAGACTCGTCTCCGGCCATAGGCTCCGAACCACGCGCATCCATGCCTATCAAACCTGATTGGGCACTGATCATGGAGTTTACCTCCGTGGATATTTTTCAGCACTCACCCTTGGGCAACGTGCTAACCTCGTTAAAGTCTCTCTCCCTATCAGGAGACTCCTGGCCGAACTATGTCCGGCTTGAGTGGGAAGCGGACGACGAAGAAATTCTCTACCCACCCACCACCCACTTAGTAGCCACTGTCGACGACTTAACCGACATGCTTGATTTCGACTCCGAAGACATCGACGGTATGGACGACGATGCCGGAGAAGAACAGGAGCCACCGCCCACAGGGCGCTGGATAGCCACCTCATCATATAATATATATATATGGTGGACACACCCAAAGAAAGCAATGGCGATGAGGCAACGGAGGATAATCCCCTTGAGAAGCAATCGAAGCGCCAGTGTCAGCGGCGCCGCTCTAAGCCCCGCCACAACAAGAATAGTAATACCGGCAGAAGAGACGATAGCACTTCGGATGACGCCGAAGACAAAAACAATCCCGCCCAGCCAAGCTTGAAGCAAGCCGGACGGGAGGATGGGCAAGCTAGCCCTGATGAACATGCAATGGATGGAGACTCGAAGGATGACAATTACATGCCTCTCTGCGAAGACGAGGTGAGCCTCGGCGACGAAGAATTTATCGTGCTTGAGGATCCTGTCAAGCAGGAGCGCTTCAAGCGCCGGCTTATAGCCACTGCAAAAAGCTTGAAGAAAAAACAGCAGCAACTTTAAGTTGATCAAGATCTGCTAACTGATAGATGGACAGAGGTCCTGGGAGCCGAGGAATACGGACTCGAGCGCCCAACCAAAAGTTACCCGAAGCGCAGGTTGTTACCTCAATTCGAGGAGGAGGCACTAGAGCCTACACTACTAGCACAGGATGAGGCTGACCGGCCACCTCGTGGCCGAGACAAAGCGGCGTATCAACCCGAACACCAGCCCGCACCCCATCGCCAAACAAATAAAAACACGAAGGCCCGATGCTACACGCATGACCTGCGAGACAAACTGGAAAACAAAGCAGGATAGTCAAGATCGATCTACGGATCAAGGGGGCGCGCCCCAACGCGTGACGATGATCGCCACGCCGGATATACTAAATGCAAGTCCGGCCGGGCCGAATACAATAGACCAGGCTCATTTGAGCCGCGCCGCGATGTAGCCCGACATAGAGGCACCGCACACCCCCTATGCTTCACTGACGAAGTTATGGAACATGAATTCCCAGAAGGGTTTAAGCCCGTTAATATCGAACCCTACGATGGGACTACAGCCCCTGCAGTATGGATAGAAGATTTCCTTCTCCACATTCACATGGCCCGTGGCGATGATCTACATGCCATCAAGTACCTCCTACTAAAACTCAAGGGACCAGCTCGGCATTGGCTGAATAGTTTGCCGGCAAACTCTATTGGAAGTTGGGAGAACCTAGAAGACGCATTCCTGGATAACTTCCAAGGCACTTATGTGCGACCACCAGATGCTGATGATTTAAGTCATATAACCCAACAACCCGGAGAGTCAGCCAGGAAATTCTGGACTCGGTTCCTAACTAAAAAGAGCCAAATTGTCGACTGTCCGGATGCCGAATCCCTAGCGGCCTTTAAGCATAACATCCGTGATGCGTGGCTTGCCCGACACCTCAGCCAAGAGAAGCCGAAGTCCATGGCAGCCCTCACGACAGTCATGACCCGCTTTTGTGCAGGCGAGGACAGCTGGCTGGCTCGTAGCAACAGCACATCAAGAAATCCTGGCACCTCAGACGCCAGAGATAGCAACGGCAAGCCCCTCCGCAACAGGCACAAGCGTCGTAGTAATGGCGACAATGCCGAAGATACGGTCGTCAACGCCGAATTCAGTGGCTCTAAGTCCAGCCAGCGGAAAAAGCCATTCAAAAGAAACAATCCGGGTCCGTCCAGTCTGGACCGTATACTCGATCGTTCGTGTCAAATTCACGGCACCCCCGATAAGCCAGCCAATCACACCAACAGAGAATGCTGGGTGTTTAAGCAGGCCGGCAAGTTGAATGCCGAAAACAAGGAAAAGGGGCTGGATAGTGATGACGGCGAGGAACTCCGGCTACCGAACACAGGAGGACAGAAGAAATTTCCTCCCCAAGTAAAAACGGTAAATATGATATACGCAACCCATATCCCCAAGAGGGAGAGGAAGCGTGCACTAAGGGACGTCTACGCGATGGAGCCAGTCACCCCAAAGTTCAACCCATGGTCTTCTTGCCCGATCACCTTTGATCGCAGGAACCATCCGACCAGTATCCGTCATGGCGGTTCAGCCGCGTTGGTCCTTGACCCCATCATCAACGGATTCCACCTTACACGAGTCCTTATGGACGGTGGCAACAGCCTGAACCTGCTCTATCAGGATACAGTGCGCAAAATGGGCATCGATCCCTCAAGGATCAAACCCACCAAAACCACCTTTAAAGGTGTCATACCAGGTGTAGAGGCCTGTTGCACGGGCTCAATCACACTGAACGTAGTCTTCGGATCTCCGGACAACTTCCGAAGCGAGGAGTTAATCTTCGATACCGTCCCTTTCCGCAGTGGCTATCATGCACTGCTTGGACGAACCGTATTCGCCAGATTCAATGCAGTGCCGCATTATGCCTACCTCAAGCTCAAGATGCCAGGACCCCGTGGGGTTATAACAGTCAATGAAAACACAGAGCGCTCCCTCCGTACAGAGGAGCACACTGCAGCCCTCGCAGCAGAAGCACAGAGCAACCTTCTTAGGCAGACCTCCAATTCGGCAATAAAGCCCCCGGACACCGCCAAGCGAGTCTGAAGTACTCCGCAACAAGATCGTCCGGCACGACCAGAGCTCGCCTAGCAATTCGGCCTCCGTCCTGTCCCCAGCCAAGCGGTGAAATTTGTGCCGTGCGTACATAATTACGCAATTAAAATACCATGGGCATAGGCGGAGGCACGGCTACAATGCGGTCTACAATGTGGTTCAACCGCCCCAAAACCAGCACACCTTCAACCTTTTCTTTCTTTCAGGTCCCCATTTTCTGGAGGCTCTTCTGATAGTCTGATTATCGGACCCATCACGGGACAGAAACACCAAGGAGGCAAGGAGCTTTGACGTACAAGGGAATCCCCAGGTGGTCTCTGATAACGATTGGTATACTTGTTTTACATACCCACACGCAGCTCACTCTTGGTTAGGACATGTCAAATAGTCCTATTTTGCTTATCGCACTACTTGTATACGTAGGCCTTGACATATTACTCAAACAATAATGGAAAATAATGTATAGCGTCAGCTTATTATTACATTTCTTTATCTTTTTCCTTGATTGTTTATTCATTACATATTGCACACATACATGTTGGTACGACTCAGTTCGCCAGGGGCTTCAGTGTACCCCATAACACGGCAAGAAAAGTCTGAACACTTTCGACAGTGCGGCACCCCAAACTTATAGCATTATATGCATCAACTCTGAATCATGTCTTGGGTCAATAGTTGGGTTTGCCCGGCTCCCATGTTTTGCGCCTTACGTTCCGCTATATCAGCTAAGGTGAGACAGGGAGAACTACTGCGATTGTGTCCCGGTTCTTCCGGACGAGCACCTTAGTATAGAAAGCCGAAAACTGACTGTCATGATGCGGCGAGAGCTGGTTGCTGTTCGAGAGGTTTAAAATCCTTAAAGATTTTTTCCGCTTCAAGCGAGGAATTGGTCTTTGTCTGATTTAGGCGTATATAGCGCCCCAAGTCCGGCCTTCCGAATACCAGGGGCTACGCCAAAATTTAAAATTATAGAACTTCTATGGCTAAGTGAGAGTGATAAAGTTGTATAGTCCGATTTCCTTGTTCGTTGCGCTAAACACCTCCTTAAAGGACCAAAAATTTGGATAAAGAGTGTTTAGACTTATCCCGAACACCCCGGTACTAGTTACATGGGGGCAGAAGCGGACGACTGGCCAACTCTCAGATTTTATAAGCGACCACACAGAAGGTAATTTTTTAAATCAACAAGCGTTATATTGCGCAAAAGAACTTGTTTCATATTACAGGATAAAACGAGTACATTCACTCAAAGATTACATCCTTCGCACATTGCTCTGCCACAAGGCGAGAGCCCTTCAGGACATTATCATAATACTTCTCGGGGTGGCGATGCTCCTTGCCCTTCGGCGGACCTTCGATCATCAGCTTCTCGGCATCCATCTTCGTGTTGGAAATATGCCCTAGAGGCAATAATAAATTAGTTATTATTATTATATTTCCTTGTTCATGATAATCATTTATTATCCATGCTATAATTGTATTGATAGGAAACTCAAATACATGTGTGGATACATAGACAACACCATGTCCCTAGTAAGCCTCTATTGACTAGCTCATTGATCAATAGATGGTTACGGTTTCCTGACCATGGACATTGGATGTCGTTGATAACGGGATCACATCATTAGGAGAATGATGTGATGGACAAGACCCAATCCTAAGCCTAGCACAAAGATCGTATAGTTCGTATGCTAAAGCTTTTCTAATGTCAAGTATCATTTCCTTAGACCATGAAATTGTGCAACTCCCGGATACCGTAGGAATGCTTTGGGTGTACCAAATGTCACAACATAACTGGGTGGCTATAAAGGTGCATTACGGGTATCTCCAAAAGTGTCTGTTGGGTTGGCACGAATCCAGACTGGGATTTGTCACTCCGTGTAAACGGAGAGGTATCTCTGGGCCCACTCGATAGGACATCATCATAATGTGCACAATGTGACCAAGGGGTTGATCACGGGATGATGTGTTACGGAACAAGTAAAGAGACTTGCCAGTAACGAGATTGAACAAGGTATCGGCATACCGACGATCAAATCTCAGGCAAGTACAATACCGCTAGACAAAGGGAATTGTATACGGGATTGAATAAGTCCTTGACATCGTGGTTCATCCGATGAGATCATCGTGGAACATGTGGGAGCCAACATGGGTATCCAGATCCCGTTGTTGGTTATTGACCGGAGAACGTCTCGGTCATGTCTGCATGGTTCCCGAACCCGTAGGGTCTACACACTTAAGATTCGATGACGCTAGGGTTATAAAGGAAGTTTGTATGTGGTTACCAAATGTTGTTCGTAGTCCCGGATGAGATCCCGGACGTCACGAGGAGTTTCGGAGGTAAAGATTTATATATGGGAAGTCCTGTTTTGGTCACCGAAAAAGTTTCGGGTGTTATCGGTAACGTACCGGGACCACCGGGAGGGTCCCGGGGGTCCACCAAGTGGGGCCACCAGCCCCGGAGGGCTGCATGGGCCAAGTGTGGGAGGGGACCAGCCCCAGGTGGGTTGGTGCGCCCCCACAAGGTCCCAAGGCACCTAGGGTTTGGGGAGGGGGAGCCCCACCTTGCTTGGGGGGCAAGTTTCCCCCTCCCCCCCCTTGGCCGCCACCCTAGATGGGTTTGGGGCTGCCGCACCCCTTGGGGCGGGAACTCTAGAGGGGGCGCAGCCCCCTCCCTCTCCCTTATATATAGTTGAGGTCTTTGGGGCTGCCAACATCCACCTCTCCCTGGCGCAGCCCTACCTCTCTTTCTCCTCGTCTCTCGCGGTGCTTGGCGAAGCCCTGCTGGAATACCACGCTCCTCCATCACCACCACGCCGTTGTGCTGCTGCTGTACGGAGTCTTCCTCAACCTCTCCCTCTCTCCTTGCTGGATCAAGGCATGGGAGACGTCACCAGGCTGTACGTGTGTTGAACGCTGAGGTGCCGTCCGTTCGGCACTAGGATCTCCGGTGATTTGGATCACGATGAGTACGACTCCTTCAACCCCGTTCTCTTGAACGCTTCCGCTTAGCGATCTACAAGGGTATGTAGATGCACTCCCCTCTCTCTCGTTGCTAGTCTCTCCATAGATAGATCTTGGTGACTCATAGGAAAATTTTGAATTTCTGCTACGTTCCCCAACAGTGGCATCATGAGCTAGGTCTATTGCGTAGATTCTTTGCACGAGTAGAACACAAAGTAGTTGTGGGTGTTGATTTTGTTCAATATGCTTACCGTTACTAGTCCAATCTTGTTTCGATGGTATTGTGGGATGAAGCGGCCCGGACCGACCTTACACGTACACTTACGTGAGACAGGTTCCACCGACTGACCTGCACTTGTTGCATAAGGTGGCTAGCGGGTGCCAGTCTCTCCCACTTTAGTCGGATCGGATTCGATGAAAAGGGTCCTTACGAAGGGTAAATAGCAAATGGCATATCACGTTGTGGCTTTTACGTAGGTAAGAAACGTTCTTGCTAGATACCCATAGCAGCCATGTAAAACATGCAAACAACAATTAGAGGACGTCTAACTTGTTTTTGCAGGGTATGCTATGTGATGTGATATGGCCAAGAAGAATGTGATGAATGATATGTGATGTATGAGATTGATCATGTTCTTGTAATAGGAATCACGACTTGCATGTCGATGAGTATGACAACTGGCAGGAGCTATAGGAGTTGTCTTAATTTATTGTATGACCTGCGTGTCATTGAACAACGCCATGTAATTACTTTACTTTATTGCTAACCTTTAGCCATAGTAGTAAAAGTTATAGTTGGCGAGACAACTTCATGAAGACACGATGATGGAGATCATGATGATGGGGATCATAGTGTCATGCCGGTGACGATGATGATCATGGAGCCCCGAAGATGGAGATCAAAAGGAGCAATATGATATTGGCCATATCATGTCACTATTTGATTGCATGTGATGTTTATCATGTTTATGCATCTTATTTGCTTAGAACGACGGTAGTAAATAAGATGATCCCTCATAATAATTTCAAGAAAGTGTTCCCCCTAACTGTGCACCGTTGCGAAAGTTCGTCGTTTCGAAGCACCACGTGATGATCGGGTGTGATAGATTCTAACATTCACATACAACGGGTGTAAGCCATATTTACACACGCGAAACACTTAGGTTAACTTGACGAGCCTAGCATGTACAGACATGGCCTCGGAACACAAGAGACCGAAAGGTCGAGCATGAGTCGTATGGTGGATACGATCAACATGAAGATGTTCACCGATGATGACTAGTCCGTCTAACGTGATGATCGGACACGGCCTAGTTGATTCGGATCATGTAATCACTTAGATGACTAGAGGGATGTCTATCTGAGTGGGAGTTCATTAGATGAACTTAATTATCCTGAACATAGTCAAAAGCCCTTTGCAAATTATGTCATAGCTCGCGCTTTAGTTCTACTGTTTTAGATATGTTCCTAGAGAAAATAAAGTTGAAAGTTGACAGTAGCAATTATGCGGACAGTAGAAGGCTTATGTCCTTAATGCACCGCTCGGTGTGCTGGACCTCGAACGTGGTCTGTGGATGTTGCGAACATCTGACACACACGTTTTGATGACTACGTGATAGTTCGGTAATGTTAAACGGTTTAGAATTGAGGCACCAAAGACGTTTTTGAAACGTCGCGGAACATATGAGATGTTCTGAGGGCTGAAATTGGGATTTCAGGCTCGTGCCCACGTCAAGAGGTATGAGACCTCCGACGAGTTTTCTAGCCTACAAACTAAGGGAGAAGATCTCAATCGTTGAGCTTATACTCAGATTGTCTAGGTAAAAACAATCACTTGAATCGAGTGGGAGTTAATCTTCCAGATGAGATAGTGATGTTTCTCCAAAGACATTGCCACCAAGCTACTAGAGCTTCGTGATGAACTATAACATAACAGGGATAGATATGATGATCCTTGAGCTATTCGCAATGTTCGACACCGCGAATGTAGAAATCAAGAAGGAGCATCAATTATTGATGGTTAGTGAAACCACTAGTTTCAAGAAGGGCAAGGGTAAGAAGGGGTACTTCATGAAACGGAAAATCAGTTGCTGCTCCAGTGAAGAAACCCAGGGTTAAACCCAAACCCGAGACTAAGTGCTTCTGTAATGAGGGAACGAACACTGAAGCAGAACTACCCTAGATACTTGGTAGATGAGAAGGCTGGCAAGGTCGATAGAAGTATATTGGATATACATTATGTTAATGTGTACTTTACTAGTACTCCTAGTAGCACCAGGGTATTAGATACCGGTTCGGTTGCTAAGTGTTAGTAACTCGAAATAAAAGAGCTACGGAATAAACGGAGACTAGCTAAAGGTGAGATAACGATGTGTGTTGGAAGTGTTTCCAAGGTTGATGTGATCAAACATCGCACGCTCCCTCTACCATCAAGATTAGTATTAAACCTGAATAATTGTCATTTGGTGTTTGCGTTGAGCATAGACATGATTGGATTATGTCTATCGCAATACGGTTATTCATTTAAGGAGAATAATGGTTACTCTATTTATTTGAATAATACCTTCAATGGTCTTGCACCTAAAAGAATGGTTTATTGAATCTCGATCGCAATGATACACATTTTCATGCCAAAAGATATAAGATATAAGATAGTACCACCTACTTGTGGCATTGCCATGTAAGTCATATTGGTATAAGACGCATGAAGAAGCTCCATGTTGATGGATCTTTGGACTCACTCGTTTTTTGAAAAAGTTTGAGACATGCGAACCATGTCTATTGGTGTATATGCATGAAGAAACTCCATGCAAATGGATCATTTGGACTCACTTGATTTTGAATCACTTGAGACATGCAAATCATACCACATGGGCAAGATGACTGAAAGCCTCATTTTCAGTAAAACGGAACAAGAAAGCAACTTGTTGGAAGTAATACATTTTGATGTGTGCGGTCCAATGGGTGCTGAGGCACACAATTGATATCGTTATGTTCTTACTTCACGGATGATTTAAGTAGATACTGTATATTTACTTGATGAAACACAAGTCTGAATTGTTGAATGGTTCAAGTAATTTCAGAGTGAAGTTAAAGATCATCGTGACAAGAGGATAAAATGTCTATGATATAATCATAGAGATGAGTATCTGAGTTATGAGCTTTGGCACGCAATTAAGACATTGTGGAAATTGTTTCACAATTAATACCGCCTGGAACACCATAGTGTGATGGTGTGTCCGAACATCATAGTTGCACCCTATTGGATATGGTGCGTACCATGATGTCTCTTATTGAATTACCACTATCGTTCATAGGTTAGGCATTAGAGACAACCACACTCACTTTAATAGGGAACCACATAATTCCATTGAGACGACACCATTTGAACTATGGTTTGGAGAAACCTAAGTTGTCGTTTCTTAAAAGTTTGGGGCTGCGACACTTATGTGAAAAAGTTTCAGGTTGATAAGCTCAAACCCAAAGCCGATAAAATGCATCTTCATAGGACACCCAAAAACAGTTGGGTATACCTCCTATTTCAGATCCGGAAGCAAAAGGATTGTTTCTAGAAACGGGTCCTTTCTCGAGGAAAAGTTTCTCTCGAAAGAATTGAGTGGGAGGATGGTGGAGACTTGATGAGGTTGTTGAACCATCACTTCAACTAGTGTGTAGCAGGGCACAGGAAGTTGTTCCTGTGGCACCTACACCAATTGAAGTAGAAGCTTATGATAGAGATCATGAAACTTCGGATCAAGTCACTACCAAACCTCGTGGGTCGACAAGGATGCGTACTGCTTCAGAGTGGTACGTAATCCTGTCTTAGAGGTCATGTTGCTAGACAACAATGAACCTACGAGCTATGGAGAAGCGATGGTGTGCCCGGATTCCGACAAATGGCTCGAGGCCATAAAATCCAAGAGAGGATCCATGTATGAGAACAAAGTGTGGACTTTGGAAGAACTGCTTGATGGTCGTAAGGCTATTGGGTACAGATGGATTTTAAAAGGAAGACGGACAATGATGGTAAGTATCACCATTAAGAAAGCTCGACTTGTCGTTAAGATGTTTTCTGACAAGTTCAAGAAGTTGACTACGATGAGACTTTCTCACTCGTAGCGATGCTAAGAGTCCGTTGGAATTGAATTAGCAGTTACTGCATTATTTATGAAATCTTGCAGATAGGATGTCAAAACATTGTTTCCTCGACAATTTTCTTGAGGAAAGGTTGTATGTGATACAACCAGAAGGTTTTGTCAATCCTGAAAGACGCTAACAAGTATGCAAAGCTCCAGCAATCCTTCTAAGGACTGGAGTAAGCATCTCGGAGTTGGAATGCACGCTTTGATGAGATGATCAAGATTTTGGGTTTATACAAAGTTTATGAGAAACTTGTATTTCCAAAGAAGTGAGTGGGAGCACTATAGAATTTCTGATGAGTATATGTTGTTGACATATTGTTGATCAGAAATGATGTAAAATTTCTGGAAAGCATATAGGGTTATTTGAAAAGTGTTTTTCAATAGAAAACCTGGATTAAGCTGCTTGAACATTGAGCATCAAGATCTATGAGGATAGATCAAAAAACGCTAAATGGTACTTTCAAATGAGCACATACCTTGACATGATCTTGAAGGTGTTCAAGATGGATCAGTCAAAGAAGGAGTTCTTGCCTGAGTTGTAAGGTATGAAGTTAAGAGTTAAAGCTCGACCACAGCAGAAGAGAGAGAAAGGACGAAGGTCGTCCCCTATGCTTCAGACGTAGGCTCTATAGTATGCTATGCTGTGTACCGCACCGGAAGTGTGCCTTGCCATGAGTCAGTCAAGGGGTACAAGAATGATCCAGGAACGGATCATTGGACAACGGTCAAAAAATTGTCCTTGGAGAAAATAAGGACATGTTTCTCAATCATGGAGGTGATAAAGAGTTCGGCGTAAAGGGTTACGTCGATGCAAGCTTTAACACCTATCCGAATGACTCTGAGTAGCCAACCGGATACATATAGTGGAACAACCATTTGGAATAGCTCCAAGTGGAGCATGGAAGCAGCAATTTGCAATATGAATTGTGAAATACATACGGATCTGAATGTTGCAGACCCGTTGACTAAAACCTCTCTCACAAGCAAAACATGATCAAACCCCAGAACTCATTGAGTCTTAATCACATGGTGATGTAAACTAGTTTAGTGACACTAGTAAACTCTTTGGATGTTGGTCACATGGCGATGTGACCTATCAGTGTTAATCACATGGCGATGTGAACTAGATTATTGACTCTAGTGCAAGTGGGAGACTGTTGGAAATATGCCCTAGAGGCAATAATAAATTAGTTATTATTATTATATTTCCTTGTTCATAATAATCGTTTATTATCCATGCTATAATAGTATTGATAGGAAACTCGGATACATGTGTGGATACATAGACAACACCATGTCCCTAGTAAGCCTCTATTGACTAGCTCGTTGATCAATAGATGGTTACGGTTTCCTGACCATGGACATTGGATGTCGTTGATAACGGGATCACATCATTAGGAGAATGATGTGATGGACAAGACCCAATCCTAAGCCTAGCACAAAGATCGTATAGTTCGTATGCTAAAGCTTTTTCTAATGTCAAGTATCATTTCCTTAGACCATGAGATTGTGCAACTCCCGGATACCGTAGGAATGCTTTGGGTGTACTAAACGTCACAACATAACTGGGTGGCTATAAAGGTGCATTACGGGTATCTCCGAAAGTGTCTGTTGGGTTGGCACGAATCGAGACTGGGATTTGTCACTCCGTGTAAACGGAGAGGTATCTCTGGGCCCACTCGGTAGGACATCATCATAATGTGCACAATGTGACCAAGGGGTTGATCACGGGATGATGTGTTACGGAACGAGTAAAGAGACTTGCCGGTATGAGATTGAACAAGGTATCGGCATACCGACGATCGAATCTCGGGCAAGTACAATACCGCTAGACTAAGGGAATTGTATACGGGATTGAATAAGTCCTTGACATCATGGTTCATCCGATGAGATTATCGTGGAACATGTGGGAGCCAACTTGGGTATCCATATCCCACTGTTGGTTATTGACTGGAGAACGTCTCGGTCATGTCTGCATGGTTCCCGAACCCGTAGGGTCTACACACTTAAGGTTCGATGACGCTAGGGTTATAAAGGAAGTTTGTATGTGGTTACCGAATGTTGTTCGGAGTCCCGGATGAGATCCCGGACATCACGAGGAGTTCCAAAATGGTCCGGAGGTAAAGATTTATATATGGGAAGTCCTGTTTCGGTCACCGAAAAAGTTCCGGGTGTTATCGGTAACGTACCGGGACCACCGGGAGGGTCCCGGGGGTCCACCAAGTGGGGCCAACGGCCCCGGAGGGCTGCATGGGCCAAGTGTGGGACGGGACCAGCCCCAGGTGGGCTGGTGCGCCCCCACAAGGGCCCAAGGCGCATAGGGTTTGGGGAGGGGGCGCCCCACCTTGCTTGGGGGGCAAGTTTCCCCCTCCCCCCCTTGGCCGCCACCCTAGATGGGTTTGGGGCTGCCGCACCCCTTGGGGTGGGAACCCTAGAGGGGGCGCAGCCCCCTCCCTCTGCCCTATATATAGTTGAGGTCTTTGGGCCTGCCAACATAAGAGTTTCCACCTCTCCCTGGCGCAGCCCTACCTCTCTTTCTCCTCGTCTCTCGCGGTGCTTGGCGAAGCCCTGCTGGAATACCACACCCCTCCATCACCACCACGCCGTTGTGCTGCTGCTGGACGGAGTCTTCCTCAACCTCTCTGAGGGAGTCCTGGATTAGGGGGTGTCCGGATAGCCGGACTACCATCATCAGCCGAACTATCATCGGCCGGACTATCATCATCGACCGGACTCCAAGACTATGAAGATACAAGATTGAAGACTTCGCCCCGTGTCCGGATGGGACTTTCCTTGGCGTGGAAGGCAAGCTTGGCGATACGGATACGTAGATCTCCTACCATTATAACCGACTCTATGTAACCCTAGCCCTCTCCGGTGTCTATATAAACCGGATGGCTCTAGTCCGTAGGACACAACAATAACAACCCTTACAATCATACCATAGACTAGCTTTTAGGGTTTAGCCTCCTTGATCTCGTGGTAGATCCACTTTTGTAAACATCTACAATATCAATATCAATCAAGCAGGACGTAGGGTTTTACCTCCATCAAGAGGACCCGAACCTGGGTAAAACATCGTGTCCCTTGTCTCCTGTTACCATCCGCCTAGACGCACAGTTCGGGACCCCCTACCCGAGATCCGCCAGTTTTGACACCGACATTGGTGCTTTCATTGAGAGTTCCTCTGTGTCGTCACCGATAGGCTTGATGGCCTCTTCAATCGACAACGACGCAGTCCTGGGTGAGACTTTTCTCCCCGGAAAGATCTTCGTATTCGGTGGCTTCGCACTGCGGGCCAACTCACTTGGCCATCTGGAGCAAATCGAAAGCTACGCCCCTGGCCGTCAGGTCAGGTTTGGAAGCCTAAACTTCACGGCCGATATCCGCGGGGACTTGATCTTCAATGGATCTGAGCCACAGCCGAGCGTGCCGCGCTGTCACGATGGGCACGACCTAACTCTGCCACCGGACAGCACCTTGGAGGCCGCACATGAATCCGCTCCGACCCATAGTCTGGAGCCGATCGCTCAGATCGAAGACGGATGGCTGGACACCGCCTCGGGAGCTGCAACTTCTACGGCGATGGAGCCGAACACTTACCTTGTCCCGCATAAAGCTCATGACTCCGAGGTGCCGGACTCTCTGCCGGACTCCGAACCTCCTGCGCCCCTGCCGGTCGAATCCGACTGGGCGCCGATCATGGAATTCACCGCTGCGGACATCTTGCAGCACTCACCCTTCGACGGTATCTTAAATTCGCTGAAGCATCTCTCGCTATCCGGAGAGCCCTGGCCGAATTACGGCCAGGATGGTTGGGACGCGAACGACGAAGAAATTCAGAGCCCACCCACCACCCACTTCGTAGCCACCGTCGACGACCTAACCGATGTACTCGACTATGACTCCGAAAACATCGACGGTATGGACGACGATGCCGAAGAATATGAAGAACCAGTGCCTACCAAACACGCCACTCTGTCTGGCCACGACGCTGTAACCAAGCTGAGATCTTGCCGTTCTGCATTCCCGCTGTATCATCGTCGCGTGCATTGATTGATGGGAAATCCATTATACGCAGTAATTGATGGGAAATCCATTTCCTTGTCTTCGCTAGGCGTGTACCGTCAGGGCATTTAGCACACGCACCACCTGCTGCACCTGCAGCGTGCAGACGGTAGTGATTGGTGATGCTACGGCGCCGCTGCATGTGAGCGCCTTTCCGCACCTCGTTTATTTCGTGTCCGCCCGTCGCAGGAGGGCCCGACGGCACGGTGGATTGGATGGATCCTTAGCTAGATATTTGCCGGTGGAGATCTTTTTTCCTTGCCCCAAACGCGTGAGCCCTGCCCCGATCGAGTAATGATACGCTATGGTGGTTTCTCGGTGCTACGCGCATTCGCGGCGGTCAGCGTGGACGGCGGCGAGCCGAGAATGGCGTGAGACATCAATGCTTGCGGTCGGGTTGCGGCCGAGAGCCCAGGATGGAATGGAATGCTTGTGCTTCTCTTCCCTCCCCGAGACTTGAACGGCCGGTGCCGTCTTGTGAGCCGGACTAGCCGTTGGAGTGGCACTACTGAGCAGCTCCTCCCAACGCCCCTGCTGCCTCGAGGTGCGTGTTTGTTGTGAGCGGTGCGGCGAGCAGACCGACGTACTACTACTTTACTGCTCGGGACGGGGGCATGTCGTGGTGGGGCGGCGGCAAGAGCAGCCCAGCACAGCACAGGGGTCAGGGGTTGATGGTACCACGGAAAACCCGTACTCCCGTCTCGTCTCGTCTCGTCTCCTATCACGGCGCGGAATTTAATACGCTCGCCGTTGCCGTTGCCGTTGCGTCCTCCCCGTCCGTCCGCGATCCGCATCGGGCCATCGTCGTCCCGTACCGGGGCCACCCGTCGGTACTCCTCTTTGTCTTCCCACCTCCTGAGAATGTTCAGTCTATATACGCCTACAATATGAGTTGTTCAAATATACTTGCAGTGCAGGATAATCCTTGTTTCCATTTTGCAAACCACAACTATTTTTTTAGACACCAAGTTGTAGGAGCTTGTCAGACGAAGCATAGTACTATCCTTCACGCATGTAAAGTTCCAATGCAATGATCCCTTGCCCGAAGACAGAAGTTCAGTACACTGTAAATAAAAATAATGTTTTTTTATTAATCTTAAGCAGTACTTTGAATACAAAAACGGTAGTATCATATTCTTCAGTTCAGCAATGTAAACTTAAAGATGGCATACCGGAGATTCAGTACATAAAGTATACACAAACTTCCAAGTCAAACAAACACAAACACGTTGCATGAACTGGAGAAAATAGGTCCCACTATTTTATAAGTAGCAAAAGAGGAGGATACAAGATGAGTGCTTTGAAGCTGAACTTGTTCAGAACCCGACTAGTAATTGAACTACATGTGTAAGCTATTAATCTCTCGGGATGAACACTGATGCATTCAAGCACATTGAGAAGGATGATAGACAGTTTCATGCTCACAACAGAAGACACACTCAAGAGGCTTAATTATGTGTCTTTTCCTCAAGTTATCCCTAGTCATCAGCTTGTTATGAGAGAACAACCAGAGGAAGAAATGAATTTTTGGAGGGACCTTGAGTTTCCAGACTGCAGGTATATGAACTGGCTGTACCCCCCTGAAGTTGATAACATGGTACAGGGAGCTAGTGGAATAATTACCATTACTCTCCAACTGCCATACCAAAGAGTCTGTGCCATCAGAGTATGTAACACTGCTAGCAATCTCCTTCAGCTGGCACCACAGCTCCATGAGCCAATCATCAAAGTTCCTCCTAAATGTTAGCTTCAGTTGTGATCCATCCCACATATCAGCAATAGTTTTACACCTCCCTGTTTGTCTAAAAAAAGGCAGCCATACAACAATATGCCGGCGAATGCACAACCCAATATCAACCTCTGCAAAAAAAAAACAGAAATGTATAAAAGTGAAAAATTACTGTCTCTCTACATCCTTCAATTATTTTACGTTTTCTCCAAGAATTTAGTATGATTTTTTTTCTCGCGAGGTTTTGGTGTCCCTTTGATCAGTCATATAGAGCAAAAAATAGTATTATCCATTGGTTCTAAACAACCTTTGGAATAAAAAAAAGTAGTAACTGCAAAGTGAAAGCGAATAATCGGTGAAGTAGGTACCTAGATGCAACACCTGCGTGTCGATAGTGTCAAGCCACCATGGACGTTTCATCAGCTCCTACAGAACAGCAACCTACAAAGGATCTGCACCTAAGGAAAAGGTTAAACCAAATGGAAGCACACGGTAAATAGCCGTGAAAGTGAACAAACCATGATGAAAGTGACCTTTCAATCGTGTCATCAAGTGCTTTCATTCAGTCGAAGATGTTTTTCTATTTTTCTAGAACAACGCATGAGAGATGCATGTCATTTCGTTAAGAGAGAAAAAACAGTACAGAGGAGAGGCCAAAGAGACTACTCATAAAAACACACCCAGCACACACACAACAGGACTACAAACACGCCACAATATGAACTTTAAACGACCACGACCAGGCCACCTCCCCAATAATAAGAGTCCAGGGAGAGCGACCAAATGAGGAGCTTATGAAGCAGAGATTCCATCCAGACACCATAAACCACTCTCATCCACTGTTTGCAAAACCACCTGAACACTTGGGTTTGCCCCTTGAAACACAATCATTTCGGTGCTTCCGAAGCTCCCAAGGTATTAAAATGATCAGGGAGTTGATGCCTTCTCTCAGCACATTTGGAACCCTACTGATAATATTGCTCCACCAAGCAGAGAACCGAGCAACAGTAGGTTGAGGGACCATAGCAATCAGGCCCAACCTTTGGAAAATTAGTGTCCAGACCTGCCGAGCAAACACACATGAGATGATGGTGTGCTGGATTGTTTCCTCAGCCTGATCACAGAGGGGACAAGCAACTGGATGGGGAAGGCCGCGCTTCGCAAGTCGGTCAGCTGTCCAACACCGGCTGTTTACAACTAACGAAATGAAAATTTGCAGTGCAGGGGAGCCCAGCTTTTCCAGATTTGTTTCCAAGGTGCGAACTTGATGGTTCCAATGAAGAAAGTGTGATATGCATATGTACTGATGTAGGAACCTGACCGAGTGAAACGCCACCGCTGCTGATCAGGAACTTTCTGATGTAAGACCAGATTATCAACCATGTCCCGAATCTGAAGATAGCCAATAATTCACTTGTGCCGTTAGGGCTCCTCTGATGTCAGTTATCCAGCCTTGGCTGTTCAGGGCTTGAGCAACAGTTCGATGTTTAACAACTCTTATGGAGATCAACTTGATCAAGTTAGGAGCCAACTCAGTGATTGTTCTGCCTTGCAATCACCGGTCAGACCAGAATTTTCTTGCCTCCTGTTGCCCATGATGGATTCCGCTGCTACCCCAAAAAGCGCTTGAGCACTGCACGAAATTCAGCCCAGGGTCTTGAGGCATCTGATTTTTACAGCCATAGCCATCTGATGTGCAGAGCCCATCAAAGCTTCAAGATTTGGGTTTGCTTGCCACTGTTGGCTTTTTCTTGACCTTTCCAAGGAAACCTCTATGCCTCTTGTCAATGGCTTTATTTTCTTATAATTGGATTTTACCTTTACCTATGAATTATGACACAAGACAACAATAGTTTTTAGGCAGTCTGAAGAAGAGATTTCATCGTGCACCATATAAAACTGTATCCAGTTTGGTTGATAGCACAATGATGTGGTACTTACGAAGTAACTGTAGTTGGAAATTACAAATTGTATGAACCTAAACTATTATCGCACAATTGACTATCATTTGGATTATCCTGACAATTGAGACCGGAAGATGGAAAGTGTTTCTTCCAAACATAGATTAACACCATGGCCTTAATAAAAAGAGAACAATCATGCTCGACAAACAATAACAGAAATCCCACAAGCAATAGCAAAAGTAAACCTGAAATTATTATTTCAAATGAGCCATGGGTGGCAGCTGTAGGATTGAGCAGTAGTACCATTGGAACATAATGAATGGTCAATCAAACAAAGGTTCCTGTATCAGAATCTTCATTTTATCAACGAGAAATTCAAGCACATCCTTCCTTCCTTCCTTCAGAAGGAGCTGCCTCAGCTTGCCAAATGTTGAACCAGGGGGTCTAATGCCCTTCTCTATCATATCTTCAAGCAGAACACAAGCTTGGCTAACCTCACCCTTGTCACACAGCCCATTGATCAGCACAGAGAACGTGTGCATGCTCGGCAGAAACTGCTTCAACCTCATATATTTCCATACCTTCAGTGCCATCTCTAACCTGTCATTCTCACAGAACATCTTTATCATCATGGTGTATGTATCAGAATCTGGTTGGCAGCGCTTTATCATACGGCGGAAGACCCTGTATGCTTCTTCATCCTTTCCAAGGCTAATCATCTTGTTAAGGATGATGTTCCAGGTCCTTGAGTTTGGGGTGATTCCATGGCCTTCCATGTCATCCATGACTCTAAATGCATTGTCAAATTTTTTCACTTTGCAGAAGGCAGTGACAAGTGCATTATAAACCACAACATCTGGCACGATCCCGTCCTTCTGCATATCCAAAAATGTTGCAACAGCATCCTCGATCCTCATTTCAACGCCGTATGTATGCACGAGCACACTGTATATGAAGGTTGTTGGTTGGCAGCCCCTGGAGCTCATGTCCTGCACCACAAAGACAGCTTCCTCAACACGGCCTGTCTTGCAGAGGGAATCAACCATGATGCCATATGTGACTATGTCAGGCTGGCAGCCTGCATCAAGCATCTCACTGTAGACCTCTCGCATCTTTGGGAGATTAGGCGCTCTCCCCCAACCCTCAAGCAAGATGCTATAGGTCTTGGCATCAGGGCTGAACCGGCCATTCATCTGTTCAAAGATCTCCTGCGCCTTGCGCACATTCTTGGACTTGCACAGCGCACAGAGCAGGCTGTTGAAAGCGGCGAGGTTAGGCACAACGCCGTACTTCTCCATGACATTGAACGTGTAAACAGCTTCATCGACCTTCTGCGCCCGTGCGTACTTCCGCATTATGATGCCAAACGTCTCGACATTAACCACGCCCTGCCGGCGCATTATGGCAACGACGTCCCACATGAGCTGGTACTGGCGGATCTTGGCGAGGGACGCGACCACCGTGTGGAAGGAGCGGACGGTGTGGGCGCAGCCACCACGCCTCTGCTTGCGCGCCCACTCGAAGAAGCGATACGCGAGCATGCCAGCGTTGTCGAGGCGCTCCAGGACGCGCTCGGCGACATCCGGGGTGACTCGGAGGTCGCTGTGGTCGAGCTCGATCTCAAGCCCCGAGGCCTGCCGGCAGGAGATGATGAGCTTGCAGAGGCGTTTGGCGGGGTCGAAAGCCTCCACAGCGGCATCACTGCCACCTGCCCCGCTGCTAAGCATTCTAGCAAACACCTTGCGTGCCTCCAGACCAGTGAGACGGAAACTGGCCATTCTGCTATCGCCGCCTTCCACACGCTGACACCGCTGTGATGGAGCTCGAGCAGAACCCCCGTACTTCACTGCCTCACTGAGGTCTCGCTCTGTGGTGGACGGCGGCCGGCGGTCCGCCGCGGCAACTGGGCGGGGCGTCGCTCCTTCGCCGCGATCACCACACCGAAAGTATCGACCTCCAGCTGTAGCCGCACGCATCCGCCTCCACCGCTCTGTTCATCCCTCCCTCCACCTCAAGCCCTACCTCCTCGCTCACAACCGGAACCCTCTCAACCTTCTCGTCTAGCGGAGGCCGTCGGAATCAAACGTCGTCGATTGAGGGAGAGAAAATAGCCTGTGGAAGAGAGAAGCAGGAGGGCTTGAGCAGGCCGAGTGAACCTGTCTGTTGGGTGTGTATGCGTTCTCAGTCCACTCAAGCCCAAAAAAGATACAAACTGAAGTTTCCGGAAAATAATGTCCCTCCTCTCCCCTGTTTCCCTTCTTTTTTTTTCTCAAATAATAAGTGCCACACTTATAGCACGAAGCACTCCGCCCTGACGTTTTTACAACTAAAATTGTCATTAGAAAAACCAAAAGATAAACTAAAATTTGTCATCCGAAAAAAAAGTTGCCATCCTCACGTCACTAAACTTACCATCAAAACTGTTTGAAATTGCCATGTGTTTGTGACATACGTGTGACACTTATCGGGAACGAAAAATATTGCACTTATATTAAAATATCATCACAGTCATTACAACCAGATGGCACCAGCGTCAAATCCAATGTGAGTTACTGTGACTGAGGGTGGAGATCTCGACAGACAACACAAATTTTCCATTTTGATGCCGAGTTGACCATGCCAACAAATTAATGGACGAAAAGACCAGTGAACAACGGTTAAAAAGTACGGAGTAGAACCAACTAAAGACTTCATTTTATTTTCATGAAAGTTGCAGATAAGAATACCAGTTAAAAAATAATGTGTCCCTCGTCATTGCATGTGTTGCAAACATAGTAATATTCAAAAGTTGCATAAGACATTAAAAAAATATGCCGCTTGTGTGTGATTATCTAGCTACATTACAACTATTTTTGTATGATTTGACCAAGTAATTGGTGGGAGTATTGCTTATTCCTCCGCTAGCTCCCGGCATAACAATTTGCTTGACCTTCCCAATTATAAAGAAACACAATTAGATAGTTCAAAAACAATCGACCATTGGGAAAGACATAGCAAACTATATTCTGCATCTTACATCTTGTATTCAGAAGTATACTCTACATTTTGCCTGTAAGGTGGATTTTGTTTCTTAAAATATCTCACATCTACTACCTCCGTCCGGGTTTAAAGGTCCCACTAGCCACGAAGCGTCGTCCGTTTTTATAAGGCCTTGGCAGCCTTGGTAGTTGCACGCATAGTTTATGGCTGCTCTTTCACTGGTCGCATGCAAAGCAAAGTGAGAAAGTGCTGGGCCTAGCTGCATGCACACTCAAGTGCCTGCTTCTTCATTGGTTGCATGGAGGAGAGAGGAGGACTAATTGCTCTGTAGCCATCAATTTTATCAAGAGCTGCACCATGCCTTGGTACGAGAGAATTGGCTCACAGGACTTTTAATCCCGGACGGAGGTAGTACATGTTTGCCTTAAAATAAAAAGGCCAGAGAGAAGATGGAGGCCATAGGGACCTTGAAGAGTAGAATAACATACTTATTTAATGAAGGTAGAAAGTGGTAAAAAATGTACTCCTCCTCCTATTCTGAAACAAGGCATAAAGTTTGTATGAAACAGAAATCTGAGGTCAACCGCCGATGGCCAATCAGAGCAACTCAAGTTCTGCAGGGCAGTCATTGCACATATCACACAATGGCAGATCAAATAATGGCCCCAGATTCCAAAAGTCAAATCAAACCTAGTTTTTTCTTAAAAAAGAAAACGTAAAAGACTTGTGTCTCAATACATTGATAGAAGTAAGAGTTAGTGCAAGACATAAGAAGGGCAACACCCGGTGATTATAAGTTTATAACACCACACCTCTAGTCGCCAGACATTGTTGTCACCGGAAGCAAAGCCGCCAAACCCCTCGCACCCACCATCACCCATTGATTGGCATTTGCCTTAATGGTGTCAAGTAGGCGGGCTAAGTTGAGTTGAACATTGTTGAATATGATCAAATTGTGATCCTTTCAAATGCTCCATGCCACCAACATTACAGCTAAGGATGTGCCCATCCGCGCGGAGGATTGGACAGAATCACAGCTCAACTGCCATCAATCCAAGAAGCCATCCCCCGCTACAAGGGGGAGTGTCGATCCAGGAGGGCACTTCGTGCCGCACCGTGCGCAAAAAGGCACGTGGTGAGGAGGTGGGTCATCGTCTTATTCTGACTGGTTGCATAACACATAACTAGGTGCATATGCAAAAGGCCCTGCCATGCAAGTCGCTCGGCTTCCATCAACGATCACGGTAAGACAACCACATGAAGAAATTGACCCCGGGGTGGTAGGTCTCCATTTTAGCTTCTATGAGCAACTCTAATAGAATTGTCAAATCCTCTAAAACTTAAGGTACAATAATATCTGTCACTCTGGTCACCCCTCCTGGATAAATTAATTACATAATGCTCTTGTCGTCACCCATATAGGTGAAGTGACATGAAATCAAACTAATTAAATGATGCTCTCCTCCTCACCCATATAGGTGAAGTGACATGAAATCGACGTACACACATCACCACCAAATAATTACACCGTAACATAATATTGAAACATCAAATTATATGCAACTTCATATGGTTACCAACAAAAAGGGTTCCTCCCGAGTCCTAAAAATGTAATGGAATACTCACAAGAAATCACAATGAACATGGTCGATGGGAGTAATGGTCCGAATAACAATCTGAACATATAAAACTTTCCCCAATAGTTATTCTAGCATCAACTACTAAGCAACAATTATCATCATGAAGTGATTACAACAAAGGATCTATAGCAATTATTCATATATTTGAACGAAGATTGAGACGGGGTTAGTGTTGTAGATGAGGATGAAGATGATCTGTATGATCCCTTTAGTGTTTGATGACGATGGCTTTGAATCCCACCCGCCGGAGGAGATGGATACTCGGCAGAATCAGGCCTTCGGAGAGAGAAGGATGCTCTCTATTCGACCCGACGGCGTAAAGTCGTGGAATATTCAAGTTAAGGGTTATAGGGGAGTATATGACAGGGGTTCCCTATGGGCCCCACACACTCTAGTGGAGAACCCCAACGCATGTGCTAGTGTGGGCCCCATAGGCACCCCCCAGGCATGGGCATGGACCCCTGGCTCTATCTCTTCATGCACATTGGCAATACAAAATTTCTGCAGTTTTTCTGGCTCCATGGGGAAAAATATTTTTCTTCATTTGACAATCTTTTGATCCTTTCTGATAGTTTTCTGACCCCCTCACTGTATTGGAAACTTGCAAAAAGAAAGAGAAAAAAATTATAGAAGAATGATGCCATAATGTATAAAACATGATTATGAGCATTGTATACTAAGAAATATCGATGTAAAATGGACGGATAAGATGTCATTGAAGGAAATATGCCCTAGAGGCAATAATAAAGTTATTATTTATTTCCTTATATCATGATAAATGTTTATTATTCATGCTAGAATTGTATTAACCAGAAACATAATACATGTGTGAATACATAGACAAACATAGTGTCACTAGTATGCCTCTACTTGACTAGCTCGTTTATCAAAGATGGTTATGTTTCCTAGCCATGGACAAAAGAGTTGTCATTTGATTAACGGGATCACATCATTGGGAGAATGATGTGATTGACTTGACCCATTCAGTTAGCTTAGCACTTGATCGTTTAGTATGTTGCTATTGCTTTCTTCATGACTTATACATGTTCCTATAACTATGAGATTATGCAACTCACGTTTATCGGAGGAACACTTTGGGTGCTACCAAACTTCACAACGTAACTGGGTGATTATAGAGCAGTACTACAGGTGTCTCCGAAGGTACATGTTGGGTTGGCGTATTTCGAGATTAGGTTTTGTCACTCCGATTGTCGGAGAGGTATCTCTGGGCCCTCTCGGTAGTGCACATCACTATAAGCCTTGCAAGCAATGTAGCTAATGAGTTAGTTACGAAATGATGTATTACATAACAAGTAAAGAGACTTGCCGGTAACGAGATTGAACTAGGTATTAGATACCGACGATCGAATCTCGGGCAAGTAACATACCGATGACAAAGGGAACAACATATGTTGTTATGCGGTTTGACCGATAAAGATCTTCGTAGAATATGTAGGAGCCAATATGAGCATCCGGGTTCCGCTATTGGTTATTGACCGAAAATAGTTCTAGGTCATGTCTACATAGTTCTCGAACCCGTAGGGTCCACACGCTTAACGTTATGATGACAGTTTTATTATGAGTTTATATATTTTGACATGCCGAAGGTTGTTCGGAGTCCCGGATGTGATCCAGGACATGACGAGGAGTCTCGAAATGGTTGAGACATAAGGATTGATATATTGGAAGCCTATATTTGGATATCAGAAATGTTTCGGGAGAAACCGGGATTTTTCCGGAGTACCGGGG
>NC_041389.1:596536825-596560373 GCF_002162155.2 Triticum dicoccoides | reverse complement strand
CTTCTCCACCAAGGCAAGAGGGGTGGGAGTAGGACTCCTCCAGGCGCACCCCTTGGGGGCCGGCTGCACCTCCCCCTCCCTCCTTTATATACGGGGGCAGGGGGGCACCCTAGAACACACAACTTGATCTACGTGATCGTTCCTTAGCCGTGTGCGGTGCCCCCCTCCACCATATTCCACCTCGGTCATATCGTCGCGGAGTTTAGGCGAAGCCCTACGCCGGTAGAACATCATCATCGTCACCACACCATCGTGCTGACGGAACTCATCCCCGATACTTTGCTGGATCGGAGTCCGGGGATCGTCATCGAGCTGAACGTGTGCTGAACTCGGAGGTGCCGTACGTTCGGTACTTGGATCGGTCGGATCGTGAAGACGTACGACTACATCAACCGCGTTGTCATAACGCTTTCGCTTACGGTCTATGAGGGTACGTAGACATTACTCTCCCCTCTTGTTGCTATGCATCACCATGATCTTGCGTGTGCGTAGGAATTTCTTTGAAATTACTACGTTCCCCAACAGTGGTATCAGAGCCAGGTTTTATGCGTAGATGTTATATGCACGAGTAGAACACAAGTGAGTTGTGGGCGATACAAGTCATACTGCTTATCAGCATGTCATACTTTGGTTCGGCGGTATTGTTGGATGAAGCGCCCCGGACCGACATTACGCGTGCGCTTACGCGAGACTGGTTCTACCGACGTGCTTTGCACAAAGGTGGCTGGCGGGTGTCTGTTTCTCCAACTTTAGTTGAATCAAGTGTGGCTACGCACGGTCCTTGCGAAGGTTAAAACAACACTAACTTGACGAACTATCGTTGTGGTTTTGATGCATAGGTAAGAACGGTTCTTGCTTAGCCCGTAGCAGCCACGTAAAATTTGCAACAACAAAGTAGAGGACGTCTAACTTGTTTTTGCAGGGCATGTTGTGATGTGATATGGTCAAGACGTGATGCTATATTTTATTGTATGAGATGATCATGTTTTATAACCGAAGTTATCAACAACTGGCAGGAGCCATATGGTTGTCGCTTTATTGTATGAAATGCAAACGCCCTGTAATGCTTTACTTTATCAGTACGCGGTAGCGATAGTCGTAGAAGCAATAGATGGCGTAACGACAATGATGCTACGATGGAGATCAAGGTGTCGCGCCGGTGACGATGGTGATCACGACGGTGCTTCGGAGATGGAGATCACAAGCACAAGATGATGATGGCCATATCATATCACTTATATTGATTGCATGTGATGTTTATCCTTTATGCATCTTATCTTGCTTTGATTGACGGTAGCATTTTAAGATGATCTCTCACTAAAAATTATCAAGAAGTGTTCTCCCTGAGTATGCACCGTTGCGAAAGTTCTTCGTGCTGAGACACCACGTGATGATCGGGTATGATAGGCTCTACGTTCAAATACAACGGGTGCAAAACAGTTGCACACGCGGAATACTCAGGTTAAACTTGACGAGCCTAGCATATAACAGATATGGCCTCGGAACACGGAGACCGAAAGGTCAAACGTGAATCATATAGTAGATATGATCAACATAGTGATGTTCACCATTGAAACTACTCCATCTCACGTGATGATCGGACATGGTTTAGTTGATTTGGATCACGTGATCACTTAGATGACTAGAGAGATGTCTGTCTAAGTGGGATTTCTTAAGTAATATGATTAATTGAACTTAAATTTATCATGAACTTAGTCCTGATAGTATTTTGCAAATTATGTTGTAGATCAATAGCTCGCGTTGTTGCTTTCATATGTTTATTTTGATATGTTCCTAGAGAAAAATTATGTTGAAAAATGTTAGTAGCAATGATGCGGATTGGATCCATGATCTGAGGTTTATCCTCATTGTTGCACAGAAGAATTATGTCCTTGATGCACCGCTAGGTGACAGACCTATTGCAGGAGCAGATGCAGACGTTATGAACGTTTGGCTAGCTCAATATGATGACTACTTGATAGTTTAGTGCACCATGCTTAACGGCTTAGAATCGGGACTTCAAAGACGTTTTGAATGTCATGGACCATATGAGATGTTCCAGGAATTGAAGTTAATATTTCAAGCAAATACCCGAGTTGAGAGATATGAAGTCTCCAACAAGTTCTATAGCTAAAAGATGGAGGAGAATCGCTCAACTAGTGAGCATGTGCTCAGATTGTCTGGGTACTTCAATCGCTTGAATCAAGTGGGAGTTAATCTTCCAGATAAGATAGTGATTGACAGAATTCTCTAGTCACCATCACTAAGTTACTAGAACTTCGTGATGAACTATAGTATGCAAGGGATGACGAAAATGATTCCCGAGCTCTTCGTGATGTTGAAATCGACGAAGGTAGAAATCAAGAAAGAGAATAAAGTGTTGATGATTGACAAGACCACTAGTTTCAAGAAAAGGGCAAAGGGAAAGAAAGGGAAACTTCAAGTAGAATGGCAAAAAAGTTGTCACTCCCGTGAAGAAGACCAAAGCTGGACCAAAGCCTGAAACTGAGTGCTTACACTGCAAAGAAAATGGTCACTGGAAGCGGAAATGCCCTGAATATTTGGTGGATAAGAAGGATGGCAGAGTGAACAAGAGTATATTTGATATACAGGTTATTGATGTGTGCCTTACTAGTGTTTATAGTATCCCCTGAGTATTTGATACTTGTTCGGTTGCTAAGATTAGTAACTCGAAACATGAGTTGCAGAATAAACAAAGACTAGTTGAAGGGGAAGTGACGATGAGTGTTGGAAGTAGTTCCAAGATTGATATGATCATCATCGCAGACTCCCTATACTTTCGGGATTAGTGTTAAACCTAAATAAATGTTATTTGGTGTTTGCGTTGAGCATGAATATGATTTGATCATGTTTATTGCAATACAGTTATTCATTTAAAGTCAGAGAATAATTGTTGTTCTGTTTACATGAATAAAACCTTCAAATGGTCATACACCCAATGAAAATAGTTTCTTGGATCTCGATCGTAGTGATACACATATTCATAATATTGATGCCAAAAGATGCAAAGTTAATAATGATAATGCAACTTATTTGTGGCACTGCCGTTTGGGTCATATCGGTGTAAAGCGCATGAAGAAAATCCATAAAGATGGATCTTCAGAATCACTTGGTTATGAATCATTTGATGCTTGCGAACCGTGCCTTTTGGGCAAGATGACTAAAACTCCGTTCCCCAGAACAATGAACGAGCTACTGACTTATTGGAAATAATACATACCGATGTATGCGATCCGATGAGTGTTAAGGCTCGCGGTGTGTATCGTTATTTTCTGACCTTCACAGATGATTTGAGCAGATATGGGTATATCTACTTGATGAAACATAAGTCTGAAACATTTGAAAAGTTCAAAGAATTTCAGAGTGAAGTGGAAAATCATCGTAACAAGAAAAATAAAGTTTCTATGATCTGATCGTGGAGATGAATATTTGAGTTACGAGTTTGGTCTTCATTTGAAACAATGTGAAATAGTTTCGCAACTCACGCCATATGGAACACCACAGCATAATGGTGTGTCCGAACGTTGTAACCGCACTTTATTGGATATGGTGCGATTTATGATGTATCTTACCAATTTACCACTATCGTTTTGAGGTTATGCATTAGAGACAGCTGCATTCACTTTAAATAGGGCACCATCAAAATCCATCGAGACGACGCCTTATGAACTGTGGTTTGACAAGAAACCAAAGTTGTCGTTTGTTAAAGTTTGGGGCTGTGATGCTTATGTGAAAAAGTTTCAACCTGATAAGCTCGAACCCAAATCGGAGAAGTGCGTCTTCATAGAATACCCAAAGGAAACTGTTGGGTACACCTTCTATCACAGATCCAAAGGCAAGATATTCGTTGCTAAAATGGATCCTTTCTAGAGAAGGAGTTTCTCTCGAAAGAAGTGAGTGGGAGGAAAGTAGACCTTGATAAGGTAATTGTACCTTCTCCCGAATTGGAAAGTAGTTAATCACAGAAATCAGTTCCAGTGATTCCTACACCAGTTAGTGAGGAAGCTAATGATGATGATCATGAAACTTCAGATCAAGTTACTACCGAACCTCGTAGGTCTTCCAGAGTAAGATCCGCACCAGAGTGGTACGATAATCCTGTTCTGAAAGTCATGTTACTAGACCATGATGAACCTACGAACTATGAGGAAGCGATGATGAGCCCAGATCCCGCGAAATGGCTTGAGGCCATAAAATCTGAGATAGGATCCATGTATGAGAACAAAGTACGGACTTTGGTTGACTTGCTCGATGATCAGCAAGCCATGTTAAATAAATGGATCTTCAAGAGGAAGACTTACTATCTACAAAGCTCGACTTGTTGTGAAAGGTTTTTCGACAAGTTCAAGGTGTTGAATACAATGAGATTTTCTCACTCGTATCGATGCTTAAGTCTGTCCGAATCATGTTAGCAATTGCCACATTTTATGAAATTTGGCAAAAGGATGTCAAAACTGCATTCATTAATGAATTTCTTAAAGAAGAGTTGTATATGATGCAACCAGAAGGTTTTGTCAATCCTAAAGGTGCTAACAAAATGTGCAAAGCACCAGTGATCCATCTATGAACTGGTGCAAGCATCTCAGAGTTGGAATACACGCTTTGATAAGTTGATCAAAGCATATCGTTTTATACAGACTTGTGGTGAAGCCTGTATTTACAATAAATTGAGTGGGAGCACTACATCATTTCTGATAAGTATATGTGAATGACATATTATTAATTGGAAATGATGTAGAATTTTTTGGAAAGCATAAAGGAGTGTTTGAAAGAAGTTTTTCAAAGAAAGACCTCGGTGAAGCTGCTTACACATTGAGCATCAAGATCTATATAGATAGATCAAGACGCTTGATAAGTTTTTCAATGAATACATACCTTGGTAAATTTTTGAAGTAGTTCAAAATGGAACAGTCAAAGAAAGAGTTCTTGCCTGTGTTGCAAGGTGTGAAGTTGAGTAAGACTCAAAACCCGACTATGGCAGAAAATAGAAAGAGAATGAAAAGTCATTCCCTATGCCTCAGTCATAGGTTCTATAAAGTATGCTATGCTGTGAACCAGACCTATTGTATACCTTGCTCTGTGTTTGGCAAAGGGATACAATTTTGATCTAATAGTAGATCACTGGACAGCGGTCAAGAATATCCTTAGTGAGGACCAAGGAAATACTTCTCGATTATGGAGGTGATAAAAGAGCCCGTCGTAAAAAGTTACATCGGTGCAAGCTTTTACACCGATCCAGATGACTCTAAGTCTCAATCTGGATACATATTGAAAGTGGGAGCAATTAGCTAGAGTAGCTCCATGCAGAGCATTGTAGACATAGAATATTTGCAAAATACATACAACTCTGAATGTGACAGACCCGTAGACTAAACTTCTCTCACGAGCAAAACATGATCATACCTTAGTACTCTTTGGGTGTTAATCACATAGCGATGTGAACTAGATTATTGACTCTAGTAAACCCTTTGGGTGTTGATCACATGACGGTGTGAACTATGGGTGTTAATCATATACAGATATGAATATTGGTGTTAAATCACATGATGATGTGAACTAGATTATTGACTCTAGTGCAAGTGGGAGACTGAAGGAAATATGCCCTAGAGGCAATAATAAAGTTATTATTTATTTCCTTATATCATGATAAATGTTTATTATTCATGCTAGAATTGTATTAACCGGAAACATAATACATGTGTGAATACATAGACAAACATAGTGTCACTAGTATGCCTCTACTTGACTAGCTCGTTTATCAAAGATGGTTATGTTTCCTAGCCATGGACAAAAGAGTTGTCATTTGATTAACGGGATCACATCATTGGGAGAATGATGTGATTGACTTGACCCATTCCATTAGCTTAGCACTTGATCGTTTAGTATGTTGCTGTTGCTTTCTTCATGACTTATACATGTTCCTGTAACTATGAGATTATGCAACTCCCGTTTACCGGAGGAACACTTTGGGTGCTACCAAACGTCACAACATAACTGGGTGATTATAAAGGAGTACTACATGTGTCTCCAAAGGTACATGTTGGGCTGGCGTATTTCGAGATTAGGTTTTGTCACTCCGATTGTCGGAGAGGTATCTCTGGGCCCTCTCGGTAATGCACATCACTATAAGCCTTGCAAGCAATGTAGCTAATGAGTTAGTTACAAAATGATGTATTACGTAACGAGTAAAGAGACTTGCCGGTAACGAGATTGAACTAGGTATTAGATACCGACGACCGAATCTCGGGCAAGTAACATACCGATGACAAAGGGAACAACGTATGTTGTTATGCGGTTTGACCGATAAAGATCTTCGTAGAATATGTAGGAGCCAATATGAGCATCCAGGTTCCGCTATTGGTTATTGACCGAGAATAGTTCTAGGTCATGTCTACATAGTTCTCGAACCCGTAGGGTCCGCACGCTTAACGTTACGATGCCAGTTTTATTATGAGTTTATATATTTTGATGTGCCGAAGGTTGTTCGGAGTCCCGGATGTGATCCAGGACATGACGAGGAGTCTCGAAATGGTCGAGACATAAAGATTGATATATTGGAAGCCTATATTTGGATATCGGAAACGTTCCGGGAGAAACCGGGATTTTTCCGGAGTACCGGGGGGTTACCGGAACCCCCCCGGGGGTTATTGGGCCTAGATGGGCCATGAGGGAGAAGAGGAGGGCCGGCCAGGGAAGGCCGCGTGCCCCCTCTCCCCCTAGTCCTAATAGGACAAGGAGGGGGGGGGGCGGCGCCCCCTTTCCTCTTTCCCCTCCCCCCTTTCCTTCTCCACCAAGGCAAGGGGGGGAGTCCTACTCCGGGTGGGAGTAGGACTCCTCCAGGCGCACCCCTTGGGGGCCGGCCGCACCTCCCCCTCCCTCCTTTATATACGGGGGCAGGGGGCACCCTAGAACACACAAGTTGATCTATGTGATCGTTCCTTAGCCGTGTGCGGTGCCCCTCTCCACCATATTCCACCTCGGTCATATCGTCGCGGAGTTTAGGCGAAGCCCTGCGCCGGTAGAACATCATCATCGTCACCGTGCCGTTGTGCTGACGGAACTCATCCCCGACACTTTGCTGGATCGGAGTCCGGGGATCGTCCTCGAGCTGAACGTGTGCTGAACTCGGAGGTGCCGTACGTTCGGTACTTGGATCGGTCGGATCGTGAAGACGTACGACTACATCAACCGCGTTGTAATAACGCTTCCGCTTATGGTCTACGAGGGTACATAGACATTACTCTCCCCTCTCGTTGCTATGCATTACCATGATCTTGCGTGTGCGTAGGAATTTTTTTGAAATTACTACGTTCCCCAACAGTCATACATGGAAGTAACTATGTATGAACTAACCAACGAAGACATAGACATGCTAGAAGAGTGATATGCAAGGAAATTACTAAGGAACTAAACTAGACCGTGGAGAGACAAAGTCTTCACAAAGAACATGCAAAACACGACTAAATAGAGAGTTAGAACAGACATATAAACACACATACAAAGTCTTCATAACGACCACAATGTAGGACAAAAACAATGACCAAGCCCAATAGGAGTGAAGAAATCCCCCAAACACAACATAGTACATTGTGAAGGCATGCATTGGTCTTGGGCACCTGCACATCGCATGGAACCCATCCTCTCGTTCCACACTACAAGTGGGGCATATGTCAGAAAGCTCAAGATGACGGGAGAATTTATTTGCCCAAGTAGCTAGTGAGTTGGTCACAATCCGCCAAGCAAACACGTGTACCTTTGATAACCCACAAGTATAGGGGATCGCAACAGTTTTCGAGGGTAGAGTATTCAACCCAAATTTATTGATTCGACACAAGGGGAGCCAAAGAATATTCTCAAGTATTAGCAGCTGAGTTGTCAATTCAACCACACCTGGAAACTTAGTATCTACAGCAAAGTGTTTAGTAGCAAAGTAATATGATAGTGGTGGTAACGGTAACAAAAGTAAAGACAACAAAAGTAATGTTTTTGGTATTTTGTAGTGATTGTAACAGTAGCAACGGAAAAGTAAATAAGCGAGAACCAGTATATGGAAAACTCGTAGGCACCGGATTAACGATGGATAATTATGTCGGATGTGGTTCGTCATGTAACAGTCATAACATAGGGTGACACAGAACTAGCTCCAGTTCATCAATGTAATGTAGGCATGTATTCTGAATATAGTCATACGTGCTTATGGAAAAGAACTTGCATGACATCTTTTGTCCTACCCTCCCGTGGCAGCGGGGTCCTATTGGAAACTAAGGGATATTAAGGCCTCCTTTTAATAGAGAACCGAAACAAAGCATTAGCACATAGTGAATACATGAACTCCTCAAACTATGGTCATCACCGGGAGTGGTCCCGATTATTGTCACTTCGGGGTTGCCGGATCATAACACATAGTAGGTGACTATAGACTTGCAAGATAGGATCAAGAACACACACATATTCATGAAAACACAATAGGTTCAGATATGAAATCATGGCACTCGGGCCCTAGTGACAAGCATTAAGCATAGCAAAGTCATAGCAACATCAATCTCAGAACATAATGGATACTAGGGATCAAACCCTAACAAAACTAACTCGATTACATGATAAATCTCATCCAACCCATCACCGTCCAGCAAGCCTACGATGGAATTACTCACGCACGGCAGTGAGCATCATAAAATTGGTGATGGAGGATGGTTGATGATGATGACGGCGACGAATCCCCCTCTCCGGAGCCCCAAACGGACTCCAGATCAGCCCTCCCGAGAGAGATTAGGGCTTGGCGGCGGCTCCGTATCGTAAAACGCGATGATTTCTTCTCTCTGATTTTTTTCTCCCCGAAAGCCAATATATGGAGTTGGACTTGGCATCGGAGGGCCACCAGGGGGCCCACAAGGTAGGGGGGCGCGCCCAGGGGGGAGGGCGCCCCCACCCTCGTGGACAGGGTGTGGGCCCCCTGGTCTTCATCTTTGGCGAGGATTTTTTATTGTTTTTTCTAAGGTGTTCCGTGGAGTTTTAGGTCATTCCGAGAACTTTTATTTTCTGCACATAAAACAACATCGTGGCAATTCTGCTGAAAACAGCGTCAGTCCGGGTTAGTTCCATTCAAATCATACAAGTTAGAGTCCAAAACAAGGGCAAAAGTGTTTGGAAAAGTAGATACGACGGAGACGTATCAACTCCCCCAAGCTTAAACCCTTGCTTGTCCTCAAGCAATTCAGTTGACAAACTGAAAGAGAAAAAGAAAAACTTTTACAAACTCTGTTTGCTCTTGTCGTTGTAAACATGAAAAGCCAACATTCAAGTTTTAGCAAATATTATGAACTAACCATACTAACAATAACACAAAGGTCTCACAATTACTCATATCAATAACATAATCAATTAGCGAGCCATAATAGCAAAACTCGGATGACAACACTTTCTCAAAATAATCATAATATGATATAACAAAATGGTATCTCGCTAGCCCTTTCTGAGACCGCAAAACATAAATGCAGAGCACCTTTAAGGATCAAGGACTGACTAAACATTGTAATTCATGGTAAAAGATATCCAGTCAAGTCATACCCAATATAAACCAATAATAATGAATGCAAATGACAGTGTGCTCTCCAACGGGTGCTTTTTAATAAGAAGGATGATGACTCAACATAAAAGTAAATAGATAGGCCCTTCGCAGAGGGAAGCTGGGATTTGTAGAGGTGCTAGAGCTCGGTTTTAAAATAGAGATTGAATAACATTTTGAGCGGCATACTTTTGCTATCAACGCAACAACTATGAGATGACGATATCTTCCATGCTAAGCAAATTATAGGCGGTTCCCAAATAGAATGGTAAAGTTTATACTCCCCCTCCTCCACAAGCATCAATCCATGGCTTGCTGGAAACAACGAGTGCCTCCAACATTCAACGGGTCCCAGGGGGAGTTTTGTTTGCAGTTATTTTGATTTAGTTTGCATAAAGCATGAGACTGGGCATCCCGGCGACCAGCCATTTTTCTCGTGAATGAGGAGCGGAGTCCACTCCTCTTGAGAATAACCGCCTAACATGAAAGATAAGGCAGCCCTAGTTGAGACATGAGCTGCTCGAGCATACAAAACATAATTTCATTTGAAGGTTTGGAGTTTGGCACATACAAATTTACTTGGAACGGCAGGTAAATACCGCATATAGGTAGGTATAGTGGACTCATATGGAACAACTTTGGGGTTTAAGGAGTTTGGATGCAGAAGCAGTATTCCCGTTTAGTACAAGTGAAGGCTAGCAAAAGACTGGGAAGCGACCAGCTGGGAGAGCGACAACAGTCGTAAACATGCATTAAAATTAATTTACACCGAATACAAGCATGAGTAGGATATAATCTACCATGAATATAAATATCATGAAGGCTATGTTGATTTGATTCAACTACATGCGTGAACATGTGCCAAGTCTAGTCACTCAATTCATTTAAAGGAGGATACCATCCCATCATACCACATCAGGGTCATTCTAATAGCATGTTGGCACGCAAGGTAAACCATTATAACTCATAGCTAATCAAGCATGGCACAAGCAACTATAATCTCTAAATGTCATTGCAAATATGCTTACTTCATAATAGCTAACTCAAGAATGATGAATCATCATATTTACAAAAACAAGAGAGGTCGAGTTCATACCAGCTTTTCTCATCCCAATAAGTCCATCATATATCATCATTATTGCCTTTCACTTGCACGACCGAACGATGTGAATAATAATAAGAGTGCACGTGCATTGGACTAAGCTGAAATCTGCAAGCATTCAACTCAAGAGAGAAGACAAGTAATATGGGCTCTAAGTTAAATAATCATTCATGCATACATGAGCCACTAAGCATTTTCACTATGGTCTTCTCGACCCCCAAAGAAAGGAAAAGAAATAAAAACTATTTACACGGGAAAGCTCCCAACAAGCAAAAGAAGAACAGGAAATATTTTTGAGTTTTTCCTTTTTAATTACTACAGCAAAGAAATAAACTACTACTCATTTTTTTGTTTTCTAAAGGTTTATTAAACACAAAAGAAGAAAGCAGGAGAAAGTAAAATAAACTAGCATGGATATTACAGTGAAAGAGTATGAACACCGACATCTAGCAATGAGTGTGTGTGAACATGAATGTAATATCGGTGGGAAATACATACTCCCCCAAGCTTAGGCTTTTGCCTAAGTTGGTCTATTGCCAGGGATAGCCTGGCGGATACCCGTAGGTGAAGCTGGGGTCGTACTGTGACGAAGAAGGCTCTGGCTGCCACTGGCTGGCAACCTCCTCTGGATCCCAAGAATAAACAGATAGTCGTGGAGGCTCATCTTGTGGCTCCGGTTCCGGGGCTGGTGCAGGATTCCGATAGGCTTGAACAGCCGACCATGGAACGATGTGAGGACCTGCCGATAAGTTAAACAAAGAAGGAGCAGGCAAAGTAATAGTCTCAGGGTGATGTTTATCAAAGTACTATTTGTATTTGAGATCCCCTTCGCGACTCTTAACAAGAAAATCATGTGCTATCATACTCTTATAATCTAAATAAGCACGGGGCAGTGCTGTTTCTTCTTTCTCCTCATGCCTAATAGGTATTTCAAAATGTTCAACTAGGCGTGAAGCATAAATGCCTCCAAAGATGGGGCCCTTAGTACGGTTCAGACTTAACCGTCTAGCAACAATTCCACCCATACTAACAGAGTTATTGCGGTATAAACTATGGAACAAAATAATAATATCAGGAATACTAAGGTTCCCACAGTTTCCGCGTCCAATCAAGCAACGACTAGCAAATAAGGCAAAGTAGCGTAAAACAGGAAAATGTATGCTAGTGATCCTTGCATCAGAAACCTTCCTGGTTTCTCCCACAGTGATAGTGTTAATAAAAGCTTCTACTTTGTTACGGTGGGGTTCATCTGCGGTGCCCTCAAAGGGTAATCTGCAAACCTCGCAGAATTCAGCTAATGTCATCTCTTTAGCAATGTCATATAAATGAAATTCTACTGTTGGAGGTGATTTCTTAGGGAAAAAGTAGAAGTTTTGCACAAAAGTATTTGTGAGTAAGAGATACTGATGACGTTGGTAGCGGAGGAAGTCGGTGAGGCCGGCATTCTCAATCAATAAATAGAAATCCTCATAAATCCCGGCTCTCCTCAAAAAGTCATCAGAAGGCTATTCACAAGGCCAGACCTCCGTGGTGCGAGGCAAATTAAATTTGGGCTTCTGATCTTCTTCCTTTTGTTTTTCCTTCGAGCTTCGGGTCGACGAGCCCCTCAAAAGTCTCTTCATTATTTTCTAAAACAATCTAAAATTTCTAGTAACTTCAAATAAAAGTGAACCAGCTTCAATAAAATTGATAGCAACAACTCCTACAAGTGCCTAGAGCCTATATAAAGCATTGGAACTACTTGGAACCATATAAATTTGACATGCAAGCTCAAGAACATGGTCACCTATGCAGCATAAATTTGTAATGAATAAAGCACTAGAACAAAAACTAATTGGACCAATGGAGGAGTCACATACCAAGGAACAATCTCCCCAAGCAGTTTTGCGAGAGGTGCTTTGAGCAAGGAGATCGAAAATTACAGCAACGAGGGCTGGAACTCGTGCTTGAGTTGGTTTTTCGTGTTTGTGTGAGACAGAGGAAGAAGATGGGTGCAGGAATAAGTGGAGGAGGGCCACCATGGGCCCACGAGGCAGGGGGGCGCGCCTAGGGGGTAGGGCGCGCCCTCCACCCTCGTGGCCAGGTGGCAGCTCCCCCTGCGGTAATTTTTGCACAGTAAATCCTCAAATATTCCTAAAAAAATCATATTAAATTGGCATGGCATTCTGAGGACTTTTTTTCGGGATATTTTTATATTGCACGGATAAGTCAGGAAACAGACAGAAAAATACTATTTTACTTTATTTCTACTAAATAAAAAGGAAATATAAAGAGGGTACAGAAGGTTGTGCTTCTAGTTTCATCCATCTCATGTTCATAAAAAATAATCCACTAACAAGGTTGATCAAGTCTTGTTAACAAACTCATTCCGATTAACATGGAACCGGAGAAATTTTGAATAGCACTAAGTTACCTCAACGGGGATATGAAAATCCCCAACAATAAGAATATCATACTTTTTCTTGACAGTAGGGAGAGGAAATTCAAAACCTCCAAATATAATTGATGGAATTTTCCCAATAGAGTTGATACTATAAACTTGAGGTTGTTTCCTCGGAAAGTGTACCGTGTGCTCGTTACCATTAACATGAAAAGTGACATTGCCTTTGTTGCAATCAATAACAGCCCCTGCTGTATTAAGGAAAGGTCTTCCAAGAATAATAGACATACTATCATCCTCGGGAATATCAAGAATAACAAAGTCCATTAAAATAGTAACATTTGCAACTACAACGGGCACATCCTCACAAGTACCGACAGGTATAGCAGTTGATTTATCAACCATTTGCAAGGATATTTCAGTAGGTGTCAACTTATTCAATTCAAGTCTACGATATAAAGAGAGAGGCATACCACTAACACCGGCTCCAAGATCACATAAAGCAGTTTTAACATAATTTCTCTTAATGGAGCATGGTGGAAATTTCAGCTTCCGGTATCTTTCTCTTATTATCAATAATATCCTTCATATACTTAGCATAAGGATTTGTTTTGAGCACATCAGTTAATCGCATACGCAAAAAGATGGGTCTAATCATTTCAGCAAAGCGCTCAAAATCCTCATCATCCTTTTTCTTGGATGGTTTCGGAGGAAAAGGCATGGGTTTCTGAACCCATGGTTCCCTTTCTTTACCATGTTTCCTAGCAATGAATTCTCTTTTATCATAACGTTGATTCCTTGATTGTGGGTTATCAAGATGAACAGAAGGTTCAACTTCTACATCATTATCATTACCAAGTTGAGCATCATCATGAACATCATCATTAACATTTTCACTAGGTTCATGTTCATTACCAGATTGTGTTTCAGCATCAGACATGGAAATATCATTTGGATTCTCAGGTGGTTCAGCAATAGGTTCACTAGAAGTTTGCAAAGTCCTATCATTTTTCTTTTTCTTCCTCTTAGAAGAACTAGGTACATCAATATTATTTCTCTGAGAATCTTGCTCGATTCTCTTAGGGTGGCCTTCAGGATACAAAGGTTCCTAAGTCATTCTACCAGTTCTAGTAGCCACTCTAACAGCATAATCATTTTTCTTACTATTCATTTCATCAAGCACTTCTTTTTGAGCTTTAAGTACTTGTTCTACTTGAGTGGTAACCATAGAAGCATGTTTGCTAACAAGTTTAAGTTCACCTATAATACCAGCCATATAATCACCCAAGCGTTTAATCATATAAGCATCTTGTTTTAATTGTCTACCAAAATAAGCATTAAAGTCATCTTGCTTAAACATAAAGTCATCAAACTCATCCAAGCACTGACTAGCAATTTTAGTAGGAGGAACTTCAGCTTTATCATATCTATAGAGAGAATTTACCTTTACTACCCGTGTCGGGATATCGGGAGGTTCTTCAGTAAATAAGTAGTTGAGATCATATACTTCTTCAACACGCGGTAAATTAAGACCATGTATTTCTTCAATAGGAGGTAAATTATTAACATCTTCAGCTTTAATACCTTTTTCTTTCATAGATGTCTTTGCCTCTTGCATATCTTCAGGACTGAGAAATAGAACACCTCTCTTCTTCGGAGTTGGTTTAGGAATAGGTTGAGTAATTGGCTCTGGAGGTGGCTCAGAATGTGGCTCAGAAGGTGCCCAATTATTTTCATTTGTCAACATATTATTCAATAGAATTTCAGCTTCATCCGGTGTTCTTTCCCCGAAAAGAGAACCAGCACAACTATCCAGGTAATCTCTGGAAGCATCAGTTAGTCCATTATAAAAGATATCAAGTATTTCAGGTTTCTTAAGAGGATGATCAGGCAAAGCATTAAGTAACTTGAGAAGCCTCCCCCAAGCTTGTGGGAGACTCTCTTCTTCAATTTGCACGAAGTTGTATATTTCCCTCAAGGTAGCTTGTTTCTTATGAGCAGGAAAATATTTAGCAGAGAAGTAATAAATCATATCCTGGGGACTTTGCACACAACCAGGATCAAGAGAATTAAACCATATCTTAGCATCACCCTTTAATGAGAAAGGAAATATTTTGAGTAAATAAAGGTAGCGCAATCTCTCATTATTAGTAAATAGGGCAGCTATATCATTCAACTTAGTAAGATGTGCCACAACAGTTCCAGATTCATAACCATAGAAAGGATCAGATTCAACCAAAGTAATTATATCTGGATCAACAGAAAAATCATAATAATCCTTATCAGGAACACAGATAGGGGAAGTAGCAAAAGCAGGGTCAGGTCTCATTCTATCTCTAAGAGATTCTTTACTGCATTTAACTAGCAACCTCTTAAGTTCATATCTATCCTGGCAAGCAAAAATAGCTGCAAAAGATTCCGCATCAAAAAGATAACCCTCAGGAATAGCAGGCATATTCTCATCATCACTATCATCATCGTATTCAGGTTCAATAATTTCTCTTTCTCTAGATCAAGCAATTTGCTCATCAAGAAATTCACCAAGGGGCACAGTAGTATCAAGCATAGAAGTAGTTTCATCATAAGTATCAAGCATAGCAGAAGTGGCATCATCAATAACATGCGACATATCAGAATTCATAGCAGTAGCAGGTTTAGGTGTCGCACGCTTACTTATAACTGAAGGAGAATCTAGTGCAGAGCTAGATGGCAGTTCCTTACCTCCCCTTGTAGTTGAGGGCAAAATAGTAGTTCGATCGTCTTTCATGTTCTTCATAGTGTCCAGCAGATATAAATCCCAAGTGACTCCAAGAATAGAGCTATGCTCCCCAGCAACGGCGCCAGAAAAAGGTCTTGATAACCCATAAGTATAGGGGATCGCAACCGTTTTTGAGGGTAGAGTATTCAACCCAAATTTATTGATTCGACACAAGGGGAGCCAAAGAATATTCTCAAGTATTAGCAGCTGAGTTGTCAATTCAACCACACCTGGAAACTTAGTATCTGTAGCAAAGTGTTTAGTAGCAAAGTAATATGATAGTGGTGGTAACGGTAACAAAAGTAAAGACAGCAAAAGTAATGTTTTTGGTATTTTGTAGTGATTGTAACAGTAGCAACGGAAAAGTAAATAAGCGAGAACCAGTATATGGAAAACTCGTAGGCACCGGATTAGCGATGGATAATTATGCCGGATGTGGTTCGTCATGTAACAGTCATAACATAGGGTGACACAGAACTAGCTCTAGTTCATCAATGTAATGTAGGCATGTATTCCAAATATAGTCATACGTGCTTATGGAAAAGAACTTGCATGACATCTTTTGTCCTACCCTCCCATAGCAGCGGGGTCCTATTGGAAATTAAGGGATATTAAGGCCTCCTTTTAATAGAGAACCGGAAGAAAGCATTAGCACATAGTGAATACATGAACTCCTCAAACTATGGTCATCACCGGGAGTGGTCCCGATTATTGTCACTTCGGGGTTGCCGGATCATAACACATAGTAGGTGACTATAGACTTGCAAGATAGGATCAAGAACACACACATATTCATGAAAACACAATAGGTTCAGATATGAAATCATGGCACTCGGGCCCTAGTGACAAGCATTAAGCATAGCAAAGTCATAGCAACATCAATCTCAGAACATAATGGATACTAGGGATCAAACCCTAACAAAACTAACTCGATTACATGATAAATCTCATCCAACCCATCACCGTCCAGCAAGCCTACGATAAAATTACTCACGCACGGCGGTGAGCATCATGAAATTGGTGATGGAGGATGGTTGATGATGATGACGGCGACGAATCCCCCTCTCCGGAGCCCCGAACGGACTCCAGATCAGCCCTCCCGAGAGAGATTAGGGCTTGGCGGCGGCTCCATATCGTAAAACGCGATGATTTCTTCTCTCTGATTTTTTTCTCCCTGAAAGCCAATATATGGAGTTGGACTTGGCATCGAAGGGCCACTAGGGGGCCCACAAGGTAGGGGGCGCGCCCAGGGGGGGAGGGCGCCCCCCACCCTCGTGGACAGGGTGTGGGCCCCCTGGTCTTCATCTTTGGCGAGGATTTTTTATTGTTTTTTCTAAGGTGTTCCGTGGAGTTTCAGGTCATTCCGAGAACTTTTATTTTCTGCACATAAAACAACATCGTGGCAATTCTGCTGAAAACAGCATCAGTCCGGGTTAGTTCCATTCAAATCATACAAGTTAGAGTCCAAAACAAGGGCAAAAGTGTTTGGAAAAGTAGATACAATGGAGACGTATCAACCTTTCGCGCGGGGGGGGGGGGGTAGGGCACCCCCATATGGCCTTCCAGATGACGCGACAACCATCCGCTGCCCTGCTCATGGCGGTGGCCGATGGACGCTCGCGCTCGTCCATGGTGAACCGATAGGCCGAACGAACGGTGAAGATACCATTGTTCTCCGGCGCCCAGGCGATGATGTCGTTGATGCACTGCGGCATGGTGCAGATGCTGGATATGGCATCCATGTCCGCCGGGAGGAAGTATCGGCGGAGGAAGTCCATACGCCAGGACCCATCTACTGCGAGGAGCTCCGCCACTCTCCTCAGCTGGCAGGTGCCTTGTTGCGTGATAGGTTGGCGCGAGGGTTCCCTCGACACCCATCGGTCGCGCCATATTCAGATCTTTTGGCCATCGCCAACATGCCAAATGATGCCCTTTTCAAGAGCTCAAGGACATACTGTATGGCCTGCCAGGTTGAGGATGCGTTCCTCAAGAAAACTGTATCCTCGAGGCGTTTGTCTGGGTAATACCGAGCTTTTAGTACCCGCGCCCTATTCTCTTTGAGGTAAGTTACTCAGACTTGCTCAATCACTCCGGGTAGATCTTGTTGTGATCTTCAGACCGATAAAAACTTGTTTTTCGGTGAATCCACACTTTGGATGCTCGCAGAACGATGCTTAATCATATAGGGAATGCCAAGTCCTCCAGAGTAAAAAAATCAAGAGATCGACACCTCTACTTATTCACTGATGCTCAATCAGAACTCAGTTCTTGGCTCAGGTGATTTCCCTCACTTAGGATTGGCCACGAAAACGGAGGAGGGATGCTCTATGTGGAATGGTCAAAACAAAACTTGAGCAACCACCTGATCTAGGCAGGAGTAGGGGTTATTTATAGCCGGAGTACTGCCTAGCGGTTCCGGTGCATGCCCATCAATGGGCTACCGATAGCTGGCACAATAGTTCAAAATTCGAACTGCAAGCGAATGGGTTCTGAAAAACCTGTGAAAACTTCAACAACAAGTTTCCCAACTCCTTGGTGAGGAAATTAACCCAAGTGACATGACAAACTCCTCTAATTCTTCAGAAGCATTTGATTTAGTCACTAGAGCTAGTAGGCTCGCCAAGAAGGAGATTTCCAAATCTTTGGTCTTTGAGTAGGAAGGGTTATGACTGATCGCACATTTTTTTCTTTCAATTTTGGTTCACTTTTGACACCCCCCTAATAGTATTGTTTGCCCTATCAACTCAATAAATAGTTAAAGAAACTAGCAAATAAAAGTTGATCCTCGGCTTCCAAATCATAATCAGGCATTATCACTAGTAGAAAAAGGACATATAGTCCCAGTTCGTAAGGGCCATTTGTTCCCGATTTTTGAACCAGGACTAAAGTGTCGGTACTAATGCCCTAAACCTTTAGTCCCGGTTCTTGCATAAACCGGGACATATGGGCCTCCACGTGGCCGGTGCGGCGAGCCCAGGCAGGAGGCCCTTTGGTCCCAATTGGTGGCACCAACCGGGACCAATAGGCATCCACGCGTCAGCATTTCAGGTGCTGGGGTTTTTGTTTTTTTAAGGGGGGGGGGGTTGGGGGTTTTGGGGGGTTAATTTAGGTGTTTCATATATTGTGTTAGCTAGCTAATTAATAGAGAGAAGTGTCCTCTCTTATCTTCGTGCTTGGTCGACACTACGTACTATACGTATAGAGAGGACTAGACACGCTAGCTAGTAAGCAAATGAAGGAAACAGAAGATCGTCATGAACATATGCATAGAGAGAAGTGATATCGACCACCTCTCCTTCTCTAAGAGATTGGTCGAACAACAAGTTCTCGTATATCTATCTGACGCTACGTACTGGCTACATATATACAATATAATTATCTCTTACAATATAATCTCCTAATTCCAAATGAACTCAGGGTCCACATGGTATTCTCCGTCTTTAGCGATCACGTGGTCAAGAAAGAATGCCGCCAATTCCTCTTGAATTCCTCGCATACGATCTGGTGGCAGGAGTTCATCCCGCATCCGAAATATCTAATTTGAAGAAGGGGGTCAATACATATATATGAATAAATGAAACTGAACACAAATGATGGTAATAAAATAAAATTGTGAATATTATTATTTACGCACTTCATATTGTTTGTCAGACTAGCCCCGCTCACAGGTCGTGTGGCGGATGGACTCGCAAATGTAGTATCCAAAGTAATTACTCCCTTGTTCCTGCCACAACCACTTTACAAGAAATAGAGGTCAATCATACTGATAATTACTTAGCAAGCATGCTAAATGGTATTGATGAAACTAGCGCTTGAATCACTAGGAGATGCGTGGAACATGCTACTATAGTACTTACTTTTGGGTGTCTAAATTGCAGCTTCTTCGGCAGTCCCAGAGTTTTTGAGGTGAATTTTTTCCAAACCCTGCCACACAAAGAAAACAATTACTTGATATCAGGAAATGAACAAAAAGTTGCCGATATGGTGCGATAATGATCGATTTAACTTACTTCTCTAGAATTTCAGTCATGTCCGCATACTCCTTGGGATCTTTTCGTCTTGAGTCTAAGACGGTTACTAGTCCCTGCTCAAGCTTAATCTCTAGGAGAATATAGTGGAAGCTGCGCACGCATGCATAACTCATCAATTACATTACTATAACCTCGACTAATAAGGGAAACCGAATATGCACAAGACAATAACACTCACTTGAATTCGTAAGGGAAGAGTATTATAGCTTTGTTTTGATTTAATACAAACGACTGTAGCATCTTGGCCTTGGTTTCTTTGGCCTGAGATTTAACCATATATGCATCTATGAGATTTGTGTTAATGAACCCAATATCACCGATTTGTCATTTCTTCAATTTGGCAATCTTCAATCTGCATAATATAGTGAGGATAATTAAAAATACATGCAATGAAAGAGCTGACCTATATATAGAGACTTAATGACAAAATTAGTACTGTACTTACAGGCAGTAGCAAGTGATCATTAATTTATCGAGGGCCTTTAGATTGAAAAACGCGAAGAACTCCTCAAATGGAACATTCAACAGTTCAATTCCAACAAGGTCATGCTCCTCTCTGACTCTCAGCGTCAAAATATTCGCCCCCTCAGACTCTCTGCAGGTTTTCATGTACCAATCATGGAATCTAAACATCATCATTGGTAGAGATCTTTCATCTTTGATGAGAGGCTTCCCGTACACGTATTTGTGTTCGTCCACCTCCAAGAAATCATAATGTACATCGTCGGGCAGGTAATCTTCAGGATTGTTATAACCGGGCACCATCCTGCCCGGAACATTAGCGACGATATCGCTAGACATCTGGAGCGGGGGGAACGATTGGTTCGCTTGTTCGCCGGGCTGGGCAACTTTTTTCCCAGCTCGTCGTTGACCACTGATAGTACTTCCCGACCGCGACGCTTCCACAAATGACTTTGTAAGAATGCGCTCATAGTTGCCTTTCGCCGGAGACTTTGGCGGTTTCTTCAGGGCAGCCAGAGTACGCTTCGCTTTTACCGGATCTATCTTCTCCTCCGGAGGTGGATGTATCTTTGCTTTCACCCCTTCAAAGAAATTATTCACTTCGGCTTGCACGATCTGCGTGTTTTCCTCCATGGTCCTTTCGTATGGTAACTTCCCTGGAGTCTTGAGAGAAGGACCGTATTTGTATTGCCTCCCGGCTCTGGCTATGCGGCTAGACGCCGGAGCAGATGAAGCGGCTGCGATTGTCTTTCCTTTCTTACAAGGCAGAGGCGAAGGACCACGACGCACCGGAGCAGCCGGAGCAGCGGCGGGTCTCTTGATCCGCCCTTGTTGACGAGGCGGAGAAGGAGGAGGCTGGCTGCTCAGGCGCGCAGGTGGAGAAGGAGGCGGAGTGCCGCCACGCGCCGGATAAGGAGGCTGAGTGCCCTGCTCACTCGCCGGAGGAGGAGGCGGAGGAGGAGGCGGATTGCCCTGACTTGCCGGATAAGGAGGAGGAGGCGGAGGCATCCAGTTCGGAAGGTTGATGATCTCCTTCGGCCATAGGCATGGAGTCTTCAGAGAAGAACCCAGCCGAATCTCCCCTTCACCCGTAGGGTGGTCAAGCTGAAGGTCCTCAAATCCGTCAGTTATTTGATCCACCATCACCCTAGCATATCCTTTCTGGAATTGGCTGGCCGTGGTAGGTTGAGCCAGGTTCATTAGGTATAACAGAGCCAACAGCCGCCTTGACTTTCAATGTCATCCATCGCGTCATAAGGTGGCAATGTTGAGACTCCTTGATAGCATCCACGGGGTAGCTAGCAGGAGCCGTGAAGACAGGCTCCAGCTGCTGAGTCTGCTCGGTGGAAGCCACGCTGCTTCTCCGCTGAGATGGCGGGATAGCTTCAGGGGAAGATTCGGCAGGTCGTTTGCTGCGATCCGCTTCTTGTTCCTCTAGCCCTTGTACCCTTTCGTGCAGCGCCTGCAGTTGGCTATGCTCCACTTTCTTCCTCCTCTCCTGGGTTTTGTAACCTCTTGCGTCCGGAAAGCCAGCCTTCCACGAAACAAAGCCTGGCGTGCCTTGTGTCCGTCCAGGGTGCTCAGGATTCCCAGAGCCATTGTGAGCTCGTCCTTCTCTCTGTCTGGGACGAACGTCCCTTGCCGCGCTTTCTCGATATACTCCTGAAGCTTTCTGACGGGTATTTGCATTTGCTCATCCGTCCAAGCGCACTTCCCTGTTACAAGGTCAAAGGTTCCGCCAACCCCGAAGAACCAAGTTCGGCAACGATCTGACCAGTTCAATGTCTCTGGTTCGACCCCTTTAGCAATCAGGTCATTCTCAGCCTTGTCCCACAAAGGTCGGGCTTTGAGGTAGCCACACCTGACCCCGTGCGATGGTGATGCTTCTTCTTTGCAACATTTTTCTTGTTTATCGTTGAAATCTTCTTACTCTTTTCCGATGTCTTGTGGGCCACAAATGCGAGCCAGTGATCTCTGATCTTCTCATACTTTCCGGTGAATTCTGGTGTCAAATCTTCATCGACAAACTCTGTTTTCAACTCATTCTTCCACCTCCTGAATAGTTCTGCCATCTTCTTAAGAGCATGAGACTTGATCAATTGCTCTTTAACTGGCTTCTTCGGATCCTCCTCTGGCCGTAGGGTGAAATTTGCCTTAAGCGATGTCCAAAGATCTTCTTTCTGCATATCGGAGACATGAGATACCTTAGGGTCTTCCTTCTTAGGCTTTAACCATTGCTGGATACTGATCGGGATCTTGTCCCTAACAAGAACCCCGCACCGAGCACGAAATGCATCCCTTGTACGGATGGGTTCAATCGGCTTGCCATCGCGCGTGATTGCTGTGATCTCAAACCTTTCATCCGAGCACAACTTTTTCTTTGGGCCTCGTTTCTTTACCGAAGTTGTGCTCGATCCGGAGGGCTAGAGAAAAGAAGAAAGACAAGAGTTAATTAATATGTGTACATACGAAAACAATGAATGCATCAATTAGCTAGTCAGCACAGGCTTAACTAATATATATACCTGGGTGGACTCGGTTCGGTCACCAAAGCCGTCATGACGGTCTACTTCTTCTTGTACCGGAGCCGTCATTGGGTCACCGAGCATCATAATCATAACCTTCTTCTTCACTACCCTGTCCTTCCAGACCATCGGTGTCGTTGAGAAACGACACAACGACATCACTTCCTTTTGCGATTATGTCCCCCAACATCTCTTCTGTTTCTTCATCTCGGGGGTGCTCCATAGTTTCTGCAAATATTTACAACATGTCAATTATTATTCAAACATGACAGCTGGATATATTAGTGGCAAATGTAGAACTAGATAGCTAATATAATCACAATAAGGAATCATATTAGTGACCTCGATGCTGGTTCTCTAGGGTTTGGGGTGGCCTCGGCAACGCTTCAAGGGTTTGGGGTGGCCTCGACAACGCTTCAAGGGTTTGGGTGGCCTCGACGACAACGCTCTTTTAACTTGGTAAATTTGGGTGGCTTCGAGAGAGTTTGTCGGGTAGGGGTGTGGCGGGAGGGGGTAGGAGACCAACATCGTTTTTTCTAGGGTTTGGGTGTCCTCGAGAGTTTTGGTCGAGCGAGAGGGCCGAGGGGGGTGCTCCCGTGGTATAATTATCACAGTCGAGAGGGGGTATATATATTGACCGCCCCTCATGTCGAAGTTATCTGGGAGGGGGTTATATCGACAATGACGCGACATACATACATGGG
>NC_041389.1:596523894-596536256 GCF_002162155.2 Triticum dicoccoides | reverse complement strand
ATGAAAAACAAGCATATACATATGAAAAAAATAAGCATATATATATGAAAAAAAATGCTATGGCGCCGGCCGGACCAAGTGAGGAGGAGCGCGGGGTCGGCGACGATGACGGTGTTGGGGTAGTGGGCGCGCGCTCGGGGTAGGGGGCGACGGCGACGACGACGACGGGGGTGGGCCGGGGCAGCGCGCGTCGGGGCAGGGGAGCGGGCAACGGCGAGGGCGCGGGCGACGACGACGGTGGGAGCGACGGCGACGATGACAGCGGGGGCGGCGGGCGGCGTCGGGGCAGCTTGGCGGCGTCGATGTCGTCGGCGTCGTCGGGGGCGGCAACTGCGAGATGAGAGTGAAAAATTCCTAAGTGTGAACTTATATAGCAAAGCCTTTAGTACCGGTTGGTGCCACGAACCGGGACTAAAGGGTGCATTAGTCCCAGTTGGGGCCACCAACCGGGACCAAAGGCCTCTTTTCAGCAGCCCAAAGGGCGGGAAGCAGAGACCTTTAGTCCCGGTTGGTGGCACCAACCGGGACTAAAGGGATGTCATTAGTACCGGTTGGTGCCACCAACCGGGACCAATGCATACCTTTAGTCCCGGTTGGTGGCACCAACCGGGACCAAAGGCCTTGTGCTAACGCGGTGCGGTGGGATGTTTAGTCCCACCTCGCTAGCTGAGAGAGCTCAGCACCTGTTTATAAGCTACGTTGCAGCTCAGGTGCTGAGCTCCTCTCTAATATGCAGGCATTAGTTGCCTACCCTTGACACTGCCGTGTTGGGCCTATTGGGCCTGCGGGCCTGCATCCTGGCCCATGTACATATGGGTTTCTATTCGTATGCAGGCTGTGTGGCCTATTAGGCGGTTTTTTTATTTTTTTTCCAGTATTTTTTTTGTTTTTTGAATTATTTATTTTTTCTTCTGATTTTTGCTTTATGTTTTTTATTCTTTTTGCTTTTAGCTCAGAATAATTATAATCTTTCTGTTACTCCATTAGTTTCCAAATTTGAATAGTTTAAATTTTAATTCTTTGAAATTTGTGTGAATCACTAGTTTATGAATAACTTCATTATAAAAATATATTTTGAGTGATTCTTTTTCCTGTTACAAAGGAATTTCATTTTTTTGAACTTATTTGAACTCCATTGTTTTTCCGTGTTCAAAATGCACCATTCAAAGCCACATCATCAATTTACAACCCTTTCTGACTTCATTAGTTATTTTTCTTGCATTTACTGATTATTTTGACCTATAAGACCATGAAATTGAAAAGCATTTGAAATGAACTCTGAAAGGGTTCCAAGTTGGCATGGTATCATCATTTCACCCACATAGCATGTGCGAGAAAGTAGAGAGGGTTACGGCAAAACTGGATGCACTTCGTGTACAAAACGGGCAATCTCTTTCGAAGTATCAGGGTTTCATACGGAAACTCATCTGTTACAAAGGGATTTCATTTTTTTGGAACTTATTTGAACTCCATACTTTTTCTGTGTTCAAAATGCACCATTCAAAGCCACATCATCAATTTACAACCCTTTCCGACTTCATTTGCTATTTTTCATGCATTTACTGATTATTTTGACCTATAAGACCATGAAGTTGAAAAGCATTTGAAATGAACTCTGAAAAGGTTCCAAGTTGGCATGGTATCATCATTTCACCCACATAGCATGTGCGAGAAAGTAGAGAAGGTTACGGCAAAAACTGGATGCACTTCGTGTACAAAACGGACAATCTCTTTCGAAGTATCACAGTTTCATACGGAAACTCGTCTATTACAAATGGATTTCATTTTTTGGACTTATTTGAACTCCGTAGTTTTTCTGTGTTCAAAATGCACCATTCAAAGCCACATCATCAATTTACAACCCTTTCTGACTTCATTAGTTATTTTTCATGCATTTACTGATTATTTTGACCTATAAGACCATGAAATTGAAAAGCATTTGAAATGAACTCTGAAAAGGTTCCAAGTTGGCATGGTATCATCATTTCACCCACATAGCATGTGCGAGAAAGTAGAGAGGGTTACGGCAAAAATTGGATTCACTTCGTGTACAAAACAGGCAATCTTTTTCGAAGTATCAGGGTTTCATACGGAAACTCGTCTGTTACAAAGGGATTTCATTTTTTGGAACTTATTTGAACTCCATTGTTTTTCTGTGTTAAAAATGCACCATTAAAAGCCACATCATCAATTTACAACCCTTTCTAACTACATTTGTTATTTTTCATGCATTTACTGATTATTTTGAGCTATAAGACCATGAAGTTGAAAAGCATCTGAAATGAACTCTGAAACCAAAGTACATACATAGTTCTCCAGAGCATTAAAACCAAAATACATAGTTCTCATTGAACAACATATAACTCTCCAGGGTATCTAATTAAACCATACATTGAAATTATGTAAAACATTTCAATGCAACAACCAATGCGATCATAATCGCAACCAAGGTAACAACTGATCCAACTGCATAATGATACCAAGCCTCGGTATGAATGGCATATTTTCTAATCTTTTTAATCTTCAACCGCATTGAATCCATCTTGATCTTGTGATCATCGACGACATCCGCAACATGCAACTCCAATATCATCTTCTCCTCAATTTTTCTTATTTTTCCCTTCAAGTAATTGTTTTCTTCTTCAACTAAATTTAACCTCTCGACAATAGGGTCGGTTGAAATTTCCGGTTCAACAACCTCCTAGATAAAGAAAATCCATGTCACATTGGTCAGCATAATTGTCATAAACAATAAATGAACCAAATAGTTATGAAAAGATAATATATACCACATCTGAATCATAGACAGGACGAGGGCCGACGGGGGCGGATACCAAAACCATCACACTATATAATAACAAGGAATAATAAAAGTAATAAAATTAGACAAGTATCTATCTGAAGTAAGAATTTTTTTTCTTTCAGAAAGAAGATAAGAACAAGAGGCTCACCAGAGTGGTGCCGGCGACGAGATCGGCGCGGGCGATTGACGGTGGTGAAGATGGGGACGAGGCGTGACGGACCGCTAAATCTAGACAAATCTCGTTGAAAATGGAGCTCGGAGGTCGAGTTTCGAGAGGAGAAAGCTTAACTAGTGTGGCTCGGGCATTTCATCGAACACCTCATGTGCATAGGAGGTGAACTAGAGCACCCAAATGCCCTCCCCTCGCCGGCTTGAAAAAACAGAGCACTGTGGAGTGCTCTGCCGTGGCGGTGGGTATATATAGGCAAGTTATTTGTCCCAGTTCATGGCATGAACCGGAACTAAAGCCACCCCTTCTGTCCCGGTTCCAGGCACGAAGCAGGACCAATGATTGTGGGCCAGGAGCGAGGACCATTGGTCCCGGTCTGTGCCTGGAACCGGGACAAATGGTTCCATACGAACTGGGACCAATTCCCACGAGGCCCCGGCCGGCCCCCTGGGCTCGCGAACCGGGTCTAATACCCCTCATGGGTCCCGGTTCTTGAAGAACCAGGACTAATGGGCTGGCCAGGCCCGAACGTTAGCCCTGTTTTCTACTAGTGTATGAAGACTTCAATGTTTCCTCAATATTTTAAGGCGTCGTTTTCGGTTAAACCAAATCTATAGGGACTTAACACATGTGTACACTCGGTAAAACAAGGGACTGGATGCACTTACAGTTTTCTAGACATGTAAGGAGGTAAATTTCCATAAACCACCCCACCATCAAAAGTCGTGGAATCAAGCGCAGTCGATGGAAATCGAGTGCCACATTGGAAACTTAGCTCTACCACCACCAAAGTTTGAGCTCTTCCGCTGTTGCGTGGCTCTTCCCTGTTGCAGGTTCATCCACAGCCGTGACCTTCATGATGCGACTCACCTCTGGCATATTGGACACCCGCACCAAGTCGCCCTCTTCTCCCTCGCTGCATGTTCCAAGCCCGAGAGGACCCAATAGTGATGGCTGCTTCCACGTGGGGCCACTAGCACTCAGTATGCGCTGGTGTGTTCCGTAACTGGTAGGTGGTTAACGCGCAGTAGGCCATGGAGGAGCTCGGCCAGGAAGGTGTACCTCACCGGGAAGGTCTCATCGAGGAGAGGGCGGAGGAGTTCGTTAGGGAGGAGGTGGAGGACTTTGCCGGGAAGGAGGGTGGGGTAGATCCACTCAAGGTGAGATACATATTGGTGGGATTCGGAGCATAAAATGAAGATAATATATCCCACTCACGAGTGGATACCACACGTTGTAAAATTTGAAGGTTGTCCTTTTTAGCGATTCTGAGTCTACACGTAGGGTATGCACCCTAAAAAAAGGAGCGGCCTCCAAATCGATTTGAAGGCAACAATTTTGACGACTCTGCTAGAGTTGTTCTACGAGCTCAGTCTACCGCTCCTTTGAAGAGTGCATCATAACTACTGAAATTTGAGATGGACTTTAGGCCCATATAGCAATTTCTGAAAATCTTTAAGGGCCCATGTGAGTTTATTTGACACTTGGTGGAGGTGGGAAGTTTAGTCCCACCCCGCAAGCGGAAGAGGAGTTGGACCTCCTTATAAGGGTTTCTCTTCTACATGCTATTGGAGCTTGAGAAGAGAAGAGGCCCTCGCGCACTCCTCCTCCGCCGCCCGCCTCACCACGACTACGCAACTGCTCGCCTCTGATCCACTACTTCCTCTACGTCTGCATCGTCTTCATCATCACCATGTCCACCGACGCTGAATGTGCCGCCGCTGAGAAGATCGAGGACGACAAGAAGGCCGCCAAGGATGCCGCTGTTGCTGTCACCGCCGTCGTGGCTTCTGCCTGGCCTACTGGAGGGTATAACACGTTTATCTCGCTCTTGTTTATTTTCGCATTAGCAGTACTAGCAGTATGTGTAGATTTATCTATTATTTGCTTAGTACGTGCATGTTTAGATCAGAGTCAGTATGTCGTCAATTTAATCAATGTCATGATAGTGATTTATCTATGGATTAAATTAGTCGAAAAATTGCCTATTTACTCAACAATCTAAAAACCTATTATGTGTAGGAATTTTTCGGCAAGTGGCTTTGCCGCTACACTGAAACCGGATAAGTTTACCAGTATGTACTTTAAGCGTTGGCAGACAAAGACCACTTTATGGATCACGGCTATGAATGTGTTCTGGGTCACTGGTGTCTCCACGGGAACGATTGCTCCTGAACAGGAGAAGGCATTCAGGGAGGCCACCATTGTGTTTCTCGGAGCAGTTCTTAGCTTGATCGGAGATAAATTGGTCGACGCATACTTACATGTGCATGTCGCCAAGGACTTGTGGGAGGCGCTCGAATCTAAGTTCGGGGCTACCGATGCAGGGAGCGAGATGTATATTATAGAGCAGTTCCACGATTACAAGATGGTTGAGAACCGTCCTGTATTGGAGCAATCTCATGAGATAATATGCATCGTTAAGGAGCTTGAGCTTCTGAAGTGTGTTTTCCCGAGCAAGTTTGTCGCGGGCTACATAATCGCTAAGCTCCCTAATTCCTGGAGGAACTTTGCCACCACTCTGAAACATCAGAGGCGTGAATTCTCTGTGGAGGATGTCATTGAATTCGAGGGCAAAGGACTCGCACAGAAAAGGGGCCGAAGGGACTTCTGTCACCAACATGGTGAACCAGAGGAACTTCAACTCCACAAGCCCAAGGGGAAAATGGTGTCAAACAGTATACCGACTTTAAGAAGAAGGGTAAGAAGTCCTTCAAGAAGAACAAGAAGGATGAGGGCTGCTTTACTTGTGGTTCGGTTGAACATTGGGCCAACAAGTGCCCAAACAAGTTTAAGAAGTCAGGACAGGACTCCAAGTCCATCAACATGATTATGTGCAACAATGAGAATGGTGCCTCTGGGTACGGTAATTTATTTACTATTTTTTAGCGTTTCAGCCCACCGATTGGTGGGTGGACACAGGTGCAGGCATTCATGTATGTGCTGACATTTCATTGTTTTGTTTTTACCAGGTCACAGGCCACAAGTCCGTATTGATGGGGAATGGCGCGATGGTGTTGCCACGGTCGATCTGAAGTTTACTTCGGGAAGGATAGTGCAGCTGAAGAACGTGCAACATGTCCCTGCCATCAAGAAGAACCTTGTTAGTGGCTCCCTTCTATGTAGAGAAGGGTTTAAGTTGGTCTTCGAGCCCAATAAATTAGTTACTAAATATGGACTATTTGTTGGAAAAGGTTATGAGAGCGGAGGGATGTTCCACCTTTCCCTCGCTGATTTTTTGTAATAAAGTCGTGAACCATATTCATTCAAGTGTTAATGAATCTGAAGTTTGGCATTCACGTCTTTGTCACATTAGTTTCGATGTTATGACACAGCTAGCTAAGTTGGATTTAATCCCGAGTTTCACTTTAGCCAAAGGTTCTAAGTGCCTTCCATGTGTGCAAGCTAAGCAACCTCGCCAGCCTCACAAGGTTGCGGAGGAGAGACACTTGGCACCATTAGAACTCATACATTCTGATCTTTGTGAGATGAATGGTGTGTTGACTAAAGGTGAAAAGAAATACTTCATGACATTGATAAATGATTCCACTAGATATTGCTATGTATATCTGTTAATACTAAAGATGAGGCTCTACACTACTTTAAAATCTATAAGGCAGAAGTTGAGAATCAACTTGAAAAGAAAATTAAATGAGTCTGATCAGATCATGGTGGAGAGTACTTCTTGAGTGAGTTTAATTCTTTTTGTGCGAAACACGACATTATTCATGAGAGGACGCCTCCCTATTCATCCCAGTCAAACGGGGTTGCCGAGCAGAAAAACCGTATTATAACTGATTTGGTTAACGCCATATTAGACACATCGGGTTTATCCAAAGCATGGTGGGTGGAGGCTATATTGACGGCATGTCATGTCCTGAATAAAGTTCTGACAAAGGACAATGAGATCACTCCCTATGAGAAATGGGCAAAGAGAAGGACAACACTCTCGTACTTGCGTACTTGGGGCTGTTTGGCGAAAGTCAATGTGCCGATCCCCAAAAAGCATAAGCTTGGACCAAAAACCATGGGCTGCGTTAATTTGGGCTACGCTAAAAACAACGTTGGCTATAGAATTCTAGTACTGAAATCTGAGGTACCTGACCAGAAGGTCGGTATAATTATGGAGTCTAAGGATGCTACTTTTTTGAGGATATTTTTCCTATGAGAGATATGCAAAGCACTTCTAGACAGGAATCTGAGGAGACTCCTGAGCCTGCCATTCCTATGAAATATTATGAACGAACACATGATGATAATCTTGAGGAGGATGACGAGGAAACCCTTGGTAGGGGCAAGAGACAAAGGATTGCAAAGACCTTTGGTGATGATTTCTTCACGTACCTCACGGATGATACTCCCACTTCTATTTCAGAAGTGTATGCCTCTCCAGAAGCTGACTACTGGAAGGATGCGGTTCGTAGCAAGATGTATTCCATCATGGCTAACGGGACATGGGATCCCTATGGTTGTAAACCATTGGGATGTAAGTGGGTGTGCAAAAAGAAGCTTAGGCCCGATGGTACGATTGAAAAGTACAAAGCTAGGCTTGTGGCCAAGGGCTATGACCAGAAAGAAGAGGAATATTTCTTTGATACTTATTCACTTGTGGCTAGACTGACCACCATTTGAGTATTCCTCTCGTTGGCGGCCTCGCATGGTCTTCTCGTCCACCAGATGGATGTTAAGACGACTTTTCTGAATGGAGAGCTAAACGAGGAAATCTACATGCAACCGCCAAATGGCTTTGTGATAGATGGCCAGGAAAGAAAGGTGTGTAGGTTGCTGAAATCTTTATATGGCCTGAATCAAGCACCTAAGCAATGGCATAATAAGTTCAATACAACTCTGATATCTGTTGGCTTCATTGTTAATGAAGCTGACAAATGTGTATACTATCTCCATGGTGGGGGCAAAGGGATTATACTGTGCTTGTATGTTGACGACATACTAATATTTGAAACAAACCTCAAAGTCATTGAGGAGGTCAAGTCGTTTCTATCTCAGAACTTTGAGATGAAGGACTTTGGTGTGGATGATGTTATCTTCAACGTCAAGCTACTGATAGATAATGAGGGTGGGATCACACTTCTGCAATCCCATTATGTTGAGAAGGTGTTGAGTCGCTTTGGATATTCGGATTGCACACCATCTCAAACACCATATGATCCTAGCGTGTTGATTCAAAAGTTCGAAGGCGCAACTAAAGATCAACTAAGATACTCTCAAATTATTGGTTCACTGATGTACCTAGCGAGCGCAACGAGGCCTGACATCGCGTTTTCTGTGAGCAAAGTGAGACGGTTTGTTTCCAAACCGGGTGATGTACATTGTCATTCTATTGAAAGAGTTATGCGCTATCTAAAAGGTACGATGACCTATGGACTTCCCTATACCGGATACCCGTCGGTACTTGAAGGGTATAGTGATGCGAATTGGATCTCTAATGCTGATGAGATGAATGCCACAACTGGGTATATGTTTACTCTTGGAGGTGGCGCTGTTTCCTGGAAGTTTTGCAAGCAAACGATCTTAACGAGATCGACAATGGAAGCAGAATTAACAACATTAGACACATCTGTTGTCGAAGCAGGATGGCTTCGAGATCTTTTGATGGACTTGCCATTGGTTGATAAACCGGTTCCGGCTATCCTTATGAACGATGACAATCAGACTGTCATCACTAAGGTGAAGAGTTCAAAGGACAACATGAAGTCCAACAAACACATAAGAATGAGATTAAAAGCTGTTAGAAAATTAAGAAACTCCGGAGTGATAGCGTTGGAGTATGTCCATACGGCTAAGAATCTGGCAGATCCCTTTACAAAAGGGCTATCACGTGTTGTGATAGATAGTGCATCGTGGGAGATGGGTATGCGACCCACATGAGTTGCCATGGCGGTAACCCAACCTATGTGATCGGAGATACCATGAAGTAGGACATGGAAAAACAAGCCAGTAGTGAACTGAGGAGAGTAACTATACTAACCGACTCCGTTGGAGATGCAATACTCTCAATATTGTATGGTAGGGTGACTATTGTCTTAATGTGTTCCAAAGCTTATGTAAGCAAGATGCTATCCAACAGAGCAATCTTTGGAGGAGCACACCTATGTGAGCCCGACTGCTGGTCATAGTCTATGAGATTGGGGTGATCTCTAGTAAGCTCATGAATAGGACATGAGTGACTTACACTACTAGGAAAAGGCATGCTAGTGGCGCACCAGTTTTGCCTACTAATGGTGCACTACTGGTGCGCCACTAGCATCACACCATTAGAATATTTTAGTAATGGCGCACCAGAGATGCGCCATTAGTATCTGGTATACTAATGGCACACCACATGGAAGTGCGCCATTAGTAATAATTTTTTTATTTTTATTTTTCGTTTTTTCTTAATCTCAGGTCACTATTTCACATATGAGATATCCAACACATATATATACAACAAGCATCCATATAACAATCATATCAGACCTGGCCAAACGGGCCGGCCCGGCACGGCACGGCCCGGCCTGTGCTAATCGTGCCTGGCCCGGCACGGCCCGCCATGGCACGTTTAATAGCCGGGCCGTGTCGTGCCGGCCCACGGGCGCTGCTCCTTGGCCCAGGCACGGCCTGATTAGTAAACGGGCCGGCCCGATGGCCCGTTTAGCACGCTGGGCTGCACACTTTCAGCCTGCTGGGCTGGTTTTTAGGCCTATTGGGCTATATTTTAGGTATATATATATATAAATCTAAAAATATATATAAAAATTAAACGGGCCGTGCCGTGCCGGCCCGCGTGCCCAGGCTCCAGGCCCAGGCACGGCCCAAGGCGTGCCGCGTGCCGGGCACGGCCCGTTTAGCCCGTGCCGTGCCTGGCCCACGGCGGGCCGTGCCGGCGTGCTCGCGGGCTGGCCTGTTTAGCTCGGCCCGTTTGGCCAGCTATAAATCATATCCAACACACAAGTTTCATCATATATACATACATAGCCAACACATAGTTCCATCGTTACATATTACAAAAGTTTCACATTGTTCATCCAACACCGTTATCCATCAATTCACAAAAGTTTCACATTGATACAAAATAAAAACACAAATGGAAAAGAAGCACTCCATCCACGCAAGCTTCCATGAATTAAATCAAATCTGCAAAATGATAAACAAGAAGTTAGAAGAAGAAGAAGAAGAAGAAGAAGAGAAGAAGAAGAAGACTAGAAGAATACTAGAAGAAGAAGAAGAAGAAGACTAGAAGAATACTAGAAGAAGAAGAACACTACAAGAATACTAGAAGAAGAATAAGAAGAATAAGAAGAAGACTATAAGCTTATTATGTAAACTTGATCATTTTGTGCTAACATAAGTTATTTTGGAGCTAACCTATAGGAAACTAAGCATATAAGCTCTCTAAGTTAGCATATTAGAGCCAACTTAGGTAAAATGAAACCCGCTGCCGGCCTGTCGCAGCTTCACATTATTTGGCGGATCTTCACCCAACATGTTCATAAAACTGTCAGGCAGCCTCTGCAGTTTGGGACAATGAGTGATGTAGCAAACAACAGATATCATAATGAGATGGGTGAAGGGGAGATCTCTTGTTTTATATACCTGCGTCATGGATGATACTGAAGTCCCAAGTATGATACTGAAGAACTCAGAAGCATCCAACTCGTACTGCGGTGTGGCAGAGCGGCGGTGGCTCCTTCCCACCATCTTTGATAAGCAGCAGAAGAGACCAATTAGTACCCTTACAACAGATCATAAAACACCGCGAGGACGCTAGCAGCCTAGCACTAGCAGCCGCAACTACACTACAGAACTACTAGCAGCCTAGCACTAGCAGAAGCCAACGAGCAACCGAAGTAACTAACAACAACACACGAGCAGCAGACTAGCAGTAGCACATCCAGCACAAGTAGGAGACTAGCAGTAGCACCAGTGCCCCACCAACAAGTAGCAGTAGCAACATACAGCAGCAGCCAACAGCCAAAAAATCATGGATTGCTGTTAACTAAAAATCATGGATTGCTTATAACTAAAAATCATGGGTTGCTGTTAACTAAAAATCATGGATTGCTGTTAACTAAAAAAATGATGGATTGCTGTTGACCTAAACACTAGTCAAATACAGTAGGAAATATATTGCATCCAACTATCATAGATGCAGTGCAAGTGTGTAACTACTGACAGCTGCTGCTGTGCTCCTTGAGCTCAGCCCTTATATTTTGAACAATCCTATACAGCTCTGTCTACCTGAATAGAACATGACAGCTTTGACCAAACAATCAACAAGAGGAAAACAATCAAACATCTTGATTAGCAAATGAATTAGTACTGATTTATTCACACTACTGAACTTTTGCTCTTATACTTGCTCTTATAACATATAGTCTAGATAAACATGACGTAACCATACAACAAGCATTTCAGAGGGATAACACCATCTAGAGAAGCTGGGTTGAAGAGATTCAAAGAGGACTACTCATTCCTAGCTTATAGTTTTCTTTTGTTTAATATCATCCTATAACCTTATGATACTTCAACAAGCCATCTGTGTTGTTAGTTTTGTCATGTACTTTGTGATGGCAGTAGGACACTAGATTGCACGAAACAAAGAGCATGCACTGTCTCACTGAAAACATACATAGTTGTTCCAGTGGAAATACTTTGTTTAATTCAACACTTCTACTAGGAGTAGCCTTTTTAGTGCTAGCTGAACTTTGAGTAATGGCTTTTGAGTGGAGTCCACAACAAATGCTTTTGGATTGAAGCTCTTGCCTGCCTAAAATGAAAGACCCTTGGCCATGGGTTACTGACCACACTAGGCAAGTGGTTTAGACCATTTAATTCCCTTCACTGAAGAGGGAAACACATACATATTATGCAAATAATGGTTCTGTTTATGGGTGTAGTTATATTTGATCATGATTAAAATATTATTGCATCTACATGGCATTCTCAGCATAGAACTGATGGGTTGCTGACCAAAATTAGCAATTTTTTGAACCTAATTTGACCTAAATTAGAGAGGGATTTGACCTAAACCTAGCAATAGAGAGAAGAAGAGGGCATGGCCTGGAGGGAGGAGAGGAGGAAGAGAGGAGAAGAGAGGCGGAGGGAGGAGGGTTACCTGACCACGATGAGGTGGTGGCCGGAGTGGAGATGATGGAGGGCGGAGACGACGAGCTTGGGGGAGGCGGGGATAGACGACGGGGAGGTCGCGGGCCTCCTCTCCTGGTGGACGTGGGGCCTCCTCTCCTGGTGGACGTGGGGCGGCGCCGAGGCTCTAAGTCTCCGACGGCTCCGAGGGTTAGGGAAGGAGGCGAGGGAGGTGGCGCTCGCGGGGGAGGCGGGGCTCGGGTGGGAGGCGGCGCTCGAGGGGGAGGAAGGGGAGAGGGAGGCGGC
>NC_041389.1:596523093-596523682 GCF_002162155.2 Triticum dicoccoides | reverse complement strand
GCGTGGGCGGCTGCGGCGGATGGAGGGGGCGGCGGCGCTCGAGGGGGAGGAAGGGGAGAGGGAGGCGGCGGGGGCGCGTGGGCGGCTGCGGCGGACGGAGGGGGCGGCAGCGTACGGTTGGGGAATTTGGCGAGGGAGGGAGGGAGGCCACAGTGCAAGGGCAATAGGTGGAGTGGGGGGAGGGTTCTAATTGCGCACCTCCCCCTAGTGCGCCATAAGTACCACTATTCTAATGGCGCACCTCGCCTCGGTGCACCATTAGAATTTTGTTTTAATTACTAGCCCGACTGGTCAAGTTATATTCCACCTAACCCTATCTAAATCAGAACCCGCCCACTAGCTCGGCTGGTCAGCACGCAATACACACACTAGTTGGTCCTGGGTTCGATTCCCAGGCTCCCCAATTTTTGTTTTTATGCATTTAAAATGTTGTTTGATATTAATTTGTGTTTAAATATGTTCAAACTTGTTTAAATCATAACAGTAATATTTTTTTATAAAAACAATAATATTTTTTAAAAAATATGTTCAAATTTGTTATTTGAAAATATTTATGAATATGAAAAAATATTCATATGGGGGGAGGGTG
>NC_041389.1:596514224-596522522 GCF_002162155.2 Triticum dicoccoides | reverse complement strand
GTGGCGGACGGAGGGGGCGGAGCAAGGGGGCGGTGGCGGGTGGTGGGGGCGACGGGCGGTGTGGCGGCGGCGGGTGGTGGGGCAAGGGGGCGGCGAGGGGAGGGGGGCGACGGGGCGAGGGGAGGTGGGGCAAGGGCTGCGAGGGGAGGGGGACGACGGGGCGAGGGGAGGTGGGGCTCGGCATTACTAACAAATTTTTTTATTTTTTTTCAAAGCTGCTAATGGCGCACGGTGGGTTTGATGCGTCATTACTATGTCAACTAGTAATGGCGCACTGTACAACGGTGCACCATTAGTAACAAGTTTTTTTATTTTTTATTAAAAAACTACTAATGGCGCACCAGGCACCAGGTGCGCCATTAGTAATATATTACTAATGGCGCACCAGCACATGGTGCGCCATTAGTATATAGTAATGGCGCACCACATGTCTGGTGCGTCATTAGTGGCCATATCATCTATAGCCCTTTTCCTAGTAGTGTTATATGCTCCACCGGAGGGGTCAGCCTTCGGCAGCCTAGTACTAGTAAGACATGTGGTGAAACTTCTTTACACCAAACTGACAATTCAAGGAATAGTCCATTGTTCAGTTGTGAAGGAGTGTAGCTACTTGCTCTAGATGAAGCTCAACCTTAACAGGTCTTCACTGAAACACTAGTATATCGAAACAACAATTGAAACAGAGGACACAATGGGCCCTCGAGATCTGATGGGGGATTGCTGAAATTTGAGATGGGTTTTAGGCCCATATAGCAATTTCTGAAAATCTCTAAGGGCCCATGTGGGTTTATTCGGCACTAGGTGGAGGTGGAAAGTTTAGTCCACTCCGGAAGTGGAAGAGGAGTTGGACCTCCTTATAAGGATTTCTCTTCTACATGCTATTGGAGCTTGAAAAGAGAAGAGGCCCTCGCGCACTCCTCCGCTGCCCGCCTCGCCACGCCATGCCTCGTCACGACGCGCCGCTGGTTGCGGGAATGAGCCGAGCCGAGCTCACACATGGGCTGTCACTAACGGAGAGTTTCTGAACTGGGCCACGATCTGAGACGTCGGATCGTGGGGTGTCACGGACTCAGACGTGGGTCGAGACCACGTCTCTCCATGCGCGGCTGCGCCTATATAAGCGTGCGGTGTCTTCTAACCCTAGCCGCCACGAACAGATCACATCTTCTCCCACGCGAACCACCCACGTCGTTTCTTTGCTGCTGCCGCCGCCGGTGACTCCATCGCGTTCGCCTCGTACACGGTCGGCGGGAGAGCATGTCTCCGAAACCCCGTCTCTCTGGTTCCTGTATGGGAGAGAGGCGAATAGGTTTTTGGGAAGCGACTACGCGACTACTTGCCTCCGATCCACTACTTCCTCTACGTCCGCGTCGTCTTCGTCATCATCCTGTCCACCGCCGCCGAACGTGCCGCCGCCGAGAAGATCAAGGCCGACAAGAAGGCCGCCGAGGATGCCGCTGTTGGTGTCACCGCCGCCGCGGCTTCTGCCTGGCCTACTGGAGGGTATAACGCGTTTATCCCGCTCCTGTTTATTTTCGCATTAGCAGTACTAGCAGTATGTGTAGATTTGTCTACTGTTTGCTTAGTAAATGCATGTTTAGATCAGAGTTAGTATGTCGTCGATTCAATCAATGCCACCATAGTGATTTATCTATGGATTAAATTAGTCGAAAATTGCCTATTTACTCAACGGTAACAGCTCAAACAACTGTACTGTACATCCACAATTCAACACCAAACGAGGACGTTGGGCATGGTGGTAAGCTACACCCTGCGCACGCCAAATCTAGATAAGCATATGTACATGAGTCATTTAGCAAAGAGACAGCATACCACGTCGGATGTCGTGGTTGGCATTCTTGCCAGCAAAAATTAGAATGCTTCGAAAGATCTGAAAACGTTAACAAATCACAATCATTCGAGCAGGCACAGCTAGCACATGCCCACTTGCTTAGTTGAGATTTGAGAAAGAACAGGATCAAGGTATACGTGATCTCCATGACCAAACATCAGACAACTTCAAGGAGACCATGTCATCCACTAACCTATACTATAAATAGGAGAGAAACGACCCATTTGCTTCTCACACCTCCATAGCCCAAGCACCAAGAGCTTAATCGATCACTCGCACCTACAGTAGCAATTAGCTAGCTAGGTAGCGATGGGGCACACCAGGGCAGCCGTGCTAGCGGTGGTGCTCGCCGTCGCCGTGCTGGGGCTTGCCACCGATGGCCAGGCGCAGCTCCAGAACGGGTTCTACACGGGCAAGTGCCGCGGCAACGACGTGGAGGCTGTCGTCCAGGGTATCGTCCAGGCCCGCTTCGCCAGCAACAGCGACATCGTCCCCCACCTCCTACGCTTGCTGTTCCACGAGTGCGGCGTCAATGTATGTACTAGTATATATACTAATGTGTTTGATTCATACTCCTACGTGCGCGCCATTAATAGTTGTCTTTGACCATACCTGCGTAGGGCTGCGACGGTGGGCTGTTGATCAACGGCACCGGCACAGAGAAGATGGCAAACCCGAACCTGAGCGTCAAGGGCTACGAGCTCATCACCGCCATCAAGACGGAGCTCGAGAAGCGCTGCCCCGGGGTCGTATCCTGCTCCGACATCGAGGTGCTCGCAACCAGGGACGCGGTCGCCGCGTCCACGGGGCGAAGATACGCGGTGCGCACCGGGCGCAGGGACAGCCGGCGGTCCGTGGCCACCGACGTGAACCTTCCAGGGCCAGATGACACGGTCCCCAAGGCAGCCGCTTTCTTCCGCAACCTCGGCCTCAGTTCGGACGACATGGTCGTTCTGTTGGGCGCGCACACGGTCGGCGTCACGCACTGCAACATGATCAAGAGGAGCCGTCTTTACAGCTATGGCGGCAAGGCCGGAGCAACCGACCCGAGCATGGACCCCAACACCGCGGCCACATACAAGAGGTATCCGTGCCCCAACACGGCTTCGTCCGACAACACCATCCTGTACCTCGACGACCGGTCCAGCGCGTCCAAGGTGGACAACAGCTTCTATAAGATGCTGCAGCAGCGCCGTGGCGTGCTCATGGTCGACCAGAACCTCTACAACGACAGTTCCACGCGGTGGATGGTCGACAGGCTCGCCAACACCGACCATTTCACCTGGCTCTTCCCGCAGGCCCTCGTCAAGCTGGGGGAGGTCAAGGTGCTTACCGGCACACAGGGAGAGGTCCGCAGGGTCTGCACCAAGTTCAACTGATGAAATCATCATCATTTTCTGAGGAGACATCAATTAATGGTGTGCTTGTTGTGTTTATTTCCGGTCGGATTGGTGGTATTTTTTTCTCCCTTTTTTGGTTTTGGTCGGATTCATCTCGATGTACTCCGTTCTGACCGCACGTTCAATTCATTTAATTTGTGTTCCATTGAATAATTTCTAATAACATGAACGATTGAGATCAATAGCAACATATTTGATATTATGCATATATACCTTTCAGTCGCTTATCTATATCTACTATATCTAAATAGCTAGCTCCCACTACAAGGAATTCTCTCGCTTCTCCTTAAGCAACATCATCCAAAATAATTTAGCCCTTGGATATAGTAGATCAATTAACAATATCCGTCCGATCTACACAATGAGAGCCGCTGCACCTGCCATATGTAGTAAATATAGTAGATGACGCATGCATGCAGTAACTGCCGCCTATGTGTGTTTTAATCAAGAAAAAAACTGACGCATGCATGCAACTAGCATGATACCCGAGTGCTCTATATATGAAAGAAAAGTGAGTCTTACATGCATTTTTGTGTGTCCAATTTTAAACTTATAGATAGAAATATGTTTTCTTTAGTTATTTATTTGTAAAATATTGATAAACAACTCATCTTACTACAAGAGAAACTATAAAGACAGCAGATAGATGATTAGTTCGGCGCTAGTTTATTTCATACAAAATCCCGCCGCAACGCGCGGGGCATCATCTAGTTATATAAAAGACCTAACTAGTTGGTAATCATGGTGCTTCGGACATCACTCATTTATGACCGTTCATCTGCATTTACCACATGACTGGTAGTTGTTGTGTTGCAAGAGACCCGTCACTCTGTTTCACATTTGCAGAAAACCCCTTGGTCTTTCGAGACCAGCCCCTTCGTGGACGCTGCTTCAGTGGTGCAGTTACGTCACTGAAGCTCAGTCCTCCCACCACATGCTTCCTTCCGGTTGTGATAATTCTGATGTGTAGCAACATAGCAGTGGTTATTACAGATTATAATTGGTGAGGGAATTCTCAATGCAAATAGACATATAAAAGATGATCATACAAAACCATTCAGTTTTGTTGGTATGCAGGAACAATGTCACGGAGCACAATTTTTCAGTTCTCGAGCTCATCGGCTCCTGTGAATGAACAATAAATTTAAAAAAAAATAGCAAACAAAATGAAAAGAAGTTAAGTTTTTTGGCATGAAAGTTGAACAAGTTGTCTATGTGCCTGCAAAATGTCATGACGATATGAAATGGGGAGAGCTCTGAAAAAATTGAAGCTTGAGAAATGTTCAAAATTTCGATTTTGGAGCACTGATTTTTTGTCCCGATCTTCTCCTATGTCATATGGTCATGAAACTTTGCACGCACATAGAGAATTTGTTCATGTTTCAGGTAAAAAAAAGTTTCATATTTTATTTTACTGCTCATCAATGAGCAGATGAGCTCATGATTAGCAGCGGCTTTCGGCAATATGATGCAATTTCATTTCGATTCTTTCCCTATGAGCACACATTTATAGATGCAGTGGTTGGCTAATTTTTAGCACAGACTTGTCTACCCTTTTTAGATATATGTGTATGCTTTAATATAAACTAGTCCCATCAAGCGATTTCTTTCAATTGGGAAACATAATTTTGAACTAGACACCAATGGTGAATGGACACCTCGCAATGTTCGTATATGACTGGTGTTAAAATAGTTCCCGTCGTCTAGTAATGTATATACATGCTCTTACTTAGATTTGTATTGAATTTGGAACCAGAGGCCATGAATTGATCAGGCGTTCGACTTCCTGGAGCATTCGAGTTATTCTGGTTGGTGCCTGACCTCGCGTTTTGGTCTTTTGAAAGAAAAGTACAAAAATTACAGTTTTTCTTTACTAATGTTTACCTTCACCAAATAAGTATGGTATTTTCTCTTTAGGATCCACATCGCCTCCATCTTCTCTCTAGATTTTCAATAGTATTTTCCTTTTGGATCTATCCTGGTTTTAAAATTGTGTTCCTTCAGAATTTGGAAGGCCAATCAATTGTATATTGGTACGTTGTTCCACCAATTTCTTTGTCAAATCGAACTAATACTAGCTGTAATCAAGCTAGATAATTACATACAAGTGGTATCATTTTAATGCCTTGTGCAGCTTTTGAATGTTATATTTGAAACATTGACAATGCTGAGGGACATGCTCTTTTGATTGGTACCCTATATATGCTCATTCAACCAATTTGAGGATGCCCAAAAAAAGTACAAAACCAAATAGTACGTAAACAATTTCTGGAGAACGAATGATTTTCCCTCTTAGACTAGAGGGTTGAGGTAGTGCTACATAATCCATGTTGATGGACGTTTGAACATGCCAACAGAAGAAATGGACACAAGACAGTGTTCGCTATAAAAACAGAACTAACTAAAGAGTTATTTTTCTGTATTGAAAGTTACATGTAATTAATTAAGAGTACCAATCAAAAGAGTGTGTCCCTCATCATTGTCAATGTTTCAAACATAATATTCAAAAGTTGTACAAGGCATTAAAATGATGCCACTTTGTAATTATCTAGCTTGATTACAGCTAATCTTAGTTTGATTTGACCCAGAAATTGGTGGAACTACATATACCAATATACAATTGATTGGCCTTCCAAATTCTGAAGGAACACAATTTTAAAACCAGGATAGGTCCAAAAGGAAAGTACTATTGGAATATTTAGAGAGAGGATGGCGGTGATGTGGATCTTGAAGAGAAAATACTTATTGTTACTTATATGCATGGTGAAGATAAAAATTGGTAAACAAAAATTGTAATCTTCATACTTTTCTTTCAGCAGGCACAGAGGCTGGGACCGAAACACGAGGTCAAGCACCAGCCAGAATATAACTTGAATGCTCCAGGAAGTCGAACGCCAGATCAATTCATGGCCTCGGATTCCAAATTCAAAACAAATCTAAATAAGAGCATGTAGTTGGGCATCTATCTATCAAAGGACCATCGTATACCACACTGGATGGCATGGTTGACATCCTTGCCAACAAAAAATAGGATGCCTCGAAATCAAACCACAATAGTAATTTCGAGCAAGCAGCAGCTAGCAGATACCCACTTGCTTAATTGAGAAAGAAAGGAATCTAGGTACGTGATCTCCACAACCAAACATCAGACAACTTCAAGGAGACCGTGTCCTCCCCTAACCTATGCTATAAATAGGATAGACATAAGCCCTTTGCTTCTCACACCTCCCATAGCTCAAGCACCAAGAGTATCTAGCTAGCTAGGCAACGATGGGGCACACAAAGGCAGCAGTGCTAGTGGTGGTGCTCGCCGTCGCCGTGCTTGGGCTTGCCACTGATGGCCAGGCGCAGCTGCAGAACGGGTACTACACGGGCAAGTGCCGCGGCAACGACGTGGAGGCGGTGGTCCGCGGTATCGTCAAGGCCCGCTTCTCCCAGGACAGCGCCATCGTCGCTCACCTCCTACGCTTGCTGTTCCACGAGTGCGCCGTCAATGTATGTGTATATTATGACTTTATGAGCTTTTGTTAGCTAGAGGCTAGAGCATGATATAGTATGTACTAATGTGTTGTTTGATTCATACGTGCGCGCCACTAATTCTTCTACTGCACATCTAAAGTTAGATAGACTAACTAATCTGTTTTTTTTTTCAAAATTAAAACTAATCTGTTAGACTACGTGCGTAGGGCTGCGACGGCGGGCTGCTGATCGACGGCCCCGGCACAGAGAAGACGGCATCACCGAACCTGAGCGTGAAAGGCTACGACCTCATCACCACCATTAAGACGGAACTCGAGAAGCGGTGCCCTGGTGTCGTATCCTGCTCCGACATCGAGATCCTCGCAACCAGGGACGCGGTGAATGCGTCCACGGGACAAGGATACGCGGTGCGCACCGGGCGCAGGGACCGCCGGCGGTCCATAGCCAGCGACGTGAAACTTCCGGGGCCAGATTTCACGGTCCCGCAGGCAGCCGCTTTCTTCCGTACCCTCGGCCTCAGCTCGGACGACATGGTCGTTTTGCTGGGCGCGCACACGGTTGGCGTTGCGCACTGCAGCATGATCAAGAAGAGCCGTCTTTACAACTACGGCGGCAAAGCCGGTGCAACGGACCCGAGCATGGACCCGGAGCTAGCGTCCACATACAAGACATATGTGTGCCCCAACACGGCGTCCTCCGACAACAACATTGTGTTCCTGGACGACCGGTCCAGCGCGTCCAAGCTGGACAACAGCTTCTACAAGATGCTGCAGCGCCGCCGCGGCGCGCTCATGGTCGACCAGAACCTCTACGGCGACGGCTCCACGCGCTGGATGGTTGACAGGCTCGCCAACACTGACCACTTCCGCTGGCTCTTCCCGCAGGCGCTCGCCAAGCTGGGGGAGGTCAACGTGCTTACCGGCACACAGGGAGAGGTCCGCAGGGTCTGCACCAAGTTCAACTGATGAGAGATCATGGATCATCATTTTGTGATGAGACATCAAGTAATGGTGTGCCTTTTGTTGTCTTCTTTTCTGGATTTGGTCATCGGATTGTTGCCATCCTTTTTTCTCATTTTGGTTTTGATCGGATTCATCTTGATGTACTTCATTCTGGCCGCATGTTCTATTCATTTGATTTGCGTCCCATTGAATAATTTCTAATAACATGGTATGTTGTACGGTCGGGATCAGCAATAACAGAATTGATGTTTTGCCTATAAGATACACTAGAAATGTTTCACAGATCGGCACGATGCACGGTCCTGAAACACGAAAATGCTTGCTTAAATCTTGGCAGATCGGCACGATGCACGGTCCTGAAACACGACAATGCTTGCTTAAATCTTCGCCGAATCTCTGATAATAAGAACTCTGACAATTTTAATGATTGTCAATTCTTGTCCAACCGAGTCCTGTTTGCCGAGTGCAGAACTCGGCAAACATATCGTTGAGTTCATTCTGGGCTTTGCCGAGTTCCTTGGAATCTCAGCAAAGTAGGTGAATCCAGTAGCGTGCGTAATTTTGTCAGCAATACTCCATGGAACTTCCTCAGATCACCCCTCCC
>NC_041389.1:596415793-596513743 GCF_002162155.2 Triticum dicoccoides | reverse complement strand
TAAACTAATTATAGCATATAAAGATCTAAAAGACGAGTCCCCTTTACTTTCACACTACCATATCAAGGAATCATCTAATCAGTAAAAGAAATGGACTGAGCTACATTGACAAGATAATGTTAAACCGAACTTTCATCAATTCATCAGGAAAAAACCTCTTAAAGGTACCTTTTTTAAGTTTTGACCATCCCAAATCTTGGATATTTGATTTTCTCATTAACTAAAACATATAATTCCGTAAATTGGGTCTCAAGGTGGACAAAAACTTCTACAAGATGTTGCAACAGTGTCGTGGCGTGCTCTTGGCCGACCAGAACCTATACATCGACAATTCCATGCGGGTGGTCAACAAGCTCACCAAGAACACCAACGAGTTCCGCTTGCGCTTCCCTCATGGGTTCGTCAAGCTAGGCAAGGTGAACGTGCTTACCGGCACACAGGGAGAGGTCCGCGGGGTCTGCAACAAGTTCAATTGATGAGATCATCATCATTTTATGATGAGACATCAAGTAACATAGGGAGAGGTCCGCGGGGTCTGCAACAAGTTCAATTGATGAGATCATCATCATTTTATGATGAGACATCAAGTATTGTCGTGCCTTTTGTGTTTATTTCTGGCCGGATAGGTGGTACTTTTTCTCTCCTTTTCGGTTTGTTCAGATTCATCTTGATCTACTTCGTTCTGACCGCATGTTCGACTCATTTGATTTGTGTTCTATTGAATAATTCATAACATGTTATGTTGTATGATCGAGGTCAACAATAACATAATTTATGGTGTGCACATATACGTTTCAATCACATGTCTCTACAAGATAGAAGACCTAGTTGGTAATCATGATGTTCTGGCATGAATCATTTCTGACCGTCCGTCTCCATCTATCGCATGTGAGATACACCGTCACTATGTTCTGCATTTGCAGAAAATCCCTTAGTCTCTCCAGACCAGCTCCTTAGTAAACACATGGCACGCGGTCGCACAAGCTTCCTTCCAATTGTCACAATTCTGGTGTATAGCAACATAGCGGTTTTTGAGGGAATTCTCAACGCAAAGACATATACGAAATGACCATACAAAACCATTCGGCTTTGTTGGTACATAGGAACAATATCATGCGATTTTACAATGATTCTTTCCCTGTGATCACGCATGTAGAGATGGCTCGCTAAATTTTACCACATACGTGTGCACCCTTTTTAGATCATACTTGTGTGTTGTAACATAAACTAGTCCCATGCGATCTCTTTCAATTGGCAAAACAATCCAACTCCATATCAAAATTGCATGGACACATCACAATTTTTGTACATGGCTGGTGTTAAAATAATGATTTTGTACTAACTTATCTCTGTGTGGTTTATGTATTCCGAGACATGTTCGATTCATTTGATTTGAGTTCGGGGGCAATGTCATCATGGTGGTTGACCCCTTCACCAAACTCCATGGCATGACTCACACTTACGTATCATTGTGGTTGTCGTGTTCAGACTCCATTTCATGCCTCACGCTCTGGTATCGCACCATGATAAGATTTTACGAGCGCGTTCTAGTGGGAGGAATTCAAGCCACTTGTTAAGGTATATCTCTCTCGATGTAGTTTTGGCGATTGATGACAACAAGTTTGCGGATTAATCGTGTGCTTTGAGCATTTCAGAGATTCATCCTTTGGCACGAGATGATTCCTTCCCCTCGGAGTTTTAATCAAGACGGTGTAGCTCTTTCATTTCTGTTTTGGTGGACAGGTTTCGTAGGAGTCACCGTACTATCAAGAGGGTGTCCGCTTTTGGTAAGGCTAGGGTGGAATCAACACGTACACATCCATTTTGCACCCTCTGAGCCTTCCCGCTTCGATGGAGGTTTTCTTCCCCTTCTGTGTGTGTGGCTTGGTCCTAGTGGTAGTACTGTGGTGCCCAGCGGTAGTACCGCTCAAGAGCCACAGGCGGCAGTACCGCTCTCCAGCAGTAGTACCGCCTGTGGGTCCTCAGCCGTAGTACCGCTGCGGTACCGGGCTCCTACCGCATCGACTCGAGGGGGTCGCCTCTCGTGTTGGATTGTGCGGCACTGAGCAGCGGCAGTAGAAGCGGTAGAACCGCTTGAAAGCGGTAGTACCGCCCTACCACCGCAGGAGTACCGCACTGGGTCCATCCTCTGCCCATCTGCTTGCCCTCCCTGGCTGCACGGCAGTACCGCGAGGGGGAGCGGTAGTACCGCTGGGGCTAGCGGTAGTACCGCTGCCCCCTGCGGTAGTACCACCCTCTGCGGGGCTGTTCTGGGGGGTAAGGTTGGATTGTACCCCCCACTATAAAAGGGGGTCTTCGTATCCAAAGTTGACCTACCGCTTCCCCCCAAAGCTTCATTGTTTCTCCAAGCTCCATTTTCGCCCGATCTCTCTCCCTAGCCAATCAAACTTGTTGATTTGCTCGGGATTGGTTGAGAAGACCCAGATCTACACTTCCACCAAGAGAAATTTGATTCCCCCCACTAATCCCTAGCGGATCTTGTTACTCTTGGGTGTTTGAGCACCCTAGACGGTTGAGGTCACCGCGGAGCCATAGTCCCTTGTGGTGAAGCTTCGTGGTGTCGTTGGGAGCCTCCAATTAAGTTGTGGAAATTGCCCCAACCTTGTTTGTAAAGGTTCGGTCGCCGCCTTCAAGGGCACCAATAGTGGAATCACGGCATCTCGCATTGTGTGAGGGCGTGAGGAGAATACGGTGGCCCTAGTGGCTTCTTGGGGAGCATTGTGCCTCCACACCGCTCTAACGGAGACGTACTTCCCCTCAAAAGGAAGGAACTTCGGTAACACATCATCGTCTTCACCGGCTCCGCTCTTGGTTATCTCGTGCCTTTACTTGTGCAATCTTATTTGTGTTGTATCCCTTGCTTGCTTGTGTACTTGTTGTTGTTGCATCATATAGGTTGCTCGCCTAGTTGCATATCTAGACAACCTACTTTGATGCAAACTTTAATTTGGTAAAGAAAAGCTAAAAATTGTTAGTTTCCTATTCACCCTCCCCCCCCCCCTCTAGTCAACTATATCGATCCTTTCAATTGTTATCAGCGCCTCGTCTCTTTATTAAGGACTTTGCCATCCGAAGAGTATGGTTGGCGCCGTAGACGGTAGGGAGGAGCACTCCAGTGTGAATCCGAGCTCGTCTACGGGTGATGGGAGAACCGCGGTGTCTCGTGAGGAATTCAATGTGGCTTTGGACACATTAAAAACCTCCATGATAACCGAGGTTGAAAGCATGTTTAATAAATTCTTAGAAGGACTTAAACTATCTACCTTGCCGTTGCAAGTGGGTGATCCCACGGACAAGGTGACGGATGCTAATGATACGTCTCCGTCGTATCTATAATTTTTGATTGTTCCACGCCAATATTATTCAACTTTCATATACTTTTGGCAACTTTTTATACTATTTTTGGGACTAACATATTGATCCAGTGCCTAGTGCCAGTTCCTGTCTGTTGCATGTTTTATGTTTCACAGAAAAACAATATCAAACGGAATCCAAACGGGATAAAACGGACGGAGAATTATTTTGGAATATTTGGGATTTTCCGGAGGAAGAATCAACGCAGAACGGTGTCCGAGGTGGCCACGAGATAGGAGGGCGCGCCCCAGGGAGGCAGGCGTGCCCTGGCCTCTCGTGGCCCACCCGTAAGGCGGTTGATGCCCTTCTTTTGCCGCAAGAAAGCTAATTTTATGAGAAAAATCTGGGCGAAAGATTCACCCCAATCGGAGTTACGGATCTCTAGATATCAAGGAAACGGTGAAGGGGCAGAAACAGAGAACGCAGAAACAGAGAGATATATCCAATCTCGGAGGGGCTCTCGCCCCTCCCACGCCATGGGAGCCAAGGACCAGAGGGGAAAACCTTCTCCCATCTTGGGAGAAGGTCAAGGAAGAAGAAGAAGAAGAAGGGGGGCTCTCTCCCCCTTGCTTCCGGTGGCGCCGGAATGCCGCCGGGGGCCATCATCATCACCGCGATCTTCACCAACACCTCTGCCGTCTTCACCAACATCTCCATCACCTTCCCCCATCTATATTCAGCGGTCCACTCTCCTGCAACCCGCTGTACCCTCTACTTGAACATGGTGCTTTATGATTCATATTATTATCCAATGATGTGTTGCCATCCTATGATGTTTGAGTAGATTTTCGTTGTCCTATTGGTGGTTGATGAATTGCTATGATTGATTTAATTTGCTTGTGGTTATACTGGTGTTGTCCTATGGTGCCCTCCGTGTCGCGCAAGCGTGAGGGATCCCCGCTGTAGGGTTTGCAATATGTTTATGATTTTCTTATGGTGGGTGGCGTGAGTGACAGAAGCACAGACCCGAGTAAGTAGGTTATTTACGTATGGGATAAAAGGGGACTTGATGCTTTAATGCTATGGTTGGGTTTTACCTTAATGAATCTTTAGTAGTTGCGGATGCTTGGTAGAGTTCCAATGATAAGTGCATATGATCCAAGTAGAGAAAGTATGTTAGCTTATGCCTCTCCCTCAAATAGAATTGCAATAGTGATTATCGGTCTAGTAACGTAGTCAATTGCTTAGGGACAATTCCACAACTCCTACCACCACTTTTCCACACTCGCTATATTTACTTTTTTACTTATTTATCTAAACAGCCCCTAGTTTATATTTACGTGTTCTTTATTATCTTGCAAACCTATCCTATCACACCTACAAAGTACTTCTAGTTTCATACTTGTTCTAGGTAAAGCGAACGTCAAGCGTGCGTAGAGTTGTATCGGTGGTCGATAGAATTTGAGGGAATATTTATTCTACCTTTAGCTCCTCGTTGGGTTCAACACTCTTACTTATCGAAAACTATTGCAATCCCCTACACTTGTGGGTTATCAAGACCTTTTTCTGGCGCCGTTGCCGGGGAGTCATAGCGTGGGGTGAATATTCTCGTGTGTGCTTGTTTGCTTTATCACTAAATAATTTTTATTTGCTGTTCTTAGTTGTTCTCTATCTTTAGTTATGGATATGGAACACAAAATACCAAAAAAATTAGAGGTACTTGCTACTCATGTAGATGGGGTAACTCCTAAAACCCCCGATTCTCATTATGTGAGAGATATTATGTACTATTTTGATAATCCTGAGAAAACCCCATTCAACTTTATAATGGGAGACACGTTGGATCAACGTGAATACTTTAGGGATTATCGCTCGACACAAAAAGGGAAACTATTATGGGATCAATTTATTATATTGCGTTGGTATGCTCGTCAACTATGCGTGATGCATGATTATACTTGTTGCTCTAGGATGAAGGATCCGCACCTTCCCTTTTCATGCAAATTCAATGATAATGAAACCTTAGCTTCTTATGCTAATGGTAGATATGATATACTATGATGTGGAACAAATAGGAGAAATTGTTGCTTTTATGGGTGCTTATGAGATTGAATCTATGTTTAAAGCGTTTGACGATTTTGATGATTCAATTTATAGGCCTGAAAATCTTGCTATACTTAGATATTGCTATGAAAATTATGAATACAATTACTATATTAATGCTTTTATGAAGAAAGTCTCCGCTGTCTAAGAAGAGACTAATATTTTGCAGGAAGCTATGGAAGAAGAAATTGATGAAACTGTGAGCTCATTGGATGAAAAAGATGATGAGGAGAGCGAAGAACAAAAGGAGGAAGAGCGGATTAGCTACCCGTGCCCACCTTCTAATGAGAGTAACTCTTCAACTCATACATTGTTTAATTCCCCTTCATGCTTACCGAAGGATGATTGCTATGATCCCTTGAATTTGCTTGAAATATCCCTTTTTGATGATGATTGCTATGCTCGTGGCCAAGATGCCAATATGAATTATGCTTATGGAGATGAACTTGCTATAGTTCCTTATGTTAAACATGAAATTGTTGCTATTGCACCCACGCATGATAGTCCTATTATCTTTTTGAATTCTCCAAACTACACTTTATCGGAGAAGTTTTTGCTTATTAAGGATTATATTGATGGGTTGCCTTTTACCTTTGCACATGATGACTCTGATGAATATAATATGCATGTGCTTGCTGCTCCTACTTGCAATTATTATGAGAGAGGAACTACATCTCCGCCTCTTTGTGTTTCCAACACGATAGAATTGCAAGAAACTGTTTATACTATGCATTGGTCTTCACTATGTGTGCATGAATTGTTCTTTTATGACATGTCGACGCATAAGAAGAGAGTTAGACTTCGTTGTTGCATCATATATGTTACTTTGTGCTCACTACTAAATTACAAATCATTGTTAATTAAAATTGGCTTTGATATACCTTGGGATCCGGGTGGATCCATTACTTGAGCACTAAATGCCTAGCTTAATGGCTTTAAAGAAAGCGCTGCCAGGGAGACAACCCGGAAGTTTTAGAGAGTCATTTACTTCTGTTGAGTGCTTCCATATAGTTTAAAAACAAAAAAAATAAAGAGGGGAACCTAAAACTTTTCAAAAAGGAAAGTGAAAGTGAGAAAGACAAGCATTGTTGAAGTGGGAGAGCTCCTTGAACTTTGTTCATGCTCACGGAAACTTTGTGAATCTTGATTACAGAAACTTTTCATCAAAAATAACTATCCCCTTGTACAATTCCATTGTATTATAAAAATAATGTGCCAAGGTTTACCTTTAGGATGTTTACAATGCTTGGTGGTTTGTACGGTGCAGGACAGAAACTTTGGCTGTAGTGCTCGATTTTACATTTTTAACTGGAACGTAAAACGGTTCTGATTCTTTTTGAAATGTCTTTCTATACAACTTTTTTATTTTTCCTAATTTTGGTAGAATTGTTTGGGTACCATAAGTATTGTGAATGTTCATATTGCTACAGACTGTTCTGTTTTTGACAGATTCTGTTTTTGATGCATAGTTTGCTTGTTTTGATGAATCTATCAATTTATATCAGTGGATTAAGCCATGTAAAAGCTATATTACAGTAGACACAATGCAAAACCAAAATATGAATTGGTTTGCTACAGTACTTAGAGTAGTAATTTGCTTTATTATACTAACGGATCTTACCGAGTTTTCTGTTGAAGTTTTGTGTGGATGAAGTGTCTAATCGAGGAAGTTTCGATATGAGGAAAAGGAAGAGAGGCAAGAGCTCAAGCCTGGGGATGCCCGAGGCACCCCAAGTAAATATTCAAGGATACTCAAGCGTCTAATCTTGGGGATGCCCCAGAAGGCATCCCCTCTTTCTTCAACAAGTATCGGTATGTTTTCGGATTCGTTTCGTTCATGTATTATGTGCAAGTCTTAGAGCGTCTTTTGCATTTAGTTTTCACTTTTCTTTTATGCACCATGCTGGTATGAGATAGTCCTTGGTTGATTTATAGAATGCTCATTGCACTTCACTTAAATCTTTTGAGTATGGCTTTATAGAATGCTTCATGTGCTTCACTTATATCATTTGAAGTTTGGATTGCCTGTTTCTCTTCACATAGACAACCGCATTTGTAGAATGCTCTTTTGCTTCACTTATATTTGTTAGAGCGTGGGCATATCTTTCGTAGAAAGAATTAAACTCTCTTGCTTCACTTATATCTATTTAGAGAGATGACAGGAGTTGGTCATTCACATGGTTAGTCATAAAATCCTACATAAAACTTGTAGATCGCTGAATATGATATGTTTGATTCCTTGCAATAGTTTTGCGATATAAAGGTGGTAATATTAGAGTCGTGCTAGTTGAGTAATTGTTAAATTTAGAAATACTTGTGTTGAGGTTTGCAAGTCCCGTAGCATGCACGTGTAGTGAACTGTTATGTAACGAAGTTGGAGCATGAGGTGTTCTTTGATTGCTTTCCTTATGAGTGGCAGTCGGGGACAAGCGATGGTCTTTTCCTACCAATCTATTCCTCTTGGGGCATGCGTAGTAGTACTTTGCTTCGAGGGCTAAGTAGACTTTTGCAATAAGTATATGAGTTCTTTATGACTAATGTGAGTCCATGGATATACGCACACTCACCCTTCCACTTTGCTAGTCTCTATTTTACCGCGCAACTTTCGCCGGTAGCATAAACCCATTATTTACCTTCCTCAAAACAGCCACCATACCTACCTATATGGCATTTCCATAGCCATTCCGAGATATATTGTCATGCAACTTTCCACCGTTCCGTTTATTATGACATGTTTCATCATTGTCATATTGCTCTTTGCATGATCATGTAGTTGACATCGTATTTGTGGCAAGGCCACCTTCCTAATTTTCATACATGTCACTCTTGATTCATTGCATATCCTGGTACACCGCCGGAGGCATTCATATAGAGTCATATTTTGTTCTAGCTTTGAGTTGTAATTCTTGAGTTATAAATCCATAAAAGTGTGATGATCTTCATTATTAGAGCATTGTCCTAGTGAGTAAAGGATGATGAAGACTATCCCCCATAAGTCGGGATAGGACTTCGGACTTTATAAAAATAAAAGAGGCCAAAGAAGCCCACAAAAAAAAGGGGAAAAAGAGAAAGAAAAAAGCGAAAAGAAAAAAAAGAAGGAAAAAAAGAAGGAAAAAAAGAAAAAAAAAGAAAATGAGAGAAAAAGTGAGAAGGGACAATTGCTACTATCTCTTTTTCCACACTTGTGCTTCAAAGTAGCACCATGATCTTCATAATAGAGAGTCTCCTATGTTGTCACTTTCATATACTAGTGGGAATTTTTCATTATAGAACTTGGCTTGTAAATTCCAATGACGGGCTTCCTCAAAATGCCCTAGGTCTTCGTGAGCAAGCAAGTTGGATGCACACCCACTTAGTTTATTTTGTTGAGCTTTCATATATTTATAGCTCTAGTGCATCTGTTGCATGGCAATCCCTACTCACTCAAATTGATATCTATTGATGGGCATCTCCATAGCCCGTTGATACGCCTAGTTGATGTGAGACTATCTTCTCCCACTTTTTGTCCTCACAACCACCACAATAGACCACCATAGTGCTATGTCCATGGCTGGCGCTCATGTATTGCGTAAGAGTTGAAAAAGCTAAAGCGCGTTAAAATGTATGAACCAATTGCTCGGCTCGTCATCGGGGTTGTGCATGATGGGAGCATTTTGTGTGACGAAGATGGAGCATAGCCAGACTATATGATTTTGTAGGGATGAGCTTTCTTTGGCTATGTTATTTCGATAAGACATAATTGCTTGGTTGGTATGCTTGAAGTATTACTGTTTTTATGTCAAATGATAGACTATTGCCTTGAATCACTCGTGTCTTAATATTCATGCCATGATTAGACAATTGATCAAGATTATGGTAGGTAGCATTCCACATCAAAAATTATCTTTTTATCATTTACCTACTCGAGGACGAGCAGGAATTAAGCTTGGGGATGCTGATATGTCTCCGTCGTATCTATAATTTTTGATTGTTCCATGCTAATATTATTCAACTTTCATATACTTTTGGCAACTTTTTATACTATTTTTGGGACTAACATATTGATCTAGTGCCCAGTGTCAGTTCCTGTCTGTTGCATGTTTTATGTTTCGCAGAAAACCAATATCAAACGAAATCCAAACGGGATAAAAACGGACGGAGAATTATTTTAGAATACTTGGGATTTTCCGGAGGAAGAATCAACGTGAAACGGTGTCCGAGGTGGCCACGAGATAGGGGGGCGTGCTCCAGGGAGGCAGGCGCCCCCTGGCCTCTCATGGGCCACCCGTAAGGCGGTTGATGCCCTTCTTTTGCCACAAGAAGGCTAATTTTATGAGAAAAATCTGGGCGAAAGATTCACCCCAATCAGAGTTACTGATCTCCAGATATAAAGGAAACAGCGAAGGGGCAGAAACACAAAACGTAGAAACATAGAGATATATCCAATCTCGGAGGGGCTCTCGCCCCTCCCACGCCATGGGAGCCAAGGACCAGAGGGGAAACCCTTCTCCCATCTTGGGAGAAGGTCAAGGAAGAAGAAGGAGAAGGGGGGCTCTCTCCCCCTTGCTTCCGGTGGCGCCGGAACACCGCCGGGGGCCATCATCATCACCGCGATCTTCACCAACACCTCTGCCGTCTTCACCAACATCTCCATCACCTTCCCCCATCTATATTCAGCGGTCCACTCTCCCGCAACCCGTTGTACCCTCTACTTGAACATGGTGCTTTATGATTCATATTATTATCCAATGATGTGTTGCCATCCTATGATGTCTGAGTAGATTTTTGTTGTCCTATTGGTGGTTGATGAATTGCTATGATTAATTTAATTTGCTTGTGGTTATATTGGTGTTGTCCTATGGTGCCCTCCGTGTTGCGCAAGCGTGAGGGATACCCACTGTAAGGTTTGCAATATGTTTATGGTTTGCTTATGGTGGGTGGCGTGAGTGACAGAAGCACAGACCCGAGTAAGTAGGTTGTTTATGTATGGGATAAAAGGGGACTTGATGCTTTAATGCTATGGTTGGGTTTTACCTTAATGAATCTTTAGTAGTTGCGGATGCTTGCTAGAGTTCCAATCATAAGTGCATATGATCCAAGTAGAGAAAGTATGTTAGCTTATACCTCTCCCTCAAATAGAATTGCAATAGTGATTACCGGTCTAGTAACGTAGTCAATTGCTTAGGGACAATTTCACAACTCCAACCACCACTTTTCCACACTCGCTATATTTACCTTATTACTTCTTTATCTAAACAGCCCCTAGTTTATATTTGTGTGTTCTTTATTATCTTGCAAACCTATCCTATCACACCTACAAAGTACTTCTAGTTTCATACTTGTTCTAGGTAAAGCGAACGTCAAGCGTGCGTAGAGTTGTATCGGTGGTCGATAGAACTTGAGGGAATATTTATTCTACCTTTAGCTCCTCGTTGGGTTCGACACTCTTACTTATCAAAAACTGTTGCGATCCCCTACACTTGTGGGTTATCAAGAGCTAACTCCGACAAGGGGGAAGCTACTAGTAAAAAGGGTGCTTCTACTAGTGGTAGAAATGGCACCGGTATCTTTGCCCATGTGGAACCTCCAATTTATGGAGGACCGATTCCTTCTACTCATTTAAATCATGTCGGCCCACCTCCTAAGATTGTGAAAAATGAGGACTTCGATTCTTGGGTTTTATTGCTTCAAGCGTCATTTAAATCATGTGAATACTAATCTTTGGAGAATCATTGAAGAAGGTTTCCATCCACATGACCGAAGAAACTTCACCCCTAGAGAAGCCGTGGATAATCAATTCAATGAGAATGCTCTCTTCATCATTCAAGATGCAGTTCTACCCGAAGATCTCCCTCATCTTCGACCCTTCGCCATGGCCAAAGATGCATGGCATTGTGTTGTTTCCCTCTATAAGGGAAGCGCAAGCATTCAATGCTCCAACTATGAAGTGGTGCAAGATGAAGCCGATGAGTTTGCAATGAAACAAGATGAAGAACCTCATGATCTCTTTCGGAGAGTAACCAAACTTGCGGTCTCGCTTCGAGATCATGGGAGCAAGGACACGGATGACAATTGGATCAAGCGCAAGTTCCTCAAAGCAATGATGCCTTACCATAAGGCCTTGTCCTCCGTCATCCGTCAAAGACTGGACTTTCACTCCTTGGCCTCAAATGAAGTGTTGGATGAGTTTGTGGTAATGAGGATCTTGGACAAGACCGCCGACAACGCGGTGTTGCGCTCTCAAAGGGCAAAGAAGCCCAACCTTTCCTTGAAGGCCAAGGTTATTGTGGAAGAAGAGGAAGAAGAGGAAGAAGAGGAAGATGAGGAGAGCAACCCCAAAGATATGAAATATGATTATCATGAGCACATGGCTCTTGCTTCAAGGAAATTTTGGAGCAAGAAGAACACAAGGCCCAACTTCAACAAGAACAACTCAAGTAGGTTCAAGGGCAATCAACGTGTGAGAACATGTTACAATTGTGGCAATGTGAGCCATTTTGTTGTGGATTTCCCTTACGAGAAGCGGGAAGACAATGGTGGCAAGCTCATCCGAAAAGACAAAGCCAAGTCCTTCCCCAACAAGAACAACTTCACCAAAAAGACCCCTACTCGAGGGTTGGTAGTTCAAGAAGAATACCATGAGGATGACGATGATGATGAAGATAGTGAAGCCATGGCCATGGCCTACGTTACCATTGCCACAACTCCACGGGTGTCCCTCTTCGACTCACCCAATGAGAACATCACCGCCAAGTGTCTCATGGCTAAAGCCACCAACAAGGTAACCCCCACCATCAAAACCACCATCATTACTAATCCCTCCTCGACGGATGACATTTATAAAAGTGAGGGGTCTAATGAGGAAGTGAATGATTTTGAGTCTTTTATGAGTAAGCTCAAGAGCAAATCCAAGAAGCACTTTGTTGCTCTCTTGGAACAACTTGGTGAAGCCAATGACATGATCGAGGCTCATGAAGAAACCATCTCTAAGATGGAAGGTCATAGTCGTGACTATGCCGATGAGATATCGGATCTCTCTAATGCTCTTGAGGAAGAGTGTGGGCATCGTTTGGCTCTTGAGGAGTCACACAACGATGACCATGCTAAGTTAAAGAAAGATCTTGATCATGCTCTTATTGTGTCTCGTGTGCTAACTTCTGAGAAGGCTAAACTTGGCATTGACCATGCTAGACTCAAGGAGGAGTTTGATTTACTCGACAAGGCCCACAAGGTCTTGAAGGGTGCTCATGCTAGCCTCAAGGAGTCTCATGATCAACTCCAAGTTAAGCTAACTAAAGAAAAAGCCACCTTTCCTCATATGGTATTAATTGATAATGCAAATGCCACTAACCCATGTTGTGAGCATGTGCATCTTGTTGAGGAGAATGCCAAGTTGAAGGAGCAACTCGAGAAAGGCCTTGTGACATGCATACAAGGTGAGAAGAACCTCAACGACCTTTTGAGCAATCAAAAGGAAGTTGTGGCCAAGGAGGGAGTTGGGTTCGCACCCAAGTCCAAGAACAAGAAGAAGAAGAATGACAAGGCCAAACGACCTCCTCCTCTCAAGCAAACTTTTGTGAAGGAGGGAGAGGGTGCTCCTAAGGAGAAGAAGAACAATGTGAAGGGTGGTGATGTCAAAAAGGGCAATGCCACCCCATCCAACAAAGTCGGCGACTTTAACCCTTCTTATGTGTTGTGTCGTGCTAGTGATGGGCATGTTTATGCTAAATTTGTTGGTTCTCCTTATGAGTACATTGAATGGTCTATTTGGGTTCCTAAGACCCTTGTTACTAACATCAAAGGACCCATTACTAAATGGGTACCTAAAACCAAGCATTGATCTCTTGTAGATGTTTGCTTCCGATGGGGGATCATGGTTGCTCGATAGTGGAGCAACAAATCATATGACCGGAAGCAAGGACTTGGTGGTGGAAGTGCACAAGATCCCTTCTATGCCCACCAACGTCGAGTGGGGTGATGCCTCGTCTTCTAAGGTATTGGGTCTTGGCAAGGTTGTCATTTCTCATGATCTAACGATCGAGAAAGTCATGATTGTTGAGTCCCTTGCTTACTGTCAGTGTCAAAACCGGCGGATCTCGGGTAGGGGGTCCCGAACTGTGCGTCTAGGCGGATGGTAATAGGAGACGAGGGACACGATGTTTTTACCCAGGTTCGGGCCCTCTTGATGGAGGTAAAACCCTACGTCCTGCTTGATTAATATTGATGATGTGGGTTACAAGAGTAGATCTACCACGAGATCAAGGAGGCTAAACCCTAGAAGCTAGCCTATGGTATGATTGTTGTTCGTCCTATGGACTAAAGCCATCCGGTTTATATAGACACCGGAGAGGGCTAGGGTTACACAGAGTCGGTTACAATGGTAGGAGATCTACATATCCGTATCGCCAAGCTTGCCTTCCACGCCAAGGAAAGTCCCATCCGGACACGGGACGAAGTCTTCAATCTTGTATCTTCATAGTCTTGGAGTCCGGCCGATGATGATAGTTCGGCTATCCGGACACCCCCTAGTCCGGGACTCCCTCAGTAGCCCCTGAACCAGGCTTCAATGACGACGAGTCCAGCGCGCATATTGTCTTCGGCATTGCAAGGTGGGTTCCTCCCCCGAATAATTTATAGAAGATTGTGAACACCAGGATAGTGTCCGGCTCTGCAAAAATAAATTCCACATACCACCGTAGAGAGAATAATATTACACAAGATCAATCTGCTGACGTATCCTGTGGCGTGACGTCACACCACTTCCAAGCCTTTACTCGAATTGTTTTTATTGTTCCACCTCAGCGCATTTAGCGAGGCGGTTTCCTTGGCACGTCTTGTCAAAGCAGAGACCGTGTTCCCCTTATTCCGGGATTCCCATCAATACGGACGTGGGTAACCCAACCGCGCCCGTTGCCATGCCCCCTCCATCGAAGGTGGGTTTCAAACGGTCACGAGGACGGCTCTTGGTATTCTTCCTCTTTATAATGAGACCAAGGCCCGTTCTTTTTATTCAATCCTCTATCGAATCCGCCCCTCTCCCTGAGTTCCAACACCCAGGGCTCCGAATTCAGGTACCTTCGATCCTCGACAATGTCCGGTCCTGATCTACGAGGCCGGTGGATGCCCTCCTCCGTCATGGAGGAGGACGTGCTAAAGCTGAGAGATGCCAGGTATTTAACCTACGAGATTTCGCATAGGCTGCCTGCCCGAGGGCAAGTTATCCCAACTCCCGAGCCTGGCGAGATCGTCGTGTTCATGTCTCACTTCCGTCGGGGTTTAGGCTTCCCGACGGATCCCTTCATGAGGGGGCTCATGTTTTACTATGGGCTGGAATTCCACGACCTGGCTCCGGAGTCCATCCTCCATATCTCATCATTCATTGTCGTCTGTGAAGCCTTCCTCCACACTACCCCTCACTTCGGCTTATGGCTCAAAACCTTCAACGTGGAGCCGAAGATGATTGAGGGGCGTCAGGTAGAGTGCGGCGGGGCGGTTATAAGAAAGAGGGCCGAAGCTCCATGGCCCAAGGGCTCTTTCCAAGAGGAGCTCGGCTTGTGGCAACAGGAGTGGTTTTATATCACCGCTCCCCGGGGCAGTAGGCAGAAGCCGCCGCCCGTCTTTCGCTCGGGCCCTCCACAGCAGCTGACGTCATGGGTCAACAAGGGGCGTGACTGGGGGCCGCCCAAAGACGTCCCCCTATTGCAGGACCGGATTCGAGTCCTCCAAGAAAGGGAGATCAATCTGGTCGCAGTGGTGCAGGTCATGTTGATCCGGCGCCTACTGCCCTGCAAACTTCGCCCCCTCCGTCTATGGGAATTTAATCCGGAGGGGCCGCGAGCTCTTCAACACTTCATGGGTTTGACTCCCATGGAGATGTATAAACTATTCTTCGGATCGCAAGAGACGCATCCGGAATTGACCGAGGACGCTGGCCTAAGCTGCAATCGCCCGGATACTCAAGTAAGTAGCCCTGTGTCCGGACACACCATCCATTTATTTATCGTGAGCTTGCCTTTTAACCAGCTATCCCTGGACAGGAGTGGATAGCGCAAGCAAAACTGATACGGTGTCCGGCCCCCCTCCCTGAGACCACGCAGGATCCCGTGTTAATCAAAATGTTGGAGGTTGCACCTTCCAATGAGGGCGAAGGGGGGCACGGGGAAACTGTCGCCTCTGCCAGGGAGGCGTTTAGTAAGGGAGGAATCGAGAGTCCCTCCTTCCAGGGGGAGAAGAGGAACGCTTCCGAAGACCCGGAGGCCAAGGCCTCAAAGCGGGGAAAGAAATCTGTACCGGAAGGTCCTGTGCCAGAAAGCGCCCCGGGCGTACTGTCTCCTCGGAGGAATCAGCCCTCTAACGAGCCGTAAGTGAAAAAGGGGGATTTTATAATTATCAGACACCCCTGCTTAATGTCTAAAGGTAACGAAGTTTTTACCTTGTAGTTCGGATCCCGGCCCATCTCAGCATAGCTCATCTTCGGGAGACCTTCGTCCGGAGATGATGGAAAGCGAAACGCCTTCATCTGCCGCCCCATCGTGCGGGGCGGACGACCTTGAGGTGTTGTCGCGAAGGGTCTCCCCGAATCTGGCGGGACCGGAGAGTTCAGCGCCCATTAGAGTACGGCTGGTGGAGCTGCAGGATTTGCTTAAGAGGGCGTCCATCTCAGAAGATCACCGCACATTAATGGGTGATGTGATTGAGAGGATCTCGTCCACTGAAACCGGGTTGTATGAGGCCGTCAGAAGTTTACTGACGGGATTTGAGGTACGCAAAAAATGACATACCTGTTGACAGTTTTGCACATGAAGTGCGCCCTGTATAGATAGTAGCCCCCGAGACTTGGCATGCTGTCGAAAACGACAGCGTGCCTAGGATCGTAATCTCGGTTATTAACTGTCGCCTTTCCCATGCAGGTGGCGGAACGTTCGGTGGCCAGCCGGACTGATGAATTTGCCGAGCTGAAGAAGCAACTCGACGCTGCAGATGCGGACATCTCGCTGGTCAATAGACGACTTGATGAGTCACAAGGTATGTGGTTGCCCCGTGGTTGGTTAGTAAGGGAGCTGACGCCCATTCCTTACAAATTGTATGCTTAGATGCAGATGGTGCTGCTGCCGTGGAGGACCTTCGAGCAAAACTTGCTCGGGCCAAGGAGCGAGCCAGAAAAAGCGAGGCGGCTGCCTTGAAGGCAGCGGAAGGGCTAGAAGCCGAGAAGGCTGCTCACTGCCGAAGCAGGGAGGAGATGGCTGGAATGGCCATGAAATTAAGAGTTGCTACCGACCGCCTGGAAGTTCTTGAAGGAGAACGCCGAGTGGAGCAAGAGGACCTGAAGAAGGCCGATGCCGAGGCCAAAGATGCCCGTAGTGCGATGCGGGCTATGAAGGAGGAACTGCGTCAGGTCGGAGACATTGTGGCTGGAAAGCCCTTTATGCTGCGTAGGAAGTTCACGGATCCGAAGTATGCTCAGCTGGGCCGATTGTACGGTGCGGAGGATCCTTATCTGGACTTGGCGGCGAGTGCGGCTGACGCAGTCGTGCACTTTCGAAGCCAGGAGGATCATGAAATGGAAGAGCTTTTCTGGTCTCAATTCCATAGTCCGGAGCGTCCACTTCCGTTGAGTGATCGGCTGGTTGAGTGGACTGAGCTGAATAGATTGTCTGGACTGGCCATGATGGATGTGGTAACTCATCTATGGCCGAAAAGGCCCAAGCCGAAGAGTTATTTTGGCTTGTTGCAGCAATTCCTTGGGGCAGTGCCGCATATTAAGGCGATGAAGCGGTCGGCATGCATAGAAGATGCGCGGATGGCTCTCGCCCGTGGTAAAACATACTGGGCGGAGATGGATGCCACCGCTGTTGCATCCCGGGGTTCGGACAAAAGCCGATTCCCCACCGAGCATTACTTTGAGGAAGTCCTGCAGGGCGCTCGTATAATAGAGTCGCGATGCTCGAAAGATGTTATGTTTGAATGACATGTATGATTTCTAAGATCATGTTTATAATGCAATGACTTTTTATATGTGTGTGTTCAAGTATTGAACTATCTCCTGTGCGGCCGTATATGTATGTATAATCTGAAAGATGGCAGTCTTTGGCTTCAGCCCCCACGCACATGGTGCGGGGGTGTTTGCAAAAAGAAAAACGCTTTTTCACACTTAATCCAACGTCTTGGTCCTTTTAAGGAGGTGATAGCATAGCAAACTAGGCAACCAGACTATAATGCTTTATCACTTTCACTTAGCCATAGGAGCTCGAATGTGGGGCTACTATATAGCCCCTGATGGCACCGCGCTTCTCCGAACTTGGGGCGCGTATGTGCCTGACCGGGAAGCGGTCCTTCGTCAAAGCGGAGGAATTCTAAACATTCCAATGGTCGATCGAGTGGTTGACCAGTCTCTCGCTATATCATGACAGTCAGTTTTCGGCTTTCTCTACTGAGGTGCTCTCCCGGCCGAACCGGGGCACAATCACAGTAGTTCTCCTGGTGCCGCGTTAGCCGATGATACGGAACGTAAGGCAGCAAAACACAGGAGCCGGGCAAACCCAACATTTGACCAAAGACATGATTCGGAGCTGATGCATATAAGGCCTAACTCGAGACGCCGAACACTCCCTGAGGTGTTCGGTCTTTATGATATCGGGCAGAATAAAAGCCCTAAGCCCCTAGTGTCCAGGTACAGGCGGGAACTTCTGATGCGGCCGATGCCAAAACGCCAGCCTCCTCCTCGGCTCTGGTAAGAAACCGGGGGATGTTTATCAACAAGAGACAGTGAGAAAGGTTTACGCAGGGTCTTAATCTGAAAAGAATCCTTGCAACGGGTCCCTACTGCACGTCTGCGCCTGTGTCTCCGTTGTGCTGTATTCTAGACGGGTGTAGCACGTGCTTCATCTGTAAAAGAGAAGGACTTAGTTTCTAAGAAATATCGTGCAAAAAGTGTATCAAAATAAAGTATAATTTGGAAGATGAAGAAAGTTGAGCTTTATTAGCTTTCATCATTTATGCGCGCGGCCCCCCTAAAAAAGGGGTATGCGGCTGGGAAGCCCCTTGTTAAGTTACGCCGGACTCGTCTAACCATGTCCGAGGTCTAAATGACCTGTTTTTAGGGGCTTTGACCTGCAAGGTCGGAATAATGTGTGGCTATCTAGGCAGCCGCACATTCTCCGTGGTCGAGAGACACCTGGAGTCTTAAGAATATGCCACGTGGACCGGGCATTTTTAAGCGTAAGAGACGCGTAATGTGGTATTGCATTGAAGCGGGCGAAAGCTGCACGCCCCAGTAGTGCTTAAGGGCTACTGCTAAATGGGGCGATGGAGGGTGAGCTTTTCGCGACGGAGGTTGTCGGATGAACCGAACACGACCCCTAATGGTACAGAGCCTGTAAAATTGGCTGAAAAGGCCTGGCGTCACTCCTTTGAAGGAAGTGCTTGCTATGGCGAATTTTGGTGGGTTCTATCCCCAGTCTGCGGACGGTGTCCTGGTATAGCAGGGGCCGCGCTGCGTGTTATCACGTGAAGTGAGTTCACTGTTTTGACTTCTAATGGGAAAGTCTTTTGGTTTCCGGAGCGCTGCTTTTGGGTTTCGTCACTTTCACTTGGTGTGTCGAGCCCTTTGTGTTCGGCGTTAAGTCGGTCGGACTGCTTGAAGACCCAACAATCTCTGTGGGTATGGTTTGCAGGCTTCCCGGAGGTACCGTGTATTTGACACAGTCTATCCAGAATCTTGTTGAGGTTGGATAGCTCGTCACTGTTATCCTTTAAGGGCAGTGTTTTGTTGTTCGGCCGGGAGCTTTTGAATCCGGCGTTGACCGTCGTACTATTTGGGCCATTCTCCTTGTTCCGGCGCTGATCTTTTTTGCGTCGTGATTTCCCATTTCCATCCCTGATTTCGGATGTACTCAGGTCGCTGGTGCTGCATCTAGCCAACCAACTGTCTTCCCCCGCGCAAAAGCGGGTCATGAGACTTGTTAGTGCGGCCATTGTTCTTGGTTTTTCCTGGCCGAGGTGTTTGGCGAGCCATTCGTATCGGACGTTGTGTTTGAAGGATGCTAAGGCTTCAGCGTTCGGACAGTCGACTATTTGGTTCTTTTTAGTGAGGAACCTGTTCCAGAATTTGCGTGCTGATTCTCCGGGCTGTTGAGTTATGTGACTTAAATCATCTGCATCCGGAGACCAGACATAAGTCCCCTGAAAATTTGCTCGAAACGCATCCTCAAGCTCTTCCCAACTCCCAATCGTATTTTCTGGGAGGCTTTTAAGCCAATGCTGGGCCGGCCCTTTGAGCTTGAGGGGAAGGTATTTTATGGCATGGAGATCGTCTCCTCTTGCCATGTGTATTTGTAGGATATAATCCTCAATCCAGACTCCGGGGTCTGTTGTTCTATCGTATGCCTCTATGTTTATGGGTTTAAATCTCGCTGGAAATCCATGATCCAGTACCTCGTCGGTAAAACATAGTGGGTGTGCGACGCCCCTGTATTTGGGTGTGCCGTTGTCTTCAAATGCTCGGCTGGTTGTGTTACTTCCTGGAGTCTTCTTTTTTGGCCCGTAGATAGACCTGGCCGGGTTACCCTTTTTCTGAAGATCTTTATGTTGATCATATGCCGGCTTGTGTGTGGCGGCCCGTGTTGCTCTTGGCCTGTCATCTGGTCGTCTATCCGGCCAGTCGGCCCCTTTCTTTTTTGACTGCGGGGGCTCGAAGGCCTCCTCGTCAAATTCGGGCAACAGCTTGCGCTTCGGGTAGCTCTTTGTCTGGTGACTAGTGCCATATTTATCTGCGGTCTTGAGTACTTTGCTCCATCTCATTCTGAGTGTGTCTTCCGCTGTTTTGAGCTTCCGCTTTTGCTTCTTCAAACTTCTTGCAGTGGCGACGAGCCTGTTATGGAGATTCATATGCTCTGGTGATGTGAGATCATCTTCGCCGGGGATGGGTTGCTTGTCCGGTTCATGTCCGGCTGGCTGCTTGTTGACGTGTGCGTCGTCCACTGCTTCGCCCTGCTCTAGGGCCGGGTCCATATGGGTACCATTTTTGTCGATGCCGGTCTTCGGGCGGCGCTTGCATCGCCGCTTTGTTTGTCTGTTGGGGGAGTTGTCTTTTGCCACGTCCCGTTTTTCCTCATTGTCGCTTCCTTTTGGTGTGTCCACCATGCATACGTTGTGGGATGGGGTGGCTTTCCTGCGCCCGTTAGGCGCTGGTTCTTGGTCGTCCCCGACATCGTCGTCCATACCGTCGATGTCCTCGGAGTCGTAGTCTAGCATGTCAGTTAAATCGTCGACAGCGGCTACCAAGTGGGTGGTGGGTGGGCTTTGAATTTCTTCGTCGTCCGCATCCCAGCCGTCCTGACCACAATCTGGCCAGGTCTCTCCTGATAACGAGAGGTATTTTAGCGAACTCAAGATGTCGCCGAAAGGTGAGTGTTGAGAGACGTCCGCTGCGGTGAACTCCATGATCGGCGCCCAGTCGGATTCGATCGGGGCGGGCGCGGGAGGTTCGGAGTCCGGCGAGGAGTCCGGCACCTTGGAGTCACGAGCTTTATGAGAGACGAAGTCAGTGTTCGGCTCTATCGCCGTAGAGGTTGCAGCCCCCGAGGCGGTGTCTAGGCATCCATCCTCGATCTGAGGAGCTGGCTCCGAATTGAAGATCGGAGTGGTTTAGAGTGCGGCCTCCAGGGTACTGTCCGACGGCAGAGCTAAATCATGCCCATCGTGACAGTACGGCACGCTCGGCTGTGGCTCGAATCCGTCGAGGATCAAGTCCCCGCGGATGTCAGCCGTGAAGTTCAAACTTCCAAATCTGACCTGACGGCCAGGGGCGTAGCCTTCGATCTGCTCCAGCTGGCCAAGCGAATTGGCCCGCAGTGCGAAGCCGCCGAATACGAAGATCTGTCCGGGGAGGAAGGTCTCGCCCTAGACTGCATCGTCGTTGATGATCGAAGAAGCCATCGAGCCTATCGGTGACGACACAGAGGAACTCTCAATGAAAGCACCAATGTCGGTGTCAAAACCGGCGGATCTCGGGTAGGGGGTCCCGAACTGTGCGTCTAGGCGGATGGTAACAGGAGACGAGGGACACGATGTTTTTACCCAGGTTCGGGCCCTCTTGATGGAGGTAAAACCCTACGTCCTGCTTGATTAATATTGATGATGTGGGTTACAAGAGTAGATCTACCACGAGATCAAGGAGGCTAAACCCTAGAAGCTAGCCTATGGTATGATTGTTGTTCGTCCTATGGACTAAAGCCATCCGGTTTATATAGACACCGGAGAGGGCTAGGGTTACACAGAGTCGGTTACAATGGTAGGAGATCTACATATCCGTATCGCCAAGCTTGCCTTCCACGCCAAGGAAAGTCCCATCCAGACACGGGACGAAGTCTTCAATCTTGTATCTTCATAGTCTTGGAGTCCGGCCGATGATGATAGTTCGGCTATCCGGACACCCCCTAGTCCGGGACTCCCTCACTTACAATCTACTTTCCGTTTGTCAACTTGCACTCATGGGCTTTGCCACTTTCTTTGATATTGATACCGTGGCCCTCTTTGGAGCAAGACTCTTAAAGTAGCCTTTGTTGGGCATGTCGAGAATGGTCTTTATGTGATTAACTTCTCAGAGTGACCCACTAAGACCGCGACATGCCTAATGGCTAAAGTTGATGTGGGATGGCTTTGGCATCGCCGTTTAGCCCACGTCAATATGAGATCTTTGCAATGTCTTATCAAGGGGGACCATGTCTGTGGACTAACAAATGTTAGTTTTGCCAAAGATCGTGCTTTCAGTGCTTGTATCGAAGGAAAGCTTCATGAGAAGGCTCACCCTCCCACGACTATCATCTACTCGAAGAGACCCTTGGAGCTCCTTCACATGGATCTCTTTGGGCCTCCATCCTTTGATAGTCTTGGAGGTAGAAAGTATTTCTTGGTGATTGTGGATGATTATTCAAGATACACTTGGGTATATTTCTTCAAGAGGAAGAGTGAGACTCAACAAACCGGCATCGACTTTGCAAATGAAGCTCAACGTCAACATGATGCAAAGATCTTGACAATAAGAAGTGACAACGGCACCGAGTTCAAGAACTACACCTTGGATGAGTTTCTTAGTGATGAGGGGATCAAGCATCAATATTCTGCACCATATACCCCTCAACAAAATGGTGTCGTAGAGAGGAAGAACCGGACGTTGATGGATGCGGCAAGGACCATGATGGCAGAGTTCAAGTCTCCATACAACTTTTGGGCCGAAGCCATCAACACAGCATGTCATGCATCCAATCGGCTCTATCTCCGCAAAGGCTTGAACAAGACTCCTTATGAAATACTTACCGGTAACAAGCCCAACCTCAAGTACTTCCGGGTGTTTGGGTGTAAGTGTTTCATTCTCAAGAAAGGTGTTCGTTTGTCTAAATTTGAGGCTAGAGCTTATGAGGGCATATTTGTTGGTTATGCTACAAACTCTCATGCTTATCGTGTCCTTAACAAGTCCACCGGACTCATTGAGGAGACGTGCGACGTGGAGTTTGATGATGGCTCCCAAGTGGAGCAAAGTGGTACTTGTGATGTAGGTGATGAAATTCCTTCCCAAGCCATAAGAAGAATGGGTGTGGGTCATATCCTACCCATTGAGGAACCCCTTGTGGCCGAAGGAGAAGGACAATGCTCCACTCAAGTGGAGCCATCACCAACCCAAGACCCACACGCTTCCGAAGAACAAAGTGAAGGCCCTCAACCTCATGAACAAGACCAAGGGCAAGATCAACCTCAAGATGGTGGTGAACCACCAAATGATGCCCAAGGTCAAGTTCTCCCCCTCGAGCAAGTTCAACATCAAGAGCAAGCTCAAGATCAAGAACAATGTTAAGATGGCGCTCAAGATGATCAAGAAGTTACCCCTTCTCCTTTCACATCCGAGGAGGAATTAGAGTGTCATGCCGCGAAGATTGCTTCCAAGCTCACTACCCAAGGCCATCTCATGGAAAATGTGGTTGGAAGCCTAAGAAAGGGGGTAAGCACTCGTAGACAATTAGCAAACTATTGTGAACACCACGCATTTGTCTCTTGTGTTGAACCTCAAAAGGTCTGTGAGGCGCTCGAAGATCTGGATTGGCTCAATGCCATGCATGAAGAACTCAACAACTTCGAGTACAACAAGGTGTGGAGATTGGTGCCAAGGCCAACGGGGAACCATAATGTCATTGGAACCAAGTGGATATTCAAGAACAAGCAAGATGCTCATGGGACCATCGTTCGCAACAAGGCAAGATTGGTAACACAAGGCTACTCCCAAGTCGAGGGTATCGACTACGGTGAAACTTTTTCCCCCGTTGCTCGCCTTGAATCCATTCGTTTGTTGATTGCTTATGCTTCCCATCACGACTTTAAGTTACAACAAATGGATGTGAAGAGTGCTTTTCTTAATGGTCCTATTAATGAGTTGGTTTATGTCAAGCAACCCCCCGGGTTCGAGGATCCCTACTTCCCCGATCATGTGTATCAACTCGATAAGGCACTCTATGGCCTCAAGCAAGCCCCACGTGCGTGGTATGACCACCTTATCGAGTTGTTGCAAGATCGTGGATTTGAAGTCGGGCAAATTGATCCCACTCTTTTTACTAAGAAGGTCAAAGGGGAGTTGTTTGTGTGCCAACTATATGTTGATGATATTATCTTTGGTTCCCCTAACAAAGCTTTCAATGAGGAATTTGTCGCTTTCATGACCTCTAAGTTCAAGATGTCTTCGATGGGAGAGTTGAAGTTCTTCCTCGGTTTCGATATCAAGCAAAGAAGAGAAGGTACCTTCATCAACCAAGCCAAATACACTCAAGACATGCTAAAAATATTCAAGCTAAGTGATGTCAAGCCGGCTTCCACTCCAATGCCCACCAAGTGCCAACTTGACATTGATCCCAATGGTAAAGCGGTGGATCAAAAGGTATATTGCTCCATGATTGGCTCCTTGCTTTACCTTTGTGCATCTAGACCGGATATCATGTTGAGTGTGGGAATTTGTGCACGGTTTCAAGCCGCACCGAAGGAAAGCCACTTTGTGGCGGTCAAGCGAATCTTCCGATATTTGGCTCATACCACAAACTTTGGCTTATGGTACCCAAGAGGAGCAAACTTCAAGCTTGAATGATATTCGGATTCCGATTGGGTGGGAGACAAAGTGGATAGGAAGTCCACTTCCGGAGGGTGCCAATTTCTTGGTTTCTCTTTGGTGAGTTGGTCTTCCAAGAAGCAAAGTTGTGTGTCTCTCTTGTCCACCGAAGCGGAGTATGTGGCGGCCGGTAGTTGTTGTGCACAACTCTTATGGATGAGGCAAACTTTAAAGGATTACAGTGTCATTTGTGACAAAGTGCCTCTTTGGTGTGACAATGAAAGTGCCATCAAGATTTCTCTCAACTCGGTGCAACACTTCAAGACGAAGCATATTGAGATTCGGTATCACTTCATCCGGGATCATATTAGGCGAGGGGAGATCGAGCTCAAGTATGTCAACACTCATGATAACGTTGCAAATATTTTCACCGAAGCCCCTGGATGAAGCAAGATTTCGTGAGTTAAGGCATGAGCTAAATATCATTGATTAGAGCAATGTGACTTGAATCCTTGCACACCCCACCACACTCAACTTGTTGTCTAGTTTAGGTGTAGGCATGGACATAGGGGGAGTGTTGTTCTCTCAATGAACTCTCCCTCCCCCCATTATGCATAAATTGATCAAATCTTTCACATTAGCCATTTTTGATGGTATGTGTGCTTCAAAGACGAGTTTTGGTCATGGGCCCAAGGATAATTCTTCGCGGCACCATACCTCCGGACTCAAACATGGGTGGCCTCGGCCACCGCCCTCTCTTGGAGAGGAGTGTGGTTCTCGTCCTATTTGTGTTGGTTTTTGTGTTTGTGTTTGCTCTCGTTTCCGTCGTTTTCTTTTTCTTGAGCTAAGCCTTTTTTTTGAGCCAGTTTTCTTGCGGCTGAGCGGTACTACTGTTGGGTGCGCGGTACTACGGCTGATAATCATCAAGCGGTACTACCGCCCACTCCAAGCGGTACTACCGCTCCGGGGCGGGCGTGGGGGGTTATGTTTGGGCAGGGGGAGTTGCTTTTCTCCCCCATACCCATTCGCTCCACTCGCTCGTCTTCTTCGTTGCTCCAGCAACGTCTCGCCGCAGGAGGGCTTCGATCGGCCGCCGTCTTCATGCCGCCCCTCTCCAGTTCCTCCGGTGGAGTCGATCCCCACTGCGTCCTCTTGCCATGGATGCCAGTATTGCCCCCGTTCCCGCTCTCTATTTGCCTAGACCTCACATCTAGCTGTTAGGGGCAATAGGCATTGTTTTTCTCATTTTTTGTCTAATTCGAGGCTCGAGTAGGATGGAGATGGCTTCTAGGCCTTTTGGATTGAAGTTTGGTAGGTTTAATTTTGAATTTGGCATCACCGGTAGTGTCGGATCTGTCCACGGCAGCAGGGAACCACCGTTCCTCGTCTAGAGCGGCACTACCACTCATCTAGCACGGTACTACCTCTCAAGCGGTACTGCCGCTGTTGGGTCGCGGTACTACCGCGCGATGCCCAATTCCATCATTCTCCTACCACGTTTTGATCCATGTTGCTTTGTTTGGAGGCTTATGATCTTTCTTTTGTGTTGTTTCTTTTGCTCGTGTGTTTGGTTCCAGGTGATGAACATCCTGAGCAGCAAGCCCGTCGTGTCAACCCCGGTCGTTCAATGTCAAAGCGCTACCGCACCTCTGAGACAGTGGGTGCTTTCTCAAGTTCTTATCCTCCGCCTCAACTCAAGAAAAAGCCTGCCAACAAGCCGGAACCGAGGAGCAAGACTGTGACTGACATGACTACCAAGGAATTCTGGGAAAGGCGTCGTCGCAACCCCTATGCGGAAGACCAAGAACCCACTTTGGTCAACCGTCTGTTCTGGAATCGTTTTCAGTTTGCCATCTACTTTGATGTGATCAAGGCTAAGAAGAATCTCTTGTTGATGTGCGCTCCATCGACACGGATGATATGGAGAAGGACCCTGAGTACTTTGGCGAAGCCCTTCAGACGTGCTCTCAGCTGAACATCCTCAGAATCATGCAGTTCAACAAGGACTTTGATGCAGATTTGGTGGCTCAATTCTATGTCACTGTTCATCTCGGGACTGATGCAGAAAGGACTCTGACTTGGATGACAAATGGCAAGTTGCTTTCTATCAAGTGGAAGGCCTTCATGGAGTTACTTGGGGTGGAAGATCACAGGCTTGAGACTCCAGTTGGCTTCCGCCCTCACCGCAATACCACCTCCACTCACAAACAAGCTCTCTGGCCCTACTATTCTGTGAAGATTCACCCCGTGACTAAGAAGGAAACCTATGAGCTGCGCCTTTCCGGACATCCTTCACCGCGTTTTCCGAGAGACTCTATTCCCTCGTATCGGGAATCTGGATATGGTCCACTCCTATCTTGTGGATATGCTACTCTTCTACCAGCATGAGAAGGAAACAAACACTAGCGAGTCCCTGGACATCTCTCATGTTATGTGGTCTGAACTTCTTTCTGCCGTTTCTGAGCGCAAGTGCCCGATCTATGGTCCGTTTATCATGTTGCACATTGAGAAGGCCTGGGTACATGTCTATCCCAAGGTTATGCTAGAAACTGGAGAATTGGTTTCTCGTGAGATCAAGCGTCTAAGGAAAAAGGACAATTGGGGCACCTCGGCTCCTAAATCTGGGGTCCATCTACTACTGCTGACATGGATACCGAGGGCAAGGCTGAGGCCAATAATGATGAGGACTATGAGCCCTCTGGAGTGGAGCCCTCTTGGGCAAAGAAGATTAAGTGTAAGATGAAGAAACTTTTCTGCATGGAGTCTCATGGCCAGTACATGTCTCATGTCTCTGAGAAGAAGGCCCGCAGCCGTCACAAGGAGCTCATGCATCAGTTGGGTGCAACTGTTAACAGGGGATCTAAGGGAAGGATCTCTGATGAGGAGGAGTGGGTTCAGCAGCACTGCCAGTGGACCGATTCAGACGCCGAGCAATTTCCGATCGAAGATGGCGATGCAGACGATCCCACTGGGATGTGATGTTCGAGATCCTCAGTTTGCTATCACATGGAGCCGTAGCAACGCTCTTTGCCTTTTTGGTGTCTCGATGCCAAAGGGGGAGAGAGAGTATAGGGATTTGTGTCGTTGCCGAGTCGCGAGTGTGTGTGTGTGTGTCTTTGTGGTTTGCTGTGTCGTTGCTTTCTCTTGTCGCTTGCTTGATTTGGCTTTGTGCCCGTAAGACCTAGTTCCAGTCATATGGTGTGAGACATATGCTACCTTATACATTGTTATCTATGTCCATCAAGTACTTTGGTAATTTGTGAGTTGCATTCTTATCCTGGTTTATACCCTGCTCACTCGTACCCATATGCTTAGGTTGTTGGACTATAAAAGATAGGGGGAGTGTTGATCCTAATGTGTGTGCTTTGCATTCCAAAGGCACTACTAACTAGGTGCACACATTCAGGGGGAGCCCGTCTATATTTTGTAGTTCTAAGTATCTCTTCTTCTTGTACTATCCTTGTGCAAATCTCTTGTTGTCATCAATCCACCAAAAAGGGGGAGATTGTTAAGGCATATCTCTCTCGATGTAGTTTTGGCGATTGATGACAACACGTTTGCGGACTAATCGTGTGCTTTGAGCATTTCAGAGATTCATCCTTTGGCACGAGACGATTCCTTCCCCTCGGAGTTTTAATCAAGACGGTGTACCTCTTTCGTTTCTGTTTTGGTGGACAGCTTTCGTAGGAGTCACCGTACTATCAAGAGGGGATCCGCTTTTGGTAAGGCTAGGGTGGAATCAACACGTACACATCCGTTTTGCACCCTCTGAGCCTTCCCGCTTCGATGGAGGTTTTCTTCCCTTCTGTGTGTGTGGCTTGGTCCCAGCGGTAGTACCGTGGTGCCCAGCGGTAGTACCGCCTGTGGGTCCTCAGTCGTAGTATCGCTGCGGTACCGGGCTCCTACCGCGTCGACTCGAGGGGGTCGCCTCTCGTGTTGGATTGTGCGGCACTAAGCAGCGGTAGTACCGCTCGAAAGCGGTAGTACCGCCCTACCACCGCGACAGTACCGCACTAGGTCCATCCTCTGCCCATCTGCTTTCCCTCCCTGGCTGCACGGCAGTACCGCGAGGGGGAGCGGTAGTACCGCTGGGGCTAGCTGTAGTACTGTTGCCCCCCTGTGGTAGTACCGCCCTCTGCGGTGCTGTTTTGGGGGGGGGTAACGGTTGGATTGTTCCCCCCACTATAAAAGGGGGTCTTCTTCTCCAAGTTGACCTACCACTTCCCCCAAAAGCTCCATTGTTGCTCCAAGCTCCATTTTCACCCGATCTCTCTCCCTAACCAATCAAACTTGTTGATTTGCTCGGGATTGGTTGAGAAGGCCCAGATCTACACTTCCACCAAGAGAAATTTGATTCCCCCCACTAATCCCTAGCGGATCTTGTTACTCTTGGGTGTTTGAGCACCCTAGACGGTTGAGGTCACCACGGAGCCATAGTCCATTGTGGTGAAGCTTCATGATATTGTTGGGAGCCTCCAATTAAGTTGTGGAGATTGCCCCAACCTTGTTTGTAAAGGTTCGGTCGCCGCCTTCAAGGGCACCAATAGTGGAATCACGGCATCTCGCATTTTGTGAGGGCGTGAGGAGAATACGGTGGCCCTAGTGGCTTCTAGGGGAGCATCGTGCCTCCACACCGCTCTAACGGAGACGTACTTCCCCTCAAAAGGAAGGAACTTCGGTAACACATCATCGTCTTCACCGGCTCCACTCTTGGTTATCTCGTGCCTTTACTTGTGCAAGCTTATTTGTGTTGTATCCCTTGCTTGCTTGTTTACTTCTTGTTGTTGCATCATATAGGTTGCTCACTTAGTTGCATATCTAGACAACCTACTTTGATGCAAACTTTAGTTTGGTAAAGAAAAGCTAAAAATTGTTAGTTGCCTATTCACCCCCCCCCCTCTAGTCAACTATATCGATCCTTTCACCACTTGACACTAAATTGTAGTTCACCATAGTGTATCATCCGTAAATGGATAGACAAACAAAACACGTGAACCAATGTTTGGAGATGGTTGTCCTTTCTTTATTCTTGACGAAGCAAAAAGTTGAAATTATTGGCTTGTCACCGGCTTTTCATATAAATCAATTCAACAATCATCTTTGGGTGCTTATTGTTTAAAGCATTGTCTGGACATGGCCCGAACTTGGGGGCACAATGCACTAGGCGTCGCCTATGGTACTAGCCTCTACGTCATAATTTCTTGTTGGGACATGATGCTCATCTAGCATTGATCAAGCAGAAGTTGACCAATGTGCAAGAAGGACAAAGATACGGGCATATCGAAAGGAACAATTGTATTGGTGCCCCTAGTTGGGTCACGGTCGACTGATTTGCCCCTAGTTTTTCAATAATTGCGGCTTTGCCCAGCTCACTTCACTCGCCTTGTGTTTTTGCCCTTCCGGGGCGGTTTCGACCAATGAGCAGTCGCCACGTGGCGACCCATGATTGGTTGGAACCGCCCCGGAAGGGCAAAAACACAAGGCGAGTGAAGTGAGCTAGGCAAAACCGTAATTACTGAAAAACTAGGGGCAAATCAGTCGACCGTGACCCAACTAGGGGCACGAATGCAAAAATCCCATATCGAAAATAAACAAAGCACACCTTTCAGGGGACAAAGTGTTACTGCAGTATGCTCGATCGTCTCTGGCAAATCAACTATATCTAAAATTGCCCTTCAAGTACTTCGGGCCATATTGTGTACTTTAGAAGATTGGTCTCGTTGCATACAAGCTCGAGCCGCCAAAATGTCACAATTGGAAGGTTCTGCGCATGATTTCTTAACATTTTTATTTCAGTTACTGAAGGCGGTTGAGCTTGTGAACACCAGATTTTGCAAGTCCTAGTCTGATATCACATTTTTCGACTAAGGGTGACAAACTATGAGGATTGGCACACTTGCTTTGTGGGCAAGCGAGCTCTCTAATCGAATGGTGTAACTAAAACTGGGCATGGCTAGCCTGGCCCGACGGCCCGAACCTACAATGGGTGGGGTGGGCTCGGGCTCAATTTTGGCCCAAACACAAAGCCCTAAATACCTCAAAACACCTTTTTTATTTTAACAAAAGTACAACAATAAATTATGTTTATATCCCCACCTTCGCCTCACCAAAAGAACTTGGCTCGAAAGAGCCCTAGGATGAGGAATGCCATGGTTTAGGTATAACACTCCAAGCTAAAGGCGGTGGTGATGTGGACAGGAGATTGAGCCAAGAGAGCATGAGATAGATTAATACCGAGAAAGTATCCCATTGAAACGTATCACTTGTGAAAACCTAAATGTGGGCTTCTAGTTTTTTTTTCTTCCGTGAAGCACATGAAAGAGTGGGTGGGTGACCCGACCCTTAGCTTTTAGGTCCACTATCACGTGTTTAGTTAAGCGTCACGTGGGGTGGCCTACAAAACACAAAACGTTGTAATGATATGGATCGGGGTAGAACGAACAAAAGAAATTCCCAATCCCCAAATTGTTGTGTGCATCTATGTCTCACTTGTTGCAAGATCGACACAGTGCTCGCATGCAGCGCTTGTAGATGGGCCAGGCCGAACGCAGTGTTCCCAATCCGAAGTATTTCCAATTTTGCTCAAGTAGCTTAAAAAAGTGAACCCGCATGTTAAATAAAATGTTCATGAAATTTAAAATATTCATAAATTTAATGTTCCATACATTTAAATGTTGTCTGTACCATTCAAGGAAAAATGTTCATATGTTTAATAAGTTGTTCATGGCATTTACAAAATATGTTCATATCATTCAAAAAAAGTTTTCATGAAATTTAAAAACAAATACACACATTTAAAAAATTGCTGATGGCAATATTAAAATAAAATCATGATATGTAAACAGGTTCTTCATGCAATTTTTCCAATAATGTTTGTGACATATAAAAAATATTCACTGTATATTAAAAAACTACACACAAATGTATTTTAAAAAATCACCATACATTTGTGAATATGTACTGGAAAAATGTTCAATATGTATCAGAAAAATGTTTAACTTGTATTAAAACAATGGTCATCCTGTATTTGAAAAATATCATGATGTATTTAAAAAATTAAAAATATATTAAAAAGGAAATATAAAAAACAAAAAGAAACCCAAAAATGAAAGATGAAGCGAAACATGAAAATACATAAAAATGACGAAAAAGGATAAAAGAAAACCAGATGGAATACAGAGTCGCGTGAAAGGTTCCCAAAACCACACTATGTCCGACTCACATTATAGGCAAGACATGAATAGAGAAGATACATCATTAGTGCAAGTGGCCTTTTTAGGACCCGAATATGTGGTGTATTGATCGCCCAGGGGCTCCCTCCAGCCTACTACATTCGCCTGGGGAGCAGCTCCCAAAAGGCCCAGTTAATTGGTATTTATATTTAAAAAAATCCATGATAAGAAAGCATTCCTTATACAAAAACAGAGATTCCTACCGCGAAGAAGATGTCTACAAGATATTTCATTGTAATTCTTAGCCATATGGATTACTTTGTATTTTCTTGGATTTTAAGTCCAAATCAGTATACCTGTAATTGTTATGATAAATAAATTTACATGTGTTTCTAAAGAAAACATAAATTTTGAAAATTTCATGCTCTGAATTACAAAAAATGTCATACTACTTTATAAAACTATCATTTATCTAATTTATAAATTTACAATGAATACGATCAAAACGGAAAATAAGGGCATGTGATCTGGAAAAGTAAAATTGCCATGCTTAACTTTTAAACTGGCATCATGTAGGTAAAATGTGCTATGAATTAAAAAAATCCATATTTTCTTATAGAAAACAGAGAAGACATTAACTTATGGATGCCATGCTCTGAAAAATGAAAATTGTCATGCTACTTTATAAGATTGCCATCCTCTAGATAAAAAAACTAATTTATCTGGATAAGCCCCAATAAAGTTGTTGTGCTATTAGAAATAAAAATGATATCCTCTCAAAACTAAAAACGCCAACCTCTTTATTTTCACGATACAAACGCAGACGCTCATACACATCTCGGTTGTGCAATTTTTTGGAGAGAGAAAAAAACAAGTGTTTGGCAGGAAGTGGCTTACAGCAAACGCCTATAGAGAATCTACATGGCATTGGCTTTGCGCCAAGATCCATGCAATGGAAGGGAATGCCTTCGCCGGGGTTGGCCCCCTGGCGAGAGAGGAAGCAATTTGCACAATTTTCCTTTGAAAAAGGGAAATGAGAAAAAAAGAAGGAGAAATGATAAATGGCGTGTGTTCGCCTAGATCTCAGTAAGAACCAGGCCATGGGACATCACACAGTCGGTACATACGTAAATGAAATGGGCCTCATGACATAGCAGAGCTCTTAAAAGGCCGAAAGGAGCAAAGACCATCAGGTCCGTGTCCAAAACCGAGCAAAACCTCAAAGCGCAGACAAGAGAAGGTCGCTCGCCACCGAGGGGAATGGCGGCGCCGCCGGACAGCAAGTCTGATAAATCCCCAGAGGAGCTCCTGTGCGCGGCGGCGGAGGCCGGTAACGACGATGCTATCGCCGAGATCATTTCCTCTGGCGCCGACCCCACCTACTTCGACGCCTCCGGCATGACGCCACTCATGCGCGCGGCCTCCGGCGGCCACGCCGCTGCCGCGCGGCTCCTGCTCGATGCCGGCGCGCCCTGGAACGCGCTCTCCCCCGAAGGTCTCTCCGCGGGTGACCTTACCTCCGACCCCGCCACATACGACCTGCTCCTCGACCACGCCCTGCGCTCCGAGCTCATCCTCGGCACCGTCGCCCGCCGCCAGGCGGCCCCCGCGAACTCCTCCGACGGCGTCCCCGCCGAGACCTACCTCGACTCGAGGGTTTCGTTCAGCGAGGACCGGGTGATGGATGCGGAGAGCAAGGCGGTGATGATGGAGTGGGAGCGTCCGCTGATGGAGGCGCACGCGCGGGCGGTGTGCGCCGCCGGCGGCGGCAAGGTGCTCAACGTGGGGTTCGGGATGGGGCTCGTGGACCAGGCGATACAGAGGTACGAGCCCGAGGAGCACACCATCATCGAGGCCCACCCGGAGGTTTACGCCCGGATGCTCAAGCTTGGGTGGGGTGAGAAGAAGAACGTCAGGATCCTCTTCGGGCGATGGCAGGATGTGATCCCGCAGCTCGGCTCGTATGATGGTATGACAAAATCATTCACTTCTCTAAAATTCATTGCTGCCATTTTGAGCTTTGAAACATCCTGTTGCTTGCTTGTTTGAGGACAGATGCAAATCTGCAAATTGTTGGTGTGTTACATAATACCATCCGCTCTTGCTCATGATCATACTATGTTAATGCTGTTCCCAAAGAAAATTTTGATGTGTAGCATGCTTTTCAGCTGTTATAGTCAGCTGAAAATTTCGGTGTGATGCATGTGAAGTTGTCCCTAAGGTGAAGCTACAAATTGGTAGTGTTTCTGAGGTGAATTTTCATAACATAACAAGGGCCTGACTTTGTTGATAAAGTAAGGACAGTGCAATATATCGAGGGAAACAAAACACACATGAATAACAAATACCCCTGATATAAGTTACATCAATTTCCTCTTTAGTCATTCTCTAATTCCGGCCTTTGCGCCATGGCTTTCCTCCAAACCTCTGATATTAAATCGCCACAGAGTATTGTATTATGATTTGTGAAAGAATTGAGCAGAGCACCTACCTTTCTCTTTTTAAAAGTTGTTCAAAGGTGGAAGCTACGGCTTGATAGAGTTTCTATGGAAATTTTTTCTTTGGTGATCACAAAAAATAGTATAAGAGGTGAAGATGCCAAGTTTAGTTGGAATAAGTCTCAATTTTCTCCTTTAGAAGCTCTGCTTCTGAAGAGAAGTTATGCAAATGGTAATAATGTACCTGCCAATCTTTAGTTATCATCTCCAATTCCGACCTTTGCACCTCAGGCATTCCTCCAGACCTCCGACTAAAAAAATTATATCTGAAATAGTCACCAAATTTTGTATTATGATTGTGAAGTCGTTTCACTTTTTCATATCTTAATGAATTGGGCAGAGTGCATACCTTTCTCGCTAAAAAGAACTTGTCCAAAGGTGGAAGCTATGACTTGATAGAGATACCAAGGTTAGCTGAGATAAGTCTCAATTCTCTCTTTTTGAAGCTCTGCTTCTGAAGAGAAATTGTGCAAACGGTACTAATGTGCCCAATCTTCGTTTACTCTGGCGTCAATGCACTAAGGAATTTGGTAGGAGTTATTTATGTCAAGGTTGCATGCTTTTAAGGGCTGCTCAACCAGTTTATGTGTTCTAGTGTTTATTTTGTGCTTGTGGTGAGTTTACCGGACAGGTAGTTAGAACAAAAGGCGATGTGCAATTGCAACAACAACAACAACAACAACATGTTGGGGTAGGCTAGAGGTGAAATCATAAGATCTCACGACCAACTCATAGTACTAGCACATGGATTGGAAACGTCCACGCACCCCTGTCCATGGCTAGTTCTTTGGTGATACTCCAGTACTTCAGATCTCTCCTTACGGACTCCTCCCAAGTCCCATGTCAAGTTCGGTCTACCCCGACCTCTCTTGACATTATCAGCACGCTTTAGCTGTCCGCTATGCAGTAAATTGCAAGTCTATAGTAAATTTCAATCTTTACAAGAAGCCAATGTAGGTAATTGTCCATCTTATGGTTTCTAGAAGTAGATGTACCTGGATGGTTTAAGTGGACAAATGGTTGTAGAATGGTACTTCTTCCACAAATACTTATCATGCAATGATTATGATGGAAATAAATTGTTCGCCGCACGAGGAATGCCTGTCCGCGTTAAATAATTTTGCAATATTTATCTTGTGAGTACCATGTAAAGAGTAATTATTCTATATTTCGTTATTGCTGAATAGAATTACTGGAACGAAATATGTACATAATGGAGCCTTGTTTTAATACTTCGGTTTCTGATAAGAGTTGGTCATAATGAAAAGTATTTGGGAAGCATGTAGTCAGGGCATGGCGACGTGCATGATGTCATATGGACGATATGGCAATGCCACATGCTGAATGTATCGCAGGGGTGGACGGCTCAGGCTGGAGCCGCTCCACAACGTTATATTATTGTTATAACAACAAGACAACAGTGGCTTAAAAACTTCGATTTCAAACCTGTTGGATGTTGGCAATTTGGATTTCATAGTTGCTTGCAAGAGAAGTGTCTACCAGGATAGTGTGGTGCATCTTTGCCATGTTGTCTTTTTACTCATCAATGGCAGTAGCTATATTGTGATTTCTGAAGTCTGTAAATCATACTCCCCAGTTATCTTTTCACTGTTTTGAGTGTTGAAGAAGAAATGGAAATAAATCAAATATTAGTGTGAGATAATTCAAACCATGGCCACTGTATTTTGTGGATAACTTGCTGAATAGTTGCACCAGAAGTAACAACTTTATGTTATTAAACCATGGTCACTGCATTTAACGGATGACTTGCTGAATTGTGAGCACTAGAAGTAACAACTTTATCTTTTTAAAATGAAGTGTGGAATAAGTCAAATGGTGTCTTGTTTGTCTTTTTACCTACACAAGCTGAGGTTTCCTTCCTTTATCCTTTATCCTAATCAAAGGAATAGCAAGAAAGGAGTCTGTAAGCAACTTAAAATTTGTGTTTGGTATGAGGGATAAAGGTACTACTCAACAAACGAACTAGATAGCAACCTGTTTCTGGTTTGTCCAACAAGAATCTCTTTTTTTTTTTGTTGAAAGGTCCAACAAGAATCTCTCAGGATTCATTGTCACTGACAAAGATTATGAATCTGTGCAAAGAGTGGAATATTCAAATCAGAGATCTTCCCCATTCACATTCCAAACAGTTATTTCCTTGTTCATCAACAGAAGCAGCTATATTGTGATTTATGAAGGTTGTAAATCTTACTTCCCAGTTATCTGTTCAATCGTTACAGTGTTGAAAAAGAAATGGAGATAAATCAAATATTAGTCTGAGATAATTCAAACCATGGTCGCTGTATTTTTTGGATAACTTGCACTTGCTGAATTGTGACCACTCGAAGCAACAACTTTATCTCTTTAAACCATGGTCGCTGCATTTTTATGGATAACTTGCTGAATTGGGAACACTAGAAGCATGTCTCTTTAAGTTAAATATTGAATAAGCCAAATCATGCGTTGTTGGTCTTTTTACCTACACAAGATAGCTTTCCTTCCTTTATCTTTTGACATGATCAAGGGAATAGCAAGAAAGGATTATGTAATCAACTGAAAATCCGTGTTTGGTATGAGGGATACCAGTATTTTTCACCAAACGAACTAGATGGCAACCTGTCTCTAGTTTGTCCAACACACCATTGTCACTGACAAATATGAATATGTGCAAAGAATGGAGTGTTAGAATGAGAGATCTTCCCCATTCGCACTCCAAGCAGTTCATTACTTGTTCATCAACGGAAGTAGCTATATTGTCATACTAATCAATTATCTGTCCTTTTATTTGATTGTTGAATAAGAAATGGAAATAAATCAAACATTAGCGCGATAATTCAAACCATGGTTTGTCTGTATTTTGTGGATAACTTCCTGAATTTTGAGCACTAGAAGTAACAACTTTATCTCTTTAAGACCAAGTGTTGAATAGGTCAAACCATGTGCTGCTTGTCTTTTGACCAACACAAGCTGGGTTTTGCTTCCTTGATCTTTTGACATATAATCAAAGGAATAGTGAGAAAGGAACCTGTAAGCAACTGAAAATTCGTGTTTGGTATGAGGGGTGCAACTATTATTCAACAAACTAAGTGGATAGCAACCACTTTCTGGTTTGTCCAACAAGAGTCTCTCAGCATTTCATTTTCACTGACAAGTATGAGTCTGTGCAAAGAAGGGGATATTCCAATCAGGGACTTCCTGATTTACACAACCCAAGCAGTTGATTCCTTGTCTGGCAAGCTAATGGACTTTGGAACGACAACTTTAGTGGTCATATTTTAAAATTTCTTTGCTTGATTGGCTACTCACTGTAAACCTGAAAAATCCAGAAAATGGTCGTTGCCAAACCCCTTATAAATGCTACATCTTTTCGGCGTATACAGGTATATTGTGATTTGTGAAGGTTGGAAATCTTACGTCCCAGTACTCTGTTCATTGGTTTGAGTGTTGAAAACGAAATGGAAATAAATCAAATATTAGTCTGAGATAATTGAACCCATTGTCGCTGTATTTTGTGGATAACTTGCATTTGCTGAATTGTGACCACTAGAAGCAACAACTTTATCTCTTTAAACCATGGTCGCTGCATTTTATGGATAACTTGCTGAATTTTGAGCACTAGAAGTAACCGTGGCCATCTGTATTTTGTGGACAACTTGCTGAATTTTGAGCACTAGAAGTGACAACTTTATCTCTTTAAAACCAAGTGTTGAATAAGTCAAACCATGTGCTGCTTGTCCTTTGACCAACACAAGCTGAGCTTAGCTTTCCTTCCTCTATCTTTTGGCATATAATCAAAGGAATGGTGAGAAAGGAACCTGTAAGCAGCTGAAAATTCGTGTTTGGTACGAGGGGTGCAGCTATTATTCAACAAACTAACTAGATAGCAACCTCTTTGTGGTTTGTCCAACAAGAGTCTCTCAGCGTCTCATTGTCACTGACAAGTATGAGTCTGCGCAAAGAAGGGGATATTCCAATCAGAGACTTCCTGATTTACAACCCAAGCAGTTCATGCCTTGTCAGGCAAGCTAATGGACTTCCCAAACAACAACTTTGGTGGTCATATTTTGAAATTTCTTGACCTGATTGGCTACTCCCTGTAAACCTGAAAAGGTCCAGAGAATCGTCGTTGCCGAATCCTTTCATGTTCTAACTGCTGAATCTTTTGGTCGTGCGCAGGTATATTCTTCGACACCTACGGGGAGTACTACGAGGACATGAGGGAGTTCCACGAGCACCTCCCGAAGCTGCTGAATCCAGGAGGGGTCTACTCCTACTTCAATGGGCTGTGCGGCGACAACGCCTTCTTCCACGTAGTGTACTGCCAGCTGGTGGCGATGGAGCTGGCGAGCCTCGGGTACTCGACGCAGTTCGTCCCTCTCCCCGTCAGGGACTGCCTCAAGGCGGAGGTGTGGGAGGGGGTGAAGCAGAAGTACTGGCAGCTCGACACCTACCACCTCCCGGTCTGCCAGGCCGAATCTGAATCAGAGTAGAATTTCTACCGTGTTGCTACTGATCGAGTTTTCGCTAGCTCTTCGCTGCTGCTGTAAGTTTGTTCAGGTCTTCAGGATCAGGTCAAGCTTGCCTGCGTGCTTGTTTGTGGATTGCAGTCGATGGTAGAACTCCCGTGGAAAATTTGGTTCCTGGCATGGATGTTTCTTGCCATTTTCGAGGTATATCTGCTGCTGATCGGTGACACTTCCAGTGCTAGGCGAGGACGCTTGACGGCCAAGCTAGCGTGGGGTCTCGTCATCGGTTCGGCTCGGAACATTCTGCGATTCTGTCCCGCGGTGACGCTCGCGGACAGTTACGGCACGCGGCATTCAGGGGGTGTTTGTTTTCATGGATTTTTCAGGGATTTTTCAAGGAAGGATCCGAAGAATCTCTATTCAGCGCTGTCATCGTCGCCGCTGAAACGAAGACAATGAACTGCCTAAAAATCTAGACTACGAGAGAGTAAAAACGATCACACGCGTGGATCCGGCGACCTCCCTCATCACCGACGACCGAAGTCGCCGGCGAAGGGGAGCCGCCGGAGAAGCGCCGGAAGATTGGCTCTCCTGGCGGCGGCTAGGGTTCCAGCCGCCAGGGACAGGAGGAAAACGTCTCCTGTTTAGTTTAAGGGTGCCGTCTGTGGATCAGAGTAGAATTTGTGGTAGCGTTTTTCACTGGCCGTTTTGCTATTGTACGTACGGACATTTGTTTCGGATCAGGTCAGGCTTGCCCGCATACGCGTGCGCGTGGATTGTGGTTCCCCGCGGAAATTCTGGTTTTCTGGCTGGGCTCTTTCTTGCCAGTCTTTAGGAACTGCATCCAGATGCATCAGATAGTTTGGCACGCGCGCTTAACGGCCAAACTTGGATTGGATCTCGGAGTATTCCTGTGGTTCCGTCCTGCGATGCCAGTTACGGGGCACGTCGTCGGGTCAGCGCAGCGGGCACGCTACACTGGAACTACTTGGAACACGGAGTGACGGGGACGAATCACGCGTGGCTCGCCGTGGCCGCTGGGCTATCTCCGTGCGCTCTAGACGCGAGTTTCCCGCGTAGAGAAAGTGACGACCTGCGCCTGCTTGCCCGGCGGGTCGTCCGTCAGTCACTCAAGCAGTATCCACCTACATTCCTTGGACTCGCGAGGAGCGCGGGCGGACGCGGTTGGTCTGGTCTTTTCCTGTGGGTAGGGCGGGGCGGCATGGCGCACGGCGCGCACCTCTCGTGACACGGGCAGGCGACTATAGTACCGCCAGCACTGGCAAGCGAGCCGTCGACCTCGGCGACTTTCTCGCCACGTCGTTTTCCAACTGCTCCGAAAGGGCTCGTTCGTTGGTTGGTTAATGGCCGTGCCGCTGCCCCGCCACTCCGGCCGGTGGACACTTTTCTCCGGCGTTTCACCGGGAGGAGGAGGGGGAGGAGGCCAAGTTGCGCTCTCGTTGCTGTGAATCCGTCCAATCCACCGCCGAGGAGGTGGGCGGAGCGGCGGTGAGCCCGCCAACCGACCGGTCATGGCCGCCGCCCACCGCTCTCACGTTGCCGTCCTCGCTCGCTTTTTCTGGAGCGGTCGACACGTCTCGCCTCGGGCTCCGCCACGTAAATATCTGCCGCCACTGCCCGCCTATCACGCCCAGGCGGCTAAAAGTCCACTTATCATCACAGCTGCACCGCAGTGAAAGCATCTACTACTACCTTAATTACCGGGAGTGATAACATTTTTTACTGGGATTAATCGTAGACCGTCAATCACCGAGCATCTAGGAGTGCTCTTTTCTTTCGCGGGAGTACTACAACGAGCACCTTGTGAGAGACCAGAGAGAATTTTCTTACCACGACTCTGGACTTCTGGAGATCGGTGAGGTGACAGAGAGGCCACGAACGAAGAGCAGAGCGTGCGCACGGGTACGGCCAGCGTTTGCTGGGCTGCCTCGACCGTGCAAGCAGCAGCTGAGCGAAACAAACGGTTAGAAATTATTCCCGGTTTCCCGTACGTGTCGCGCCCGTCAAAAAAGCAAGCGGCCTGTTTTCTCGCTCGCCGCTCTTTTTCGGCCGGTGCATTCAATGCCGGATCCGCCTTCTAGCGAGCACACGTATTTCGTCGCTGTACGTACGCCGTATCGAGCCATGTCACATCATCCTCGTAGCACGTACAGGATAACCACGTGGCGCCCTTTGTCCGTCGCCACCTCGCGGCGTCCCTGTCGCGTGCGCTGCCTGAACTCCAACCCAGTGCCACTAGAAAAAAAAACCTTGGAGAGCATCTAGACGCATCCGAGTGCGATGTACTCAGATGATTTCTTGTACAGGAGAGCACGTCACAGTTTGAACCCAAATCGATAAAGAAAAAAGAGACGAGTAGAGCGGCAACAACCTGAGCAGCCACCTGATTTGCCCGGCTAGCTGGAGACTAATAACAAGTACTCCAAAGCACCTTTTGTCGTTCTTCCGATCCCGCGGGCGGAAACCGCGGGCGCATGACACATTGGCACACACACTGTTGGACAATTGGACCTGCTCCGTTCTCACGCGCCTCCTGTGTCCGGTGAGAGGAAGACCACAGCACTGACGCTGAGCGTGCACGGACCGGGTTCGCCAAGGCCAACTTGTGCTCTCTTTAGCTGAGTGGCAGTAGCATCGTCGATGGATGCCACGACGACGTGGATGAGTCCATCGTCCACCGAGGAGACGGGGCCGCCGGTCGACCGGCGTTCGCTCGTCGTGGCCGTCGTCACGGGGCACGGCACGCGTCCGCCGTGACGTCGCCGCCCCGCACCGCGCTCGCCCGTTTTTCTCTCCGGAAGGACCGGCGCGCTGCGCTGTCTGCCTCGGCCTCGGGTTCCGGAGCCACGTAATGGCCTGAATAAATATCTGCCACCACTACCCGCCTATCAGCAAAAAGTCCACTTATCGAAGGCCACATATAGGAGCACTCCACTCACTGCGATTAATGGTTTGTTTATTAGCCGTAACTTTTGTTTTTTCTCCTGGAACAGCGATCACGGCCGTTGATTATACTATTAGCTGCAAGTAGGGTGTACTAGCACGCGACAAGGTTTTTCCAAGTAGAGTAACGTGCGCTTTCTAGTTCTAGTTGTAGAAACAAGCAGGTGCCTCCGTGCGGCGCCTGCTGCACACTGCCCGGGTTCTCACTCGCCGTTCATTACTTCTTTTCAACGCCGTTCGTCGCTTTTCATTATCTCTTTACGTGCGTACGTAGGTAGCTGGCCGGCCGCTCCCTCTTCAATGCTGCACCGCCTCCCGTTTTTCCTGTTGTATTTTTTGACCGAATCTTCCCGTATTCCTGTTATACTACCAGTACTTATCTACCTCGATCCAGTCATCCTTCCCGTCGTGGCAGCGACGTAGCGCCGTGATCGCCACCTCGTCACACCCACACCCCCGTTGCGTGCCGTGCCGTGCCAGGTCTCCGGACCCACCTGACCACCTCTGCAAACTTGGAGAGCATCAACGGGCAAGCTGTGAGGCGCCGCTGTTTGTACTCCAGCAAGGATTGTTTATGACACTCCGTTATAATTGGGCTCAAATGTGATAAGTAGATAGTCAGTCGATTAGTCATGCAGGCAGGGCCCCACCTGTCAGAAAACCAACAAGCTCCAGAAGACGCACCGGGGAAAGGAAAGGAAGGCAGGAGGAGACAAGTCAAACCATCCGTCCGTCCATCCAATCCTACGGCGCGACACCGCACAGGATAACCACCGTAGACCGACCGCCACTCGCCATCACCCACGCGCTTTCCCCTCCCCCCTCGCCCGGCACGACCCAAGCCCGCCGGTACTTAACCTGACCCCCTCCCCCACCCGAGCCCCCCATCCCCATTCCACTCCCATTTCCTCCCCTCCCCCGTCCCCATTCATTCATTCATTCGTTCCCGGAGAGACGAGCAGCGACGACTAGGAGGAGCGAGGGGGAGAGCTCGGATCTCGTGGATATTTTAGTTGGTTGTCAAGGAGGATGTTGAGGGCTGTGGCGAGGTGCTGCGGGCACTGGCCGCCGGGCGCGGCGGCGGCGGACGGCATGCTGTGGCAGACGGAGCTGCGGCCGCACGCGGCGGGGGAGTTCTCCATGGCCGCCGCGCAGGCCAACCTCGTCATGGAGGACCAGGCGCAGGTGCTCGCCTCCCCGGCCGCCACGCTCGTCGGCCTCTACGACGGCCACGGCGGCCCCGACGCCTCCCGCTTCCTCCGCTCCGCCCTCTTCCCCCACGTCCAGCGTACGCTCTTCTCCTTCCACTTCCCCTTCCCCTTCCGTCGATTCGAGTTTCTCCCGGCTTCTCGATATGGTGGTATATGGTTGAGCGCGCGGTGCTGATTTTGCTGTACGTCTTGTCTCGGCAGGCTTCGCCAGGGAGCAGGGGGGCGTGACCGCGGAGGCGATCCGGAGGGCGTTCGGCGCGGCGGAGGAGGACTTCCTGCACGAGGTCCGCCAGGCCTGGCCCAAGCGCCCGCGGATGGCCGCCGTCGGCTCCTGCTGCCTGCTCGGGGCCATCGCGGGGGACACGCTCTACGTCGCCAACCTCGGCGACTCCCGCGCCGTCCTCGGCCGCCGCGTCGTCGGCGGCGGGGTGGCCGTCGCAGAGCGACTCTCCACCGACCACAACGTCGCCTCCGAGGAGGTCCGGATGGAGGTCTCCTCGCACAACCCGGACGACGCGCAGATCGTGGTGCACACCAGGGGCGCCTGGAGGATCAAGGGGATAATTCAGGTGAGAGCGCGTTGATGAGGAATACTACCATCCCCGTCTGATTAATTTCATGCTTCTCTACCAGAGATTGGAGGCAGGGAACGCTGATTGTTGATAACATCTGCGGCTTTTGGTTCCTCTCCCAGTTTGCCTGATTTACTAGATTTTTTTGGTTGTTTGCTTGCACACTGAAATATGGGATAACTGTAACGAAATTGCATCACAGATTCAGAGCTCCCTAATTTGTAGTACTAATGCAGAGCCATTAGATCCCATATCCTGGAACTTAACTAATGTTAATGCAGAGCCATTAGATCCCATATCCTGGAACTTAACTAATGTCATTCAACTTGAGTGGGTTTCCAGGTAACAATTGGAAAGAAACCCCTTCTGTTCAATCTTCAGCTTAGTTAGCTTTGTGTATGGGGTTAGATGAAGTAGGCTATATGTCAGAAATGGTAACTAGCCCAATTTAAGAAGATATTCACTGTGTTTTTGGTAACTTGCTGACCATACTGAAGAATTTTCCTCTTGTCACTTTAAAGCGAACACTGAAATTGCACATTCTATTGCAGCAATCCTGGTGGTTGCAACTTTGCTTAGTATTCTCAGTCCTGGATTCCTGGGTTCATAACCTATCCAGAATTGCTGGGATCGTAGCGTATCCTGGGTTCCTGGGATCATAACGTATCCTGGATTCCTGGGATCATAGTCCATATAAAATTTCTCTCTTTTGGTGATAAGATACTCCATTTATCGTTGGAAAGCTAATAAACTTGTTATTGCTTGGTGATTAGCCTATGCTTGCCCTTTTGTCATCACTCATCACTTCATGAGTTAGTTTGTCCTCTTAGGAGTTAGGAGAACCTATGATATGAAGTTCAATGCAAAGCAGAGCAAAAGATCGATAGATAACATGAGCTAACAATTGATTGCTGTACCATCAGGTGTCAAGATCCATTGGTGATGTATACTTGAAGAAACCGGAGTATAGCCTGGACCCATTATTTCGGCAGATCGGCCCTGTTATTGCGTTGAAGAGGCCAGCTCTTAGCGCTGAACCACAAATTCATGTTCGCAAGCTCAAACCAAACGACCAGTTCATAATATTTGCCTCGGACGGTCTTTGGGAGCATCTCAGCGATGATGCTGCTGTGCAAATTGTCTTCAAGAACCCAAGAACGGTAGGTTCCAATGTAACAATACCATCTGCTATTTCTCGTGTGGGGTTTTTGCTCCGCGTATGAATCATCTGTTGGACCAAATGAAATAACGCCGAAGTTATTTTGTGCAGGGCATAGCAAACCGACTGGTGCGGGCCGCCTTGAAGGAGGCCACGAAGAAGAGAGAGGTCAGTGTGCATGACCTGAGGACGATAGAGCGGGGCGTGCGGCGCCATTTCCACGACGACATCAGCGTCGTGGTGGTGTACCTCGACCGGCACCGGGGCCGCCGTCAGACCAGGGTGGTGGACTCGAGCAGCAACTGCACCAGCGCCCCCGTCGACATCTACTCCTCCTCCAGCTCGGCTTACCGCGACTCCGGTTAATAGGCCAGACCAGACGGGCAGCAGAAGCTCAGACCATATATATGATCAGGGTGGTAAAAAACGGTGGTAGGGTTGCAGATCAGCAACGCAAGCTGCAACCCGCAAGCTGCAGTGGCAGCGTCCGAAAGAGATGCGCGGAATGTACATAAGTAGTGCGGGCGCGTGGAACTTTTGTCTGAAGAGATGATTTTTTCGTATGTAATTGCAGGATTTGACTCTCTTTTTTTGGTTTATTATCTCTGCTTAGCCAGCAGTTAATTAACCCGTGAACTAGAACGGTAGCAGTATATATCATACTGAAATTTAGAAAGGGCACCCCGGATTTCAGCGTCTGAATTCATCCGTGCTGGTGGGAAATCCGAAATCGGGTTATCTTTATACTTTTCGATCGATCGTTCTCGTGTTCGCTGAATGGTGATTCCAGTTGCTTATCAGGAATCACTTGGCTTAGTAGATGAAAGGCAAACGGCCTGCTAGTTGCAATTGCATCATCGGTAGTGGTGTGGCTCTTTATCCGGTTGTCGACCCTCTTGTCGGAGCTCTCGGGGAAAAGGGGAAATTCCGAGTTGTTTCTTTATTGAGAAGTCTGAGTGCTTACCATGACCTAATTCCGGCACCAAGTTACCCGTGTACACCACTGACACAGTGACAGTGACGCCATCAGCCACCAAATGTCTTTGTAACGAGAACACGTTGCAAAAGCTACCAAATGTCTTTCGTAACGAGAACGTGACCGGTGGTGCGTACCAAGCGACAGACTTTTGTGCGGATCAGTGAGGTGCAGCTCGTTCCAGCCCAGGAGGATAGTCGGAAGTGGAATTCAGAATCTTCTACTCGTAGTTGATTCCCATCCAAATCGGCGTGCAAGGCCTCGTTTCAAGGAATCCCCCATTTGCACCTAGTCGAACCCTCGAATGTTTAGAGGAAAAAAAATTAAGGAGTTCAGCCCCAAGCCGAGCTCAACTCTCTTATTTTTGCTCGACACGGGCCACTTCTTGAAATAATTTTGGTCGCCCCTCTCTCCACCCCAAGGCGCCACCTCTTCCCGCCACCGCCTCCCAACCTCGTCGCTACCGCAAGCCTCAATTTCTCCCGGAATGGAACTGAAGGGTGATGAGGTTGGCGACGAACAACTTCCTTAGGACCGCCGCGTTGTCAACAAAGGCCGGCGGCAAGGGCCCAACGGTCGCGACAATGCCCGGTTGACCTCCTGTTGATCCGGCCGACAGCAAGCGGGCGAGGAAGCTGACAGAGGGGATGAATACGCTCACCAAGGTAGCAACAAAGAAGAAGAAAGCGTCCAAGCTAACCCCTACACCTCCTACTTCTTGTCAGATGGCTCGTAGCCCGCTCCGGCCATCCATACACCTCCTCCTCGGCATGTTCAGCTGCCGCAACCACGACAGAGGACCATGGTCACCAAGTGCTCGATGATATGTTGGAGTGATAAATTTTTTCCTTTTATTTTTCGGCCATCACATGATGTTGGTTTGCGGTCGCGGGCTTTATGAGCTTGTGTTGTTGATTGTTGTGTGGACGAGGGGGGTGTTGCTGTTGGAAATATGCCCTAAAGGCAATAATAAAATGGTTATTATCAATATTTCCCGTTCACGATAAATGTTTATTATTCATGCTAGATTTGTATTGACCACAAACTTAGATACATGTGTGAATACATAAACTACAGTATGTCCCTAGTAAGTCTCTACTAGACTAACTCGGATGGTTAAGGTTTCCTAACCATGGACATGAATTGTCATTTGATAACGGGATCACATCATTAGAAGAATGATGTGATGGACAGACCCAACCGTAAGCTTAGCATCAGATCGTTTAGTTACTTGTTATAGCTATTTTCATGTCAACTATTTGTTCCTTCAACCATGAGATCATGCCACTCCCGGATACCGGAGGAATGCCTTGTGTGCTATCAAACATCACCTCATAACTAGGTGACTATAAAGGTGCTCTACAGGTATCTCCGAAGGTGTCTGTTGGCAAGTATTTGTTCCTTCAACCATGAGATTATGCCACTCCCGGATACCGGAGGAATGCCTTTGTGTGCTATCGAACATCACCTCATAACTAGGTGATCATAAAGGTGCTCTACAGGTATCTCCGAAGGTGTCTGTTGGGTTGCATGGATCGAGATTGAGATTTGTCGCTCTGTGGGACGAAGAGATATCTCTGGGCCCTCTCGGTAATACAACATCATAAGAAGCTTCATGTGACTAATGAGTTTAGTCACGGGATCTTGTATTATGGGACGAGTAAAGAGACTTGTCGGTAACGAGATTGAACTAGGTATGGAGATATCGACGATCGAATCTCGGACAAGTAACATATCGTCGGACAAAGGGAATTGCATACGGGATTGACTGAATCCTTGACATCGTGGTTCAAACGGTAAAGATCTTTGTGGAATATATAGGAAGCAACATGGGCATCCAGGTCCTGCTATTGGTTATTGACCAGAGAAGTTTTTCGGTCATGTCTACATGATTCTCGAACCCGTAGGGTCCGCACGCTTAACGTTCGATGACAGTAGAGTAGTATTGGGATATGTGCATTGGTAACCACATGTTGTTCGGAGTCCCGAATATCACTAGGAGCTCCGGAATGGTCCGGAGGTAAAGATTCATATATAGGAAGTCATGTTTTGGTCGCCGGAAAGGTTTCGGGCATTGTTGGTATTGTACCGGGAGTGCCGAAAGGGGTCCAGGGGTCCACCTGCCCTGGGGGCCACATGGGATGTAGGGGGTGCACCTTGGCCTATATGGGCCAAGGGCACCAGCCCTAAGGGGCCCATGCGCCAAGAGAGAGGAAAAAGGAAGAGTCCAAAGGGTGGAAGGCACCCCCTCGAGGTGCCTTGGGAAGGGAGGAAACCTCCCTAGGCCTAGCCGCACCACCTCCCTTGGAGGAGGCGCCAAGGCTGCGCCCCAGGCCTCCACCTTGCCTCCTATAAATAGTGGGGGAGAGGGAGGGGCTAGACACACTAAATTGTTGGGGAACGTAGTATTTCAAATTTTTCCTATGATCATGCAAGATCTATCTAGGAGATGCATAGCAACGAGACGGGAGAGTGTGTCCACGTACCCTCGTAGACCGAAAGCAGAAGCATTTAGTAACGTGGTTGATGTAGTCGAACGTCTTCGTGATCCAACAGATCCAAGTACCGAATGTATGACACCTCCGCGTTCAGCACACGTTCAGCTCGATGATGTCCCTCGTGCTCTTGATCCAGTTGAGGATGAGGGTGAGTTCCGTAAGCACGACGGTGTGGCGACGGTGATGATGATATTACTGGCGCAGGGCTTCGCCTAAGCACTACAGCGATATGATCGAGGTGTGTAACTATGAAGGGGGGCACCGCACATGGCTAAGGAAAACTTGGTGTGTTCTAGGGTGCCCCCTGCCCCCATTTATAAAGGAGGGAGGGGGAGGCCGGCCGGCCCTTGCTAGGCGCACCGGGAGAGGGGAGTCCTATTAGGACTCCAAGTCCTAGTAGGATTCCACCTCAAGGAGAAGGAGGGAGGAAGGGAGAAGGGGGGCCACGCCCCCAACCCCTTGTCCAATTCGGACTGGGCTTGGGGGCGCGCGCCACCTCCTGGATGCTGCAAAGGTTTAAGCTTGGGGGAGTTGATACGTCTCCAACGTATCTACTTTTCCAAACACTTTTGCCCTTGTTTTGGACTCTAACTTGCATGATTTGAATGAAACTAACCCGGACTGACGTTGTTTTCAGCAGAACTGCCATGATGTTGTTTTATGTGTAGAAAAGAAAAGTTCTCGTAATGTCCTGAAAAATCCACGGAGGCACTTTTTGGAATTAATAAGAATTTCTGGGCAAAAGAAATATACCAGGGGGCCCACACCCTGTCCACGAGACAGGGGGGCGCCCCCCTATAGGGCGCGCCCCCTATCTCGTGGGCCCCCTGGACCTCCACCGACCTCAACTCCAACTCCATATATTCCGTCTCGCGGAGAAAAAAATCTAAGAGAAAGTTTCATCGCGTTTTACGACACGAAGCCGTCGCCAAGCCCTAATCTCTCTCGGGAGGGCTGATCTGGAGTCCGTTTGGGGCTCCGGAGAGGGGGATTCGTCGCCGTCGTCATCATCAACCATCCTCCATCACCAATTTCATGATGCTCACCGCCGTGCGTGAGTAATTCCATCATAGGCTTGCTGGACGGTGATGGGTTGGATGAGATTTACCATGTAATCAAGTTAGTTTTGTTAGGGTTTGATCCCTAGTATCCACTATGTTCTGAGATTGATGTTACTATGACTTTGCTATGCTTAATGCTTGTCACTAGGGTCCGAGTGCCATGATTTCAGATCTGAACCTATTATGTTTTCATGAATATATGTGTGTTCTTGATCCTATCTTGCAAGTCTATAGTCACCTAATATGTGTTATGATCCGACAACCCCGAAGTGACAATAATCGGGATACTTCTCGGTGATGACCGTAGTTTGAGGAGTTCATGTATTCACTATGTGTCAATGCTTTGGTCCGGTTCTCTATTAAAAGGAGGCCTTAATATCCCTTAGTTTCCGCTAGGACCCCGCTGCCACAGGAGGGTAGGACAAAAGATGTCATGCAAGTTCTTTTCCATAAGCACGTATGACTATTTACGGAATACATGCCTACATTACATTGATGAACTGGAGCTAGTTCTGTGTCACCCTATATTATAACTATTACATGAGGAATCGCATCCGGCATAATTATCCATCACTGATCCATTGCCTACGAGCTTTTCACATATTGTTCTTCGCTTATTTACTTTTCCGTTGCTACTGTTACAACTACTACAAAAAACCCCAAACTATTATCTTTACTTTTGCTACCGTTACATTTATTATCACACTACTTTGCTACTAAATACTTTGCTGCAGATACTAAGTTATCCAGGTGTGGTTGAATTGACAACTCAACTGCTAATACTCAAGAATATTCTTTGGCTCCCCTTGTGTCGAATCAATAAATTTGGGTTGAATACTTTACCCTCAAAAGCTGTTGCGATCCCCTACACTTGTGGGTTATCACCTCTCCTTCCCACTAAGGCCCATCAACTCCCTGTGGGGTTCCGGTAACCTCCCGGTACTCCGAAAAATACCCAAACTTCTTCGGAACCATTCCGATGTCTGAATATAGCCTTCCAATATATCAATCTTTAAGTCTCGACCATTTCGAAACTCCTCGTCATGTCCGTGATCTCATTCGGGATTCTGAACAAACTTCGGTCATCAAAACACATACCTCATAATACAAATCATCATCGAACGTTAAGCGTGCGGACCCTACGGGTTCGAGAACTATGTAGACATGACCGATACACATCTCCGATCAATAACCAATAGCGGAACCTGGATGCTCATATTGGCTCCTACATATTCTACGAAGATCTTTATCGGTTAAACCGCATAACAACATACACTGTTCCCTTTGTCATCGGTATGTTACTTGCCCGAGATTCGATCGTCGGTATCATCATACCTAGTTCAATCTCGTTACCGGCAAGTCTCTTTACTCGTTTTGTAATGCTTCGTCCCGCAAATAACTCATTAATCACATTGCTTGCAAGGCTTATAGTGATGAGCATTACCGAGAGGGCCCAGAGATACCTCTCCGATACATGGAGTGACAAATCCTAATCTCGATCTATGCCAACCCAACAAACACCTTCGGAGACACCTGTAGAGCATATTTATAATCACCCAGTTACGTTGTGACGTTTGATAGCACACAAGGTGTTCCTATGGTATTCGGGAGTTGCATAATCTCATAATCTGAGGAACATGTATAAGTCATGAAGAAAGCAGTAGCAATGAAACTGTAACGATCATAATGCTAAGCTAACGGATGGGTCTTTTCCATCACACCATTCTCCTAATGATGTGATACCGTTTATCAAATGACAACACATGTCTATGGTTAGGAAACATAACCATCTTTGATTAACGAGCTAGTCAAGTAGAGGCCTACTAGGGACACTATGTTTTGTCTATGTATTCACACATGTACTAAGTTTCTGGTTAATACAATTCTAGCATGAATAACAAACATTTATCATGATTTAAGGAAATATAAATAACAACTTTATTATTGCCTCTAGGGCATATTTCCTTCAGTCTCCCACTTGCACTAAAGTCAATAATCTAGATTACAGAGTAATGATTCTAACACCCATGGAGTCTTGGTGCTGATCATGTTTTGCTCATGGAAGAGGCTTAGTTAACGGGTCTGCAACATTCAAATCCGTATGTATCTTGCAAATCTCTATGTCTCCCTCCGCGACTTGATGCCGGATGGAATTGAAGCGTCTCTTGATGTGTTTGGTTCTCTTGTGAAATCTGAATTCCTTTGCCAAAGCAATTGCACCAGTATTGTCACAAAAGATTTTCATTAGACCTAATGCACTAGGTATAACACCTAGATCAGATATGAACTCCTTCATCCAGACTCCTTCATTTGCTGCTTCCGAAGCAGCTATGCACTCCGCTTAACACGTAGATCCTGCCACGACGCTCTGCTTGGAACTGCACCAACTGACAGCTCCACCATTCAATATAAATATGTATCCGGATTGTGACTTAGAGTTATTTGGATCAGTGTCAAAGCTTGCATCGACGTAACCATTTACTACGAGCTCTTTGTCACCCCCATAAACGAGAAACATATGCTTAGTCCTTTTCAGGTATTTCAGGATGTTCTTGACCGCTGTCTAGTGCTCCACTCCTGGATTACTTTGGTACCTCCCTGCTATACTTATAGCAAGGCACACATCTGGTCTGGTACACAACATTGCATACATGATAGAACCTATGGCTGAAGCATAGGGAATGACTTTCATTTTCTCTCTATCTTCTGCAGTGGTCGGGCATCAAGTGTGACTCAACTTCACACTTTGTAACACATGCAAGAACCCTTTCTTTGACTGATCCATTTTGAACTTCTTCAAAACTTCATCAAGGTATGTGCTTTGTGAAAGTCCAATTAAGCGTCTTGATCTATCTCTATAGATCTTGATGCCTAATATGTAAGTAGCTTCACCGAGGTCTTTCATTGAAAAACTCTAATTCAAGTATCCTTTTATACTATCCAGAAATTTTGTATCATTTCCAATCAACAATATGTCATCCACATATAATATTAGAAATTCTATAGAGCTCCCACTCACTTTCTTGTAAATATAGGCTTCTCCAAAAGTTTGTGTATAACCATATGCTTTGATCACACTATCAAAGCGTTTGTTCCAACTCCGAGAGGCTTGCACCAGTCCATAAATGGATCGCTGGAGCTTGCACACTTTGTTAGCACCCTTTGGATCGACAAAACCTTCTGGTTGCATCATATACAACTCGTCTTACAGAAATCCATTCAGGAATGCAACTTTGACATCCATCTACCAAATTTCGTAATAATAAAATGCAGCAATTGCTAACATGATTCGGACAGACTTAAGCATCGCTACGAGTGAGAAAGTCTCATTGTGGTCATCTCCTTGAACTTGTCGAAAACCTTTTGCAACAAGTCGAGCTTTGTAGACAGTAAGATTACCGTCAGTGTCAGTCTTCTTCTTGAAGATCCATTTATTTTCTATGGCTTGCCGATCATCGGGCAAATCCACCAAAGTCCACACTTTGTTCTCATATATGGATCCCATCTCAGGTTTCATGGCCTCAAGCCATTTCGCAGAATCTGGGCTCATCATCGCTTCCTCATAGTTCGTAGGTTCATCATGGGATAGTAACATGACTTCTAGAATAGGATTATCGTACCACTCTGGTGCGGACCGTACTCTGGAAGACCTACGAGGTTCTGTAGTAACTTGATCTGAAGTTTCATGATCATCATCATTAGCTTCCTCACTAATCGGTGTAGGAATCACTGGAACTGATTTCTGTGATGAACTACTTTCCAATTCGAGAGAAGGTACAATTACCTCATCAAGCTCTACTTTCCTCCCACTCAATTCTTTCGAGAGAAACTCCTTCTCTAGAAAGGATCCATTTTTAGCAACAAAGATTTTGCCTTCGGATCTGTGATAGAAGGTGTACCCAACAGTTTCCTTTGGGTATCCTATGAAGACACACTTCTTCGATTTGGGTTTGAGCTTATCAGGTTTAAGCTTTTTCACATAAGCATTGCATCCCAAACTTTAAGAAACGACAACTTTGGTTTCTTGTTAAACCATAGTTCATAAGGCGTCGTCTCAACAGATTTTGATGGTGCCCTATTTAAAGTGAATGTAGCTGTATCTAAAGCATAACCCCAAAACGATAGCGGTAAATCAGTAAGAAACATCATAGATTGCACCATATCAAATAAAGTATAGTTACGACGTTCGGACACATCATTTCGCTATGGTGTTCTAGGTGGCGTTAGTTGTGAAACTATTCCACATTGTTTCAAATGAAGACCAAACTCGTAACTCAAATATTCTCCTCCACGATCAGATCGCAGAAACTTTATTTTCTTGTTACAATGATTTTCCACTTCACTCTGAAATTCTTTGAACTTTTCAAACGTTTCAGACTTATGCTTCATTAAGTAGATATACCCATATCTGCTCAAATCATCTGTGAAGGTAAGAAAATAACGATGCCCGCCACGAGCCTCAACACTCATTGGACAACATACATAGGTATGTATTATTTTTAATAAGTCAATAGCTCGTTCCATTGTTCCGGAGAACGGAGTTTTAGTCATCTTGCCCATGAGGCATGGTTCGCAAGCACCAAGTGATTCATAATCAAGTGATTCCAAAAGCCCATCAGCATGGAGTTTCTTCATGCGCTTTACACCAATATGACCTAAATGGCAGTGCCACAAATAAGTTGCACTATCATTATCAACTTTGCATCTTTTGGCTTCAATATTATGAACATGTGTATCACCACGATCGAGATTCAACAAAAATAGACCACTCAGCAAGGGTGCATGACCATAAAAGGTATTACTCATATAAATAGAACAACCATTATTCTCTGATTTAAATGAATAGTCTCACATCAAACAAGATCCAGATATAATGTTCAGGCTCAACGCTGGCACCAAATAACAATTATTTAGGTCTAAAACTAATCCCGAAGGTAGATGTAGAGGTAGCGTGCCGACGGCGGTCACATTGACCTTATTGGGATGAGAAAATGAGAAAAGCTGGTCTGAACTCGACCTCTCTTGTTTTTGTAAATATGATGAGTTCATCGTTTCTGAGTCAGCTTACTATGAAGTAAACATATTTGCAATGAAATTTAGAGATTATAGTTGCTTGTGCCATGCTTGATTAGCTTTAAGTTATAATGGTTTACCTTGCGTGCCAACATGCTATTAGAATGATTATGATGTGGTATGATGGGATGGTATCCTCCTTTGAATGAATTGAGTGACTCGACTTGGCACATGTTCACGCATGTAGTTGAATCAAATCAACATAGCCTTCGTGATATTTATGTTCATGGTGGATTATATCCTACTCATGCTTGTATTCGGTGTGAATTAATTTTAATGCATGTTTATGACTATTGTCGCTCTCTCAGTTGGTCGCTTCCCAGTCTTTTGCTAGTTCACCTGTACTAAGTGGGAATACTGCTTGTGCATCCAAAATCCTTAACCCCAAAGTTGTTCCATATGATTCCACTATACCTTCCTATATGCGGTATTTACCTACCATTCCAAGTAAATTTGTATGTGCCAAACTCCAAATCTTCAAATGAATTTCTGTTTTGTATGCTCGAGTAGCTCATGTTACAACTAGGGTTGCCTATATCTTCCATGCTAGGTGGGTTATTCTCAAGAGGAGTGGACTCCGCTCCTCATTCACGAGAAAGGGCTGGTAACCGGTAGGGGTGGGCATAAAAACCAAGAACCGAAGACCAGAGCCGAAAAATCCGGGACCGAAGCTGAAAAGACCGAGGACCGAACCACTGGTTGTTCGCTCGGTTCACAAATCTTAGAAACCGATATTACATCGGTGAATTCGGTCGTTGTAGTCTATGGACCGAATGCCCCGAACTAACCGTAATATTTTTATTACTGTATTATTAACGCCAGCATACTAGGCCCAATAGCCCATCTACCTTAACACGAAGCGCTTCTCCCATCGTTTTTCTTAGCCACAAACACAGGCAACCCTTGCATCTTATCCTGAGTTGCCGCACCCAAATATTCACACAGCGCCACCGCCTTTGTTTCCCCACCTCACGCAATACCAGTGTTCAGTGGCTGGCGACTGCGAGCCTTCACCATCCGTCCTGGCCGGTGGTGCCCATGTCTCTCTCGCGACAGGCGACGGCCGACGACGTTCATCACTCCCATGCGGTTGTTGGCTCGCGACCACCAGTTCTTCATGGCCGGCTGCCCACTTCCGACAATGCATCACCTGTCGTATATGCTATGGATGTTTGGATTGATTTCTGTTCGTCCGTCCATGCTTTCTTGGCTAGATTTGGCTTCCAATTTCTTTCTCCCTAGTCAATATCGGGTCTGTTCGGCAGTAACCGAGGACCGAACCCTAATTGGCTGCGGACCGAAGCCTCGGTCATGGATTTCTTCGACGACCGATCGGTCAGGAAAAGCAGGAAACTGAATTTCAAAATAAACCGAGGCACCGAACCGATTTTTTCGGTCTGACCGAATGCCCAGGCCTAGTAACCGGGATGCCCAGTCCCATGATCCAAAAAGATCAAAGCAAATCAAAATAATTAAACAAAACTCCCCAAGGGTCGTTGTTAGTTGGAGGCACTCGTTGTTTCGAGCAAGCCATGGATTGATGCTTGTTGGTGGTTGGGGGAGTATAAACCTTTACCATTCTGTTTGAGAACTGCCTATAATGCATGTAGTATGGAAGATACTGCCATCTCATAGTTGTTGCATTGACAACAAAAGTATGCCGCTCAAAATGTTATTCAATCTCTATTTTAAAATCGAGCTCTGGCACCTCTACAAATCCCTGCTTCCCTCTGCGAAGGGCCTATCTATTTACTTTTATGTTGAGTCATCACCCTTCTTATTAAAAAGCACCCGCTGGAGAGCACACTGTCATTTGCATTCATTACTATTGGTTTATATTGAGTATGACTTGACTGTATCTCTTTTACCATGAATTACAATGTTTAGTCAGTCCTTGATCTTTAAAGGTGCTCTGCATTTATGTTTTGCGGTCTCAGAAAGGGCTAGCGAGATACCATTTTGTTATATCATGTTATGATTATTTTGAGAAAGTGTTGTCATCCGAGTTTTATTATTATGGCTTGCTAGCTGATTATGCTATTGATATGAGTAATTGTGAGACCCAAGTGTTATTGTGAGTATGGTTAGTTCATAATATTTGCTGAAACTTGAATGCTGGCTTTTCATGTTTACAACAACAAGAGCAAACAGAGTTTGTAAAAGTTTTTCTTTATCACTTTCAGTTTATCAACTGAATTACTTGAGGACAAGCAAACGTTTAAGCTTGGGGGAGTTGATACGTCTCCAACATATCTACTTTTCCAAACACTTTTGCCCTTGTTTTGGACTCTAACTTGCATGATTTGAATGAAACTAACCCGGACTGATGCTGTTTTCAGTAGAACTGCCATGATGTTGTTTTATGCGTAGAAAAGAAAAGTTCTCGTAATGTCCTGAAAAATCCACGGAGACACTTTTTGGAATTAATAAGAATTTCTGGGCGAAAGAAATATACCAGGGGCCCACACCCTATCCACGAGACAGGGGGGTGATGTCTACTACACAACATTCTTCTTGTAGACGTTGTTGGGCCTGCAAGTGCACATGTTTGTAGGACAGTAGCAAATTTCCCTCAAGTGGATGACCTAAGGTTTATCAATCCGTAGGAGGCGTAGGATGAAGATGGTCTCTCTCAAGCAACCCTACAACCAAATAACAAAGAGTCTCTTGTGTCCCCAACACACCCAATACAATGGTAAATTGTATAGGTGCACTAGTTCGGCGAAGAGATGGTGATACAAGTGCAAAATAGATAGTAGATATAGGTTTTTGTAATCTGAAATAATAAAAACAGCAAGGTAACAAGTGGTAAAAGTGAGCGTAAACGATATTGCAATGATAGGAAACAAGGCCTAGGGTTCATACTTTCACTAGTGCAAGTTCTCTCAACAATAATAACATAGATAGATAATATAACAAGCCCTCAACATGCAACAAATAGTCACTCCAAAGCCACTAATACCGGAGAACAAATGTCGAGATTATGGTAGGGTATGAAACCACCTCAAAGTTATTCGTTCGGATCGATCTATAAAAGAGTTCGTACTAGAATAACACCTTAAGACACAAATCAACCAAAACCCTAATGTCACCTAGATACTCCATTGTCACCTCAAGTATCCGTGGGCATGATTATACGATATGCATCACACAATCTCAGATTCATCCAACCAACACAAAGTACTTCAAAGAGTGCCCCAAAGCTACTACCGGAGAGTCAAGAATGTGTGCCAACCCCTATGCATAGGTTCATGGGCGGAGCTCGCAAGTTGATCACCAAAACATACATCAAGTGGCACATGATATCCCATTGTCACCACAGATAATCACGACAAGACATACATCAAGTGTTCTCATAAAGACTCAATCCGATAAGATAACTTCAAAGGGGAAACTCAATCCATCACAAGAGAGTAGAGGGGGAGAAACATCATAAGATCCAACTACAATAGCAAAGCTCGGGATACATCAAGATCGTGCCATAGAGGGAACACAAGAGAGAACACGAGAGAGAGAGAGAGAGAGAGAGAGAGAGAGAGAGAGAGAGATCAAACACATAGCTACTGGTACATACCCTCAGCCCCGAGGGTGAACTACTCCCTCCTTGTCATGGATAGCGCCGGGATGATGAAGATGGCCACCGGTGATGGGATCCCCCTCCGGCAGGGTGCCGAAAAAGGGTCCCGATTGGTTTTTGGTGGCTACAGAGGCTTGCGGCGGTGGAACTCCCGATCTATCTTCTGTTCTGGAAGTTTTAGGGTACGTAGGTATATATGGATGAAAGGAGAACGTCCGTGGAGCTACGTGATGTCTACTACACAACCTTCTTCTTGTAGACGTTGTTGGGCCTGCAAGTGCACATGTTTGTAGGACAGTAGCAAATTTCCCTCAAGTGGATGACCTAAGGTTTATCAATCCGTAGGAGGCGTAGGATGAAGATGGTCTCTCTCAAACAACCCTGCAACCAAATAACAAAGAGTCTCTTGTGTCCCCAACACACCCAATACAATGGTAAATTGTATAGGTGCACTAGTTCGGCGAAGAGATGAAGATACAAGTGCAAAATAGATAGTAGATATAGGTTTTTGTAATCTGAAATAATAAAAACAGAAAGGTAACGAGCGGTAAAAGTGAGCGTAAACGGTATTGCAATGATAGGAAACAAGGCCTAGGGTTCATACTTTCACTAGTGCAAGTTCTCTCAACAATAATAACATAGATAGAACATATGAAAAGCCCTCAACATGCAACAAAGAGTCACTCCAAAGACACTAATAGCGGAGAACAAACGTAGAGATTATGGTCGGGTACGAAACCACCGCAAAGCTATTCTTTCGGATCGATCTATAAAAGAGTTCGTACTAGAATAACACCTTAAGATACAAATCAACCAAAACCCTAATGTCACCTAGATACTCCATTGTCACCTCAAGTATCCGTGGGCATGATTATACGATATGCATCACACAATCTCAGATTCATCCAGCCAACATAAAAGTACTTCAAAGAGTGGCCCAAAGCTACTACCGGGGAGTCAAGAACGTGTGCCAACCCCTATGCACAGGTTCCCAAGTGGCACGAAACCCGCAAGTTGATCACCAAAACATACATCAAGTGGATCAATAGAATAACCCATTGTCACCATGGTTATCCCATGCAAGACATACATCAAGTGTTCATAAAAGACTCAATCCGATAAGATAACTTCAAAGGGGAAACTCAATTCATCACAAGAGAGTAGAGGGGGAGAAACATCATAAGATCCAACTACAATAGCAAAGCTCGGGATACATCAAGATCGTGCCATAGATGGAACACGAGAGAGAACACGAGAGAGAGATCAAACACATAGCTACTGGTACATACCCTCAGCCCCGAGGGCGAACTACTCCCTCCTCGTCATGGATAGCGTCGGGATGATGAAGATGGCCTCCGGTGATGGGATCCCCCTCCGGCAGGGTGCCGGAACAGGGTCCCGATTGGTTTTTGGTGGCTACAGAGGCTTGCGGCGGCGGAACTCCCGATCTAGGTTCTGTTCTGGAAGTTTTAGGGTACAAGAGTATATATGGGTGCAGGGGGTACGTCGGAGGAGCTACGGGGGCCCCACGAGGCAGGGGGACATGCCTGGGAGGGGGGGGGCGCCCCCCACCCTCATGGGCAGCCCGTATCTCCCCTGACGTGCACTCCAAGTTCCCTGGGTTGCTTTCCTTCCAAAAATAACTTCTCTAGTTGATTTCGTTCCGTTTTGACTCCGTCTGATATTCCTTTTCCTCGAAACACTGAAATAGGCATAAAACAGCAAATCTGGGTTGGGCCTCCGGTTAATAGGTTAGTCCCAAAAATAATATAAAAGTGGATAATAAAGCCCAGTATTGCCTAAAACAGTAGATAAAGTAGCATGGAGCAATCAAAAATTATAGATACGTTGGAGACATATCAAGCATCCCCAAGCTTAATTCCTGCTCGTCCTCGAGTAGGTAAATGATAAAAAAAGAATTTTTGATGCGGAGTGATACTTTGGCATAATTTCAATGTAAATCTTCTTAATTGTGGCATGAATATTCAGATCCGAAAGATTCAAGACAAAAGTCCATATTGACATAAAGATAATAATACTTCAAGCATACTTATCAAAGCAATCATGTCTTCTCAAAATAACATGGCAAAAGAAAGTTCATCCCTACAAAATCATATAGTTAGGCTATGCCTCATTTTCGTTACATAAAGATGTTCCCAACTTCTATACCCCCGATGACAAGCCAAGCAATTGTTTCATACTTAAATAATCTCAAACTTTTTCAACCTTCACGCAATACATGAGCGTGAGCCATGGATATAGCACTATGGGTGGAATAGAATATGATGATGGGGATTGTGTGGAGAAGAAAAAAGGAGAAAGTCTCATATTGACGAGGATAATCAACGGGCTATGGAGATGCCCATCAATTGATGTCAACATGAGGAGTAGGGATTGCCATGCAACGGATGCACTAGAGCTATGAATGCTCAACAAAAGAAAACTAGTGGGTGTGCATCCAACTTGCTTGCTCATGAAGACCTAGGGCATTTGAGGAAGCCCATCGTAGGAATATACAAGCCAAGTTCTATAATGAAAAATTACCACTAGTTTAAAAAAGACAACTTATGAGACTCACTACATGAAGAACAAGGTGCTACTTTCAAGCACAATATATGAGACTCACTACATGAAGAACAAGGTGCTACTTTGAAGCACAATATATGAGACTCACTACATGAAGAACAAGGTGCTACTTTGAAGCACAAGTGTGGAAAAGGAGATAGTAGCATTGCCCTTTTTTGGGCCTTTCTTTTTTTATTTTGGCCTTTTTCTTTTTTTTATTTGGGCCTTTTTTGGCCTTTCTCTTTTTTTTATTTGGGCAATGCTCTAATAATGATGATCATCACACTTCTATTGATTACAACATGAGGATTACAACTCGAAACTAGAACAAGGTATGACTCTATATGAATGCCTCCGGCGGTGTACCGGGATGGTGCAATGAATCAAGAGTGACATGTATGAAAAATAATGCATGGTGGCTTTACCACAAATACGATGTCAACTACATGATCATGCAATGGCAATATGACAAAAGTAATGTATGTCATAATAATGATGAACGGAACGGTGGAAAGTTTCATGGCAATATATCTCGGAATGGCTATGGAAATGCCATAATAGGTAGGTATGGTGGCTGTTTTGAGGAAGATATAAGGAGGTTTATGTGTGATAGAGTGTATCATATCACGAGGTTTGGATGCACCGGCGATGTTTGCACCAACTCTCAAGGTGAGAAAGGGCAATGCACGGTACCGAAGAGGCTAGCAATGGCGGAAAGGTGAGAGTGCGTATAATCCATGGACTCAACATTAGTCAAAAGAACTCATATACTTATTGCAAAAATTTAGAAGTCATCAAAAATCAAGTACTACGCGCATGCTCCTAGGGGGATAGATTGGTAGGAAAAGACCATCGCTCGTCCCCGACCGCCACTCATAAGGATGCACAAGCCAGGTACACTTCATGTTTCAAATTTGTTACACAACTTTAACCATACGTGCATGCTACGGGACTTGCAAACTTCAACACAAGCATTTCTCAAATTCACAATCACCCAACTAGCATGACTTTGATATTATCACCTCCATATCTCAAAACAATTATCAAGCATCAAACTTATCTTAGTATTCAACGCACTCAAAAGAAAGTTTCAGATATCTTGAATACCAAGTATATTAACATTAAGCAAATTACCATGCTATTAACAACTCTCAAAATAATCTAAGTGAAGCATGAGAGATCAATAGTTTCTTTAAAACAAATCCACCACCGTGCTCTAAAAGATATAAGTGAAGCACTAGAGCAAAAACTATCAAGCTCAAAAGATATAAGTGAAGCACATAGAGTATTCTAACAAATTCCAATTCTTGTAAGGCTCTCTCTCATTAAAGAATTCAGATGTTGATACTTTATTCAAACAGCAAGCAAAGCTAAAGGAAACTATAATGCAAGGATAGCACAACTCATGTGAAGAAGCAAAAACTTAGGCTCAACCGATACTAACCGATAGTTGTTGAAGAAGAAAGGTGGGATGCCTACCGGGGCATCCCCAAGCTTAGATGCTTGAGACATCTTGAAATATTATCTTGGGGTGCCTTGGGAATCCCCAAGCTTGAACTTTTGTGTCTCCTTAATTCCTCTCATATCATGGTTTCTCTTTTTACCAAAAGCTTCATTCACAACAAACTCAACAAGAACTCGTGAGATAGGTTAGTATAAACTAATGCAAAACCATATCATTCTCTACTGTAACAAATCACTTAAATTATTATTCAACATTGCATACTAAATGCCTCTGTATATTTAATACTCCTATCCTCAAATAGAATCATTAAACAAGCAAACATGTGCAAACAATGCAACCATAACAGCAATCTATCAAAACAGTACAGTCTGTAAAGAATGCAAGAGTATCAATACTTCCCTGACTCCAAAAATTATGAACTAAAATTCCCACTGTAATAAATTTATCAGAGCTCAATATGCAAAAAGATTCAATGTTATACCATGCTCTGACTTTTCTAAGCAATTTTCGCAACAGCGGTAAACTTTCTGTTTTCAAACAGCAACATGCATACTAGCAAAATAAGCATGACAAAGGCTATCCTTGACTTTTTTTATTGAAACTAAAGATGCAAAACATTACTCTAACTAACAGCAAGCAAAAACTAACAAAAGAAAATGACGCTCCAAGCAAAACACATATCATGTAGTGAATAAAAATATAGCTCCAAGTAAAGTTACCAATGAATGAAGACGAAAGAGGGGATGCCTTCCGGGGCATCCCCAAGCTTAGTTGCTTGGTTGTCATTGAATATTACCTTGGGGTGCCTTGGGAATCCCCAAGCTTAGGCTCTTTCCACTCCTTATTCCATAGTCCATCGAATCGTTACACAAAACTTGAAAACTTCAACCACACAAAACTCAAAACAAAACTCGTAAGCTCGTTAGTATAAGAAAATAAAACCACCACTTAGGTACTGTAATGAACTCATTCTAAATTCATATTGGTATAATATCTACTGTATTCTAACTTCTATATGGTTCATACCACTTAATACTAGCCATAGATGCATCAAAATAAGCAAACAACACATAGAAAATAGAATCTGTCAAAGACAGAACAGTCTGTAGTAATCTGTATAAAACGTATACTTCTGGAACCCCAAAAATCATGAAATAAATAGCTGGACCTGAGAAATTTGTCTATTAATCATCTGCAAAACTAATGAACCGAAAATCACTCTCCAGTAAAAAAAATGGCAGCTAATCTCGTGAGTGCTAAAGTTTCTGTTTTTCACAGCAAGATCACAAAGACTTCACCCAAGTCTTCCCAAAGGTTCTACTTGGCAGTTTATTGAAACAAAAGCTATAAAACATGATTACTACAGTAGCATAATCATGTGGACACACAAAAATAGTAAGGGTAAATATTGGGTTGTCTCCCAACAAGCGCTTTTCTTTAATGCCTTTTAGCTAGGCATGGTGATGACAATGATGCTCACATAAAATATAAGAATTAAAACATAACGGGAGCATCATGAAGCATATGACTAGCACATTTAAGCCTAACCCACTTCCTATGCATAGGGATTTTGTGAGCAAACAACTTATGGGAACAATAATCAACTAGCATAGAATGGCACAACAAGCATAGCTTCAAGAATTTAAGCACATAGGGAGGAAACTTGACATTATTGCAATTCCTATAAGAATATGTTCCTCCCTCATAATAATTTTCAGTAGCACCATGAATGGATTCAACAATATAAACAACACCTAAAGCATTCTTTTCATGATCTACAAGCATAGAAAGTTTACTACTCTCCACATAAGCAAATTTCTTCTCATTCGGAATAGTAGTGGGAGCAAACTCAACAAAATAACTACCATGTGATTGAAAATTAAGATAAAGATGACAAGTTTCATAGTTATCATTATTCTTTAAAGCATACGTGTCATCACAATAATCATCATAGATAGGAGGCATGCTTTCATCATAGTAAATTTGCTCATCAAAGCTTGGGGGACAAAAAATATCATCTTCATCAAACATAGCTTCCCCAAGCTTGTAGCTTTTCATATCATTAGCATCATGGATATTCAAGGAATTCATACTAACAACATTGCAATCATGCTCATCAAATAAAAACATTCTATAAATTTCTTCTTCTAGCACTTGAGCACAATTATCCTTTCCATCATACTCAGGAAAGGTATTAAAAAGGTGAAGCGTATGAGTCAAACTCAACTCCATTTTTTTGTAGTTTTCTTTTATAAAATAAACTAGTGCTAAAACAAGAAACAAAAAGATTCAATTGCAAGATCTAAAGATATACCTTCAAGCACTAACCTCGCCAAAAAAGAGCTTAGTTGACGGAGTGTGAGTACCCTTTACCTAGCCTCCCCGGCAACGACGCCAGAAAAGAGCTTGATGTCTACTACACAATCTTCTTCTTGTAGACGTTGTTGGGCCTGCAAGTGCATAGGTTTGTAGGACAGTAGAAAATTTCCCTCAAGTGGATGACCTAAGGTTTATCAATCCGTAGGAGGCGTAGGATGAAGATGGTCTCTCTCAAACAACCCTGCAACCAAATAACAAAGAGTCTCTTGTGTCCCCAACACACCCAATACAATGGTAAATTGTATAGGTGCACTAGTTCGGCGAAGAGATGAAGATACAAGTGCAAAATAGATAGTAGATATAGGTTTTTGTAATCTGAAATAATAAAAACAGCAAGGTAACGAGCGGTAAAAGTGAGCGTAAACGGTATTGCAATGATAGGAAACAAGGCCTAGGGTTCATACTTTCACTAGTGCAAGTTCTCTCAAAAATAATAACATAGATAGAACATATGACAAGCCCTCAACATGCAACAAAGAGTCACTCCAAAGACACTAATAGCAGAGAACAAACGTAGAGATTATGGTCGGGTACAAAACCACCACAAAGCTATTCTTTCGGTTCGATCTATAAAAGAGTTCGTATTAGAATAACACCTTAAGATACAAATCAACCAAAACCTTAATGTCACCTAGATACTCCATTGTCACCTCAAGTATCCGCGGGCATGATTATACGATATGCATCACACAATCTCAGATTCATCCAACCAACATAAAAGTACTTCAAAGAGTGCCCCAAAGCTACTACCGGAGAGTCAAGAACGTGTGCCAACCCCTATGCACATGTTCCCAAGTGTCATGAAACCCGCAAGTTGATCACCAAAACATACATCAAGTGGATCAATAGAATAACCCATTGTCACCACGGTTATCCCACGCAAGACATACATCAAGTGTTCATAAAAGACTCAATCCGATAAGATAACTTCAAAGGGGAAACTCAATTCATCACAAGAGAGTAGAGGGGGAGAAACATCATAAGATCCAACTACAATAGCAAAGCTCGGGATACATCAATATCGTGCCATAGATGGAACACGAGAGAGAACACGAGAGAGAGAGAGATCAAACACATAGCTACTGGTACATACCCTCAGCCCCGAGGGTGAACTACTCCCTCCTCGTCATGGATAGCACCAGGATGATGAAGATGGCCTCCGGTGATGGGATCCCCCTTCGCCAGGGTGCCGGAACAGGGCCCCGATTGGTTTTTGGTGGCTACAGAGGCTTGCGGCGGCAGAACTCCCGATCTAGGTTCTGTTCTGGAAGTTTTAGGGTACAAGAGTATATATGGGTGCAGGGGGTACGTCGGAGGAGCTACGGGGGCCCCACGAGGCAGGGGGACATGCCTGGGAGGGGGGGGGGGGCGCCCCCACCCTCGTGGGCAGCCCGTATCTCCCGTGACGTGCACTCCAAGTTCCCTGGGTTGCTTTCCTTCCAAAAATAACTTCTCTAGTTGATTTCGTTCCGTTTTGACTCCGTCTGATATTCCTTTTCCTTGAAACATTGAAATAGGCATAAAACAGCAAATCTGGGCTGGGCCTCCGGTTAATAGGTTAGTCCCAAAAATAATATAAAAGTGGATAATAAAGCCCAAAATTGCCTAAATAGTAGATAAAAGTAGCATGGAGCAATAAAAAATTATAGATACATTGGAGACGTATCAAGCATCCCCAAGCTTAATTCCTGCTCGTCCTCGAGTAGGTAAATGATAAAAAAGAATTTTTGATGCGGAGTGATACTTTGGCATAATTTCAATGTAAATCTTCTTAATTGTGGCATGAATATTCAGATCCAAAAGATTCAAGACAAAAGTTCATAATGACATAAAAGTAATAATACTTCAAGCATACTAATCAAAGCAATCATGTCTTCTCAAAATAACATGGCAAAAGAAAGTTCATCCCTACAAAATCATATAGTCTGGTTGTTGCTCTATCTTCATCACACAAAGTATTTAATCATGCACAACCCCGATGACAAGCCAAGAAATTGTTTCATACTTTAATAATCTCAAACTCTTTCAACTTTCACGCAATACATGAGCGTGAGCCATGGACATAGCACTATAGGTGGAATAGAATGGTGGTTGTGGAGAAGACAAAAAGGAGAAGATAGTCTCACATCAACTAGGCGTATCAACGGGCTATGGAGATGCCCATCAATAGATATCAATGTGAGTGAGTAGGGATTGCCATGCAACGAATGCACTAGAGCTATAAGTATATGAAAGCTCAACAAAAGAAACTAAGTGGGTGTGCATCCAACTTGCTTGCTCACGAAGACCTAGGGCAATTTTGAGGAAGCCCATCATTGGAATATACAAGCCAAGTTCTATAATGAAAAAATTCCCACTAGTATATGAAAGTGACAACATATGAGACTCTTATTATGAAGATGATGGTGCTACTTTGAAGCACAAGTGTGGTAAAAGGATAGTAGCATTGTCCCTTCTCTCTTTTTCTCTCTTTTTTTGTTTGGGCCTTTTCTTTTTTTTATGGCCTCTTTTTTTCGTCCGGAGTCTCATCCCGACTTATGGGGGAATCATAGTCTCCATCATCCTTTCCTCACTGGGACAATGCTCTAATAATGATGATCATCACACTTTTATTTTTCTTACAACTCAACAATTACAACTCGATACTTAGAACAAAATATGACTCTATATGAATGCCTCCGGCAGTGTACCGGGATATGCAATGAATTAAGAGCGACATGTATGAATATTATGAAGGTGGCCTTGCCACAAATACAATGTCAACTACATGATCATGCTAGCAATATGACAATGATGGAGCGTGTCATAATAAACGGAACGGTGGAAAGTTGCATGGCAATATATCTTGGAATGGCTATGGAAATGCCATAATAGGTAGGTATGGTGGCTGTTTTGAGGAAGATATATGGTGGGTGTATGATACGTCGAAAAGTGCGCGGTATTAGATAGGCTAGCAAAGGCGGAAAGGTGAGAGTGCGTATAATCCATGGACTCAACATTAGTCATAAAGAACTCATATACTTATTGCAAAAATTTGGAAGTCATCAAAAACCAAAGCACTACGCGCATGCTCCTAGGGGGATAGATTGGTAGGAAAAGACCATCGCTCGTCCCCGACTGCCACTCATAAGGAAGACAATCAATAAATAAAATTGTGCTCCAACTTCATCACAAAGCGGTTCACCATACGTGCATGCTACGAAAATCACAAACTTCAACAAAAGCATTCTTTAAATTCATAATCACCCAACTAGCATCACTTTAATATTACCACCTCCATATCTCAAAACAATTATCAAGCATCAAACTTATCTTAGTATTCAACGCACTCAAAAGAAAGTTTCACATATCTTGAATACCAAGTATATTATTATTAAGCAAATTACCATGCTAATAACGACTCTCAAAATAATCTAAGTGAAGCATGAGAGATCAATAGTTTCTTTAAAACAAATCCACCACCGTGCTCTAAAAGATCTGAGTGAAGCACTAGAGCAAAACTATCAAGCTCAAAAGATATAAGTGAAGCACATAGAGTATTCTAGCAAATTCCAATTTGTGTATAGCTCTCTCTCATTAAATAATTTCAGATCTTGATACTTATTCAAATAGCAAGAAAAGCTAAAGAAAACTACATTGCAAGGATAGCACAACTCATGTGAAGAAGCAAAAACTTAGGCTCAACCGATACTAACCGATAGTTGTTGAAGAAGAAAGGTGGGATGCCTACCGGGGCATCCCCAAGCTTAGATGCTTGAGACTTCTTGAAATATTATCTTGGGGTGCCTTGGGCATCCCCAAGCTTGAGCTTTTGTGTCTCCTTAATTCCTCTAATGTCATGGTTTCTCTTCTTTTTATCAAAAAGCTTCATTCACAACAAACTCAACAAGAACTCGTGAGATAGGTTAGTATAAACCAATGCAAAACCTTATCATTTTCTACTGTAACAAATCAGTAACATTATTATTCAACATTGAATACTAAATGCCTCTGTATATTTAATACTCCTATCCTCAAATAGAATCATTAAACAAGCAAACATATGCAAACAATGCAAACATAACAGCAACCTGTCAAAACAGTACAGTCTGTAAAGAATGCAAGAGTATCAATACTTCCCTGACTCCAAAAGTTATGAACTAAAATTCTCACTGTAATAAATTTATCAGATCTCAATATTCAAAAAGATTCAACGTTAGACCATTCTCTTAATTTTCTAGGGAATTTTTGCAACAGCGGTAAACTTTCTGTTTTCAAACAGCAACATGCAAACTAGCAAAATAAGCATGGCAAAGGCTATCCTTAACTTTTTTATTGAAACTAAAGATGCAAAACACTATTCTAACTAACATCAAGCAAAAACTAACAAAATAAAATGACGCTCCAAGCAAAACACATATCATGTGGTGAATAAAAATATAGCTCCAAGTAAAGTTACCGATGAACGAAGACGAAAGAGGGGATGCCTTCCGGGGCATCCCCAAGCTTAGTTGCTTGGTTGTCCTTGAATATTACCTTGGGGTGCCTTGGGCATCCCCAATATTAGGCTCTTGCCACTCCTTATTCCATAGTCCATCGAATCTTTACCCAAAACTTGAAAACTTCAACCACACAAAACTCAACACAAAACTCGTAAGCTCCGTTAGTATAAGAACATAAAACCACCACTTAGGTACTGTAATGAACTCATTACAAATTCATATTGGTGTAATATCTACTGTACTCCAACTTATCTATGGTTCATACCCTCCGGTACTACTCATAGATTCATCAAAATAAGCAAACAACACAATGAAAACAGAATCTGTCAAAAACAGAACAGTCTGTAGTAATCTGTATCAAACGTATACTTCTGGAACCCCAAAAATTATGAAATAAATTTCGGGACCTGAGAAAATTTTCTATTAATCATCTGCAAAAAGAATCAACCTAAAATCACTCTCCAGTAAACAATGGCAGCTAATCTCGTGAGCGCTAAAGTTTCTGTTTTTCACAGCAAGATCACATAAACTTCACCCAAGTCTTCCCAAAGGTTCTACTTGGCACTTTATTGAAACAAAAGCTATAAAACATGATTACTACAGTAGCATAATCATGTGTACACACAAAAACAGTAAGGATAAATATTGGGTTGTCTCCCAACAAGCACTTTTCTTTAATGCCTTTTTAGCTAGGCATGATGATGACAATGATGCTCACATAAAAGATAAGAATTGAAACATAACGGGAGCATCATGAAGCATATGACTAGCACATTTAAGCCTAACCCGCTTCCTATGCATAGGGATTTTGTGAGCAAACAACTTATGGGAACAATAATCAGCTAGCGTAGGGAAGTAAAACAAGCATAGCTTCAAAATTTTAAGCACATAGAGAGGAAACTTGACATTATTGCAACTCCTACAAGCATAAGTTCATCTCTCATAATAATTTTCAGTAGCATCATGAATGAATTCAACAATATAACCAGTACCTAAAGCATTCTTTTCATGATCTACAAGCATAGAATTTTTAATACTCTCCACATAAGCAAAATTCTTCTCATGAATAGTAGTGGGAGCAAACTCAACAAAATTACTATCTCGTGATTGAAAATTAAGATCAAGATGACACGTTTCATGGTCATCATTATTATTTAAAGCATACGTGTCATCACAATAATCATCATAGATAGGAGGCATGCTTTCATCATAATAAATATTCTCATCAAAACTTGGGGAACAAAAAATATCATCTCCATCAAACATAGCTTCCCCAAGCTTGTGGCTTTGCATATCATTAGCATCATGGATATTCAAGGAATTCATACTAACAACATTGCAATCATGCTCATCATTCAAAGATTTAGTGCCAAACATTTTAGAGATTTCGTCTTCTAGCACTTGAGCACAATTATCCTTTGCATCATACTCACGAAAGATATTAAAAAGGTGAAGCGTATGAGACAAACTCAACTCCATTTTTTGTAATTTTCTTTTACAAACTAGACTAGGGCTAAAACAAGAAACAAAAAGATTCGATTGCAAGATCTAAAGATATACCTTCAAGCACTCACCTCCCCGGCAACGGCGCCAGAAAAGAGCTTGATGTCTACTACACAACCTTCTTCTTGTAGACGTTGTTGGGCATGCAAGTGCACGGGTTTGTAGGACAGTAGCAAATTTCCCTCAAGTGGATGACCTAAGGTTTATCAATCCGTAGGAGGCGTAGGATGAAGATGGTCTCTCCCAAGCAACCCTGCACCAAATAACAAAGAGTCTCTTGTGTCCCCCAACACACCCAATACAATGGTAAATTGTATAGGTGCACTAGTTCGGCGAAGAGATGGTGATACAAGTGCAAAATAGATAGTAGATATAGGTTTTTGTAATCTGAAATAATAAAAACAGCAAGGTAACAAGTGGTAAAAGTGAGCGTAAACGGTATTGCAATGATAGGAAACAAGTCCTAAGGTTCATACTTTCACTAGTGCAAGTTCTCTCAACAATAATAACATAGATAGATAATATAACAAGCCCTCAACATGCAACAAACAGTCACTCCAAAGCCACTAATAGCGGAGAACAAACGTAGAGACTATGGTAGGGTACGAAACCACCTCAAAGTTATTCGTTCGGATCGATCTATAGAAGAGTTCATACTAGAATAACACCTTAAGACACAAATCAACCAAAACCCTAATGTCACCTAGATACTCCATTGTCACCTCAAGTATCTGTGGGCATGATTATACGATATGCATCACACAATCTCAGATTCATCCAACCAACACAAAGTACTTCAAAGAGTGCCCCAAAGCTACTACCGGAGAGTCAAGAACGTGTGCCAACCCCTATGCATAGGTACATCGGCGGAACCCGCAAGTTGATCACCAAAACATACATCAAGTGACACATGATATCCCATTGTCACCACAGATAATCACAGCAAGACATACATCAAGTGTTCTCATAAAGACTCAATCCGATAAGATAACTTCAAAGGGGAAACTCAATTCGTCACAAGAGAGTAGAGGGGGAGAAACATCATAAGATCCAACTACAATAGCAAAGCTCGGGATACATCAAGATCGTGCCATAGAGGGAACACGAAAAAAACACGAGAGAGAGAGAGAGAGAGAGATCAAACACATAGTTACTGGTACATACCCTCAGCCCCGAGGGTGAACTACTCCCTCCTCGTCATGGATAGCGTCGGGATGATGAAGATGGCCACCGGTGATGGGATCCCCTCCGGCAGGGTGCCAGAACAGGGTCCTGATTGGTTTTTGGTGGCTACAGAGGCTTGCGGTGACGGAACTCCCGATCTATCTTCTGTTTTGGAAGTTTTAGGGTACGTAGGTATATATGGGTGAAAGGAGAACGTCGGTGGAGCTACGGGGGCCCCACGAGGCAGGGGGCACGCCCAGGGGGGCACCCTCGCGAGCAACTCCTGTATCTTCTGACGTGGGGTCCAAGTCCATCAGGTGAGTTTCCTTCCAAAAATAACTTCTCCAGTTGATTTCGTTCCGTTTCAACTCCGTCTGATATCCCTTTTCCTCGAAACACTGAAATAGGCATAAAACAGCAAATCTGGGCTGGGCCTTCGGTTAATAGGTTAGTCCCAAAAATAATATAAAAGTGGATAATAAAGCCTAATATTGCCTAAAATAGTAGATAAAAGTAGCATGGAGCAATCAAAAATTATAGATACATTGGAGACGTATCAGGGGGCGCCCCCCTATAGGGCACGCCCCCCATCTCGTGGGCCCCCTGGACCTCCACCGACCTCAACTCCAACTCCATATATTCCGTCTCGCGGAGAAAAAAATCTGAGAGAAAGTTCCATCGCGTTTTATGACACGGAGCCGCCGCCAAGCCCTAATCTCTCTCGGGAGGGCTGATCTGGAGTCCGTTCGCGGCTCCGGAGAGGGGGATTCGTTGCCGTCGTCATTATCAACCATCCTCCATCACCAATTTCATGATGCTCACCGCCGTGCGTGAGTAATTCCATCACTGGCTTGCTGGAAGGTGATGGGTTGGATGAGATTTACCATGTAATCAAGTTAGTTTTGTTAGGGTTTGATCCCTAGTATCCACTATGTTCTGAGATTGATGTTGCTATGACTTTGCTATGCTTAATGCTTGTCACTAGGGCCCGAGTGCCATGATTTCAGATCTGAACCTATTATGTTTTCATGAATATGTGTGTGTTCTTGATCCTATCTTGCAAGTCTATAGTCACCTATTATGTGTTATGATCCGACAACCCTGAAGTGACAATAATCGGGATACTTCTCGGTGATGACCGTAGTTTGAGGAGTTCATGTATTCACTATGTGTTAATGCTTTGGTCCGCTTCTCTATTAAAAGGAGGCCTTAATATCCCTTAGTTTCTGCTAGGACCCCGCTTCCATAGGAGGGTAGGACAAAAGATGTCATGCAAGTTCTTTTCCATAAGCACGTATAACTATTTACGAAATACATGCCTACATTACATTGATGAACTGGAGCTAGTTCTATGTCACCCTATATTATAACTATTACATGAGGAATCGCATCCGGCATAATTATCCATCACTGATCCATTGCCTACGAGCTTTTCACATATTGTTCTTCGCTTATTTACTTTTCCGTTGCTACTGTTACAACTACTACAAAAACCCCAAAACTGTTATCTTTATTTTGTTACCGTTACCTTTATTATCACACTACTTTGCTACGAAATACTTTGCTACAGATACTAAGTTATCCAGGTGTGGTTGAATTAACAACTCAACTGCTAATACTCAAGAATATTCTTTGGCTCCCCTTGTGTCGAATCAATAAATTTGGGTTGAATACTTTACCCTCGAAAGCTGTTGCGATCCCCTACACTTGTGGGTTATCAAGACTAATTTCTGGCGCCGTTGCCGGGGAGCATAGCTCTATTCTCTGAGTCACTTGGGATTTATATCTGTTAATCACTATGAAGAACTTGAAAGACGCAAAAACCAAGATTTTTCCCTCAACTACGAGGGGAGGTAAGGAACTGCCATCTAGCTCTGCACTAGATTCTCCTTCCGTTATTAGTAAACTTGCGACACCTAAACCTGCTACTGCTATGAATTCTGATATGTCGCATGTTATTGATGATGCCACTTCTGCTATGCATGATGAAACTACTTCTGTACGTGATACTACTTTGCCATTAGGTGAATTTCTTGATGAACAACTTGCTAGAGTTAGGGGGAATGAAAATATTGAAGATGCTATTATTGATGATAGTGATGATGAAAATTCTCCCAATGATTATGTATTGTGTGTTGTTCCTGAGGGTTATGTTATGAATGAAGAAGCCGCTAGAGCTATCTTTGCTTGCAATGATAGATATGATCTTAAGAAATTATTAGCTAAATGGAAGCAGCAATCTCTTAATGCTAGAATGAAACCTGACCATGTGTTGCTACTTCACCTATCTGTGTTACTGATAAGGATTATGAATTTTCTGTTGATCCTGAGATTATTACTCTAGTTGAATCTGATCCTTTTTATGGCCTTGAATCTGAAACTGTTGTGGCACATCTTACCAAGTTGAATGATATAGCTACCCTGTTTACTCATGATGAAAGATCTCGCTATTTTATACCCTTAAGATATTTCCGTTCTCGTTAAAGGGTGATGCTAAGACTTGGTATAATTCTCTTGCTCCTAGTTGTGTGCGTAGTCCCCAGGATATGATTTATTATTTCTCTGCTAAATATTTTCCTGCTCATAAGAAACAAGCTGCCTTGCGGGAAATATATAATTTTGTGCAAATCAAAGAAGAGAGTCTCCCACAAGCTTGGGGGAGGCTTCTCCGGTTACTTAATGCTTTGCCTGATCATCCTCTCAAGAAAAATGAAATACTTGATATCTTTTATAATGGACTTACCGATGCTTCCAAGGACTACTTGGATAGTTGTGCTGGTTGTGTTTTCAGGGAAAGAACAGTCGACGAAGCTGAATTACTATTGAATAACATGTTGACTAATGAAAATAATTGGACTCTTCCTAAGCCAGTTCCGAGGCAATTCCTGAACCAATTGAGCCAACTCCTGAGCCTATTCCTAAACCCACTCCGAAGAAAAGGGGTGTTTTATTTCTCAGTCCTGAAGATATGCAAGAGGCAAAGAAATCAATGAAAGAAAAAGGTATTAAAGCTTAAGATGTTACAAATTTACCACCTATTGAAGAAATACATGGTCTTAATATACCGCCTGTTGAAGAACCACATTGTCTTGATAACCCGACACAGGTAGTAAAGGTAAATTCTCTCTATAGATACGATAAAGTTGAAGTCCCCTCTACTAAATTTCATAGCCCTTGCTTAGATGAATTTGATGACTTTATGGCTAGACAAGAAAGTTTTAATGCTTATGTTGGTAGAGAGTTAAAGAATAATGCTTTAGAGATAGGACGCATGAGCGATAATATGGCTAGAGTTAAAGGTGAACTCCAACTCATTAGCAAATATGCTTCTATGGTTGCTACTCAAGCTGAGCAAGTACTTAAAGCTCAAAATGATTTTCTTGATGAATTAAATAATAAAATGACTTTGTTGTTAGAGTGGCTACTAGAACTGGTAGAATGACTCGGGATCCTTTGTATCCTGAAGGCCGCCCTAAGAGAATCGATCAAGATTCTCAGAGAAATAATTTAGAAGCACCCAGTTCTTCCAAAAAGAAGAAAAAGAAAGGCGATAGGACGTTGCATGCTTCTAGTGAACCTCCCGTAGACACACCTGAGAATCCCAATGATATTTCTATCTTTGATGCTGAAACACAATCAGGTGATGAACATGAACCTAGTGATAATTCTAATGATAATGTTCATGTTGATGCTCAACCTAGCAAAAACAATGAGGTAGAGGTTGAACCTGGTGTTGATCTTGATAACCCACAATCGAAGAATCAACGTTATGATAAGAGAGATTTTGTTGCTAGGAAGCACGATAGAGAAAGAGAACCATGGGTTCAGAAACCCATGCCCTTTTATCCTAAATTGTCCAAGACAAAGGATGATGAGGATTTTGAGCGCTTTGCTGAAACGATTAGACCTATCTTCTTACGTATGCGCTTAACTGATATGCTGAAAGTAAATCCTTATGCTAAGTATATGAAGGATATCATTACAAATAAAAGAAAGATATCGGAAGCTGAAATTTCCACCATGCTTGCTAATTACACTTTTAAGGGTGGAATACCAAAGAAACTTGGAGATCCGGGGGTACCAACTATACCATGCTCCATTAAAAGAAATTATGTTAGAACTGCTTTATGTGATCTTGGAGCCGGTGTTAGTGTTATGCCTCTCTCTTTATATCGTAGACTTGAATTGAATAAGTTGACACCTACTGAAATATCTTTGCAAATGGCTGATAAATCAACTGCTATACCTATCGGTATCTGTGAGGATGTGCCTGTTGTGGTTGCAAATGTCACTATCTTAATGGACTTTGTTATTCTTGATATTCCTGAGGACGATAGTATGTCTATTATCCTTGGTAGACCTTTTTTGAATAATGCAGGGGCTGTTATTGATTGCAACAAAGGAATGTCACTTTTCATGTTAATGGTAATGAGCATACGGTACACTTTCCGAGGAAACAATCTCAAGTTCATAGCATCAACTCTATTGGAAAAGTTCCAACTATCATTATTGGAGGTTTTGAATTTCCTCTCCCTACTGTCAAGAAAAAGTATGATATTCTTATTGTTGGGGATTTTCATATCCCCATTGAGGTAACTTAGTGTTATTCGAAATTTCTCCGGTTCCGTGTTATTCGGAATGAGTTTGTTAACAAGACTTGATCAACCTTGTTAGTGGATTCATTTTGATGATCATGAGATGGATGAAACTAGAAGGCACAACCTTCTGTACCCTCTTTTTACTTTCTGTTATTTATAATAAATAAAGCAAAAATAGTATTATCCGTCTGTTTTCTGAATTATCCGTGCATTAAGAAAATATTCTGAAAATAAAAGTGCTCCAAATGCCTTGCAAATTTAGTATGATTTTTTATGGAATATTTGAGGATTTTAGGCACTGAAAACACTGCAGGAGGGGCAAGCACCAGACCACGAGAGTGGAGGGCGCGCCCCCTCTCCCTGGGCGCCCCCTATCTCGTGGGCCCCTGGTGGCCCCCCTCCACTTATGCCAGCACCCACACACTTCATCTTCTACCCAAAAAAATCCCCATCCAGCTCAAGCACGCGTTCTAGATCATTTTGCTGCGATTTTCGATCTCCTTGCTCAAAGCTCCATTCACAAAAGTGCTTTGGGAGATTGTTGCTTAGTATGTGACTCCTCCATTGGTCCAATTAGTTTTTGTTCTAGTGCTTTATTCATTGCAAATTTTCGCTGCATAGGTGACCATGTTCTTGAGCTTGCATGTTAAATTTATGAGGTCCCAAACAATTCTAATGCATGATATAGGCTCTAGGCACTTGTAGGAGTAGTTGCTACCAATCTTGTTTAGTGTTATTCACTTTTATTTTGAAGTTACTAAAATTTCAGAAATTTTCAGAAAATGTTAAGGAAATTTTTGAGGGGCTCTTCTAGCCAAGGCTCTCAGGAAAAACAAGCCAAAGAGAAGGAAAAAGCCAAGTATAATCTTCCTCGCTTAGCGGAAGTGCATTCGTGTGAATGGCCATGCAATGATTTCTTGAAAGAAGACGGAACTCATGAAGATCTTTATTCTTTGATCGAGACTGCAGGCCTCACCGGTTTCATAAATGACCGAATCGATCAGTATCTCTTACTCACTAATACTTTCGTGCAAAACTTTTATTATTATCCTAAGAAGTCAGCGCCTGCAGTATCATTTCATTTATATGATGAATTCAGAGAAATGTCTCTACGTGATTTTTGCGCGGTGTGTAGGATACCTTATGAGGGAGAATTAGAGGAACCCCATCGTAAAGATGTGGATGGCCTTGTTAATACTATCGCTGTAGATGAGCCAAAGATGGGTTCCGAGGCAAAAGTCTCTAGCATACACTTTCCTGTTTTACGCTACTTTGCCATATTTGCTAGTAGATGCTTGATTGGTCGTGGAAACAGTGGAAACTTAATGTTCCAAATATTACCATTCTTCAACATGCCTTGCTTGGAGACAATACTTTTAGTATGGGTGCCGTCGTTGCTAAACGGCTAGCCCTGAATCGTACAAAAGGCCCCATTTTTGGAGGTATGTATGCTTCACATCTTGCTAGACATTTTTAGATACCCATTAGGCATCTTGAGAAAGAGGAGACAACATTGCCTCCTCACATTTTAGATTACAAGAGCATGGTAGCACACAAGTTTATTGTTGACAACGAAGAGAGGATGCTCTTGTATAAACTTAGATTTAATAAGAAACACATTGAGATTATTATTTTGCCTGCGCCTCTGTTGTTTGATTTACTTATAGAAAATTTTCTTGTCACACCGAAAGCGGTAAACAATCATCGAGCCCAAGCTTTTACTCTAGAACCCGAACTTGAGCCGGAACCTGAACTGGACCCTTATCGTGCATCATCTGTCCAATGGGATCCGGAGATGACCAGCTAGTGGTATCCTGATTACACCTCCCAGTACACCAGGGAGAGTAGCGGCGGTCCTTGTTACTAGACCAACTTAGGCCAAAAGCCTAAGCTTGGGGGAGTATGTATTTCTCACCGACTTTACATTCATGTCCACACACTATTCTAGTCGTCGGTGCTCATACTCTTTCATTGTATTATCCATGCTAGTTTAATTTCTTTTTCTAGTTTTCTTCTTTGTGTTTGATAAACCTTGAGAAAAACCAAAAAAATAGTTAGTTTAATTTCCATGCTTGTAGTAGAAATTAAAATAAAAACCCAAAAAGATTTCTAGTTCTTCTTCTTACTTGTTGGGAGCTTTCCCATGTAAATAGTATTATTTTCTTTTATTTCCTTTGGGGGTCGAGAAGACCATATTGAAAATGTTTAGTGGCTCTCATATGCATGATTGTTTATTTAACTTAGAGCCCATATTACTTCTCTTTTGAGTTGAATGCTTGCAGATTCAAGCTTAGTCCAATGCACGTGCACTCTTATTATTATACACATCGTTCGGTCGTGCAAGTGAAAGGCAATAATGACGATATATGATGGACTTATTGGGATGAGAAAAGCTGGTATGAACTCGACCTCTCTTGTTTTTGTAAATATGATGAGTTCATCGTTTCTGAGTCAGCTTATTATGAAGTAAACATATTTGCAATGACATTTAGAGATTATAGTTGCTTGTGCCATGCTTGATTAGCTTTGAGTTATAATGGTTTACCTTGCGTGCCAGCATGCTATTAGAATGATTATGATGTGGTATGATGGGATGGTATCCTCTTTTGAATGAATTGAGTGACTCGACTTGGCACATGTCCGTGCATGTAGTTGAATCAAATCAACATAGCCTTCATGATATTTATGTTCATGGTGGATTATATCCTACTCATGCTTGTATTCAGTGTGAATTAATTTTAATGCATGTTTATGACTATTGTCGCTCTCTCAGTTGGTCGCTTCCCAGTCTTTTGCTAGTTCACCTGTACTAAGCGGGAATACTGCTTGTGCATCCAAAATCCTTAAACCCGAAAATTGTTCCATATGAGTCCACTATACCTTCCTATATGCGGTATTTACCTGCCGTTCCAAGTAAATTTGTATGTGCCAAACTACAAATCTTCAAATGAATTTCTGTTTTGTATGCTCGAGCAGCTCATGTTACAACTAGGTGATGAGGTTATGTACCTAGGGTAGGGTCATGGACCTATCTGGGATACCCTACCCAAGGACATCCTTAGAAGAAGCTACCTTCCAGTCGACCAAGAGGGACTTCACTCGACCAAGAGGGACTTCACTCGACGATGAAGATAGCCACTCGACCATGAAGACAACCACTCGACGGCCAGGAGACCTAAAGCCACTCAGCATGCAACGGTCTGTCATTAAGTAGCTTTAATAGTCTTCATGGCACTTTACGAGGGTGTTACCAGTAACCCCCTATCTTAATGTACTTTAAACCCTGCATAACTGAGGGCCGGAGGGGTCTGGCGGACTCTATATAAGCCACCCCCTCCTCAGTGTAAAGGGTTCGCACCCCTATAACTCATATACACAGAAACCAGTCGACCGCCTCCGGGCTCCGAGACGTAGGGCTGTTACTTCCTCCGAGAAGGGACTGAACTCGCTAACACTCGTGTGTACAACTACTCCATAGCTAGGATCTTGCCTCTCCATACCTACCCCCCATTCTACTGTCAGACTTAGAACCACGACAGTTGGCGCCCACCGTGGGGCAGGTGTCTTAGCGACTTTTTGGAGAAGTTGCAATTTGTCCGATTGCCTTCATCATGGTTTCTGGCGGAGCTCTGGTCGAGGGCCACGAGATCCGTCTCGGTGCGCTTGCTTTCATCGCCGATGACTCTGCTTGGCTCCAGGAGGCACCACTCGACATCGACGCGCTCCCCGTCCGCGGGGCGACGTCCTGCTGCGGCAGCCGTCGACCCCATACCGGTCGACTCCTGTGCTGTCTTCCCTCCCTGTCTCCCGCCAGCGCAAGCGCTCTGGTCAGTCGAGGCTTCAGCGATGGGTGAGACACGCAGTGGCTCGCCAATCGGCCACCACCCAAGTCGCGGCAATTGAGCCCGACGAATCTCTCTATGGTCTGTTCGATCTGTCGACTGGCTCCGTAGAGATTGCGTCCGAGTGCGACAGCAGTGATCCAGCGGCGGAGGTCCTGATGGTCAATGGGCCTCGTAGCCCTCCCGGTTTCCCCCGCATCAACAGGATGGACGATGGAGGCGACCCCGCTCAGGCCCATGAAGAATATCAGCCCGAGCCGCTCACTTCTCAGCAAAGAGAAGATCTTCGCCGCCGGAACATGGATGCCCTACATACTCCCATCGCAGGAGAAACTCCTGAGGCTCGTGCCTTGGAAGAGGCGCGTTTGGCCAACTTGGCTGAACACACTCGACTGGAGAACCTCCAGCGAGCACTCGACGAGCGTGCGCGTCAACGAGTACCTGACTCCAGCCGACGTCAGCTCTTTCCGCAACCGACTCAGGTATATCGAACCGCGATTCAGAATTTGGCAGCTGCAGCCCGTATAGCGGAGTCAATTCAGCCCTCTTAGTCGAAGGCTGGAAGAGGCTTGATGCAGATCAGAGATTTGCTCCGGGCGGCAGGAGATCAGAATTCAGTTGTGTCACAGTCGCGCAACAGGATTCACAGTCGATTCGTCGCTGCGAGTACTGTTCAGTTGGCTCACATCCCAAGGTCGCCTCTGAGGCGCGTGGGACGTGAAGGCCGGCGGGACCACTATGATGATCAATTTGATCGTGATGATAGGCGTCGAGTGCCCACTCCTCCCCCGAGAAGTGGGTCTAACGCCCATCGGCAGCAAGATGACAGGCGCCAGCTTAGTGTTGGGCGGAGAGCTCCAGTCGACCCCAGAGAGCCAGACTTTGACGTGAGATCCATCATCGTGCAAGGTTTGGTCGACCGGAACAGAGCTCACAGAGGTGGCCATGACAGAGATGTGCCCACAAGCAGCCGAGTCCACGTTTCAGGTCCAGAATGCTTTAGCAGAGCCATTAGAGCCGCAGTGATACCCCCAACTTCAGGTTGGCGACTGGAGTAAGTAAGTTCACCGGAGAGTCTAAGCCTGAAACTTGGCTTGAAGACTACCGAGTGGCTGTACAAATTGGTGGCGGTAATGGTGAGGTGGCCATGAAGCATTTGCCACTTATGCTAGAGGGTTCGACCAGGGCGTGGTTGAATCAGTTAGCTCCTAGCAGCATTTACACCTGGGAAGATCTTTCCCGAGTGTTCGTCAGGATGTTCGAGGGAACTTGCAAGCGACCGGCCGGATTGACAGAGCTACAAATTTGCGTACAAAAGTCGAGTGAAACACTGAGAGATTACATCCAGAGATGGATCACTTTGCATCATACTGTAGAGAATGTGTCGAACCATCAAGCGGTCTGCGCCTTCAAGGATGGTGTCAAGAACAGAGAGTTGAGCCTGAAGTTTGGTCAAACTAGAGATATGACCCTGAGTCGGATGATGGAAATAGCCACCAAGTATGCCAATGGCGAAGAAGAGGACCGACTCCGGAGTGGCAAGTACAAGCCGAGTCAGTCGGAGAAAGGAAACTCCAGTCGGAAGCAGAAGCGGAAGGCCGAGCCGGTTGTTCCTGGAGAGGCTCTGGCCGTGACTCAGGGCAAATTCAAAGGGAAGCCCAAAGGATCTTGGAACCCCAAGAAGGTAAAGGATAAGGAAGGTAATGACGTGATGGATCTGCCGTGTCATATCCACACGAAGAAAGACGAAGAGGGTAACTTCATCTACCCAAAGCATACCACTCGCCAGTGCCGGCTCTTAATCCAGCAGTTTCAAGGAAAACAGCCGAAGGACAAAGAGAAGGAGTCGGACAAGGCCGAGGACAAGGAGGACAGTGATGGAGAGTACCCTCATGTCAACTCCACTCTGATGATTTTTGCTGATGTAGGGAGCAAAAGTTGATTGAAAGTGATCAACTATGAGGTCAATATGGTCGCCCCGGCGACACCAAGCTATCTGATATGGTCGCAAACTCCCATTACTTTCGACCAGTCTGATCACCCTACTCACATTGCCACCCCTGGGAGGCAAGCGCTGGTGGTTGACCCAGTCGTAGAAGGCACTCGACTGACGAAGGTATTGATGGATGGCGGCAGTGGATTGAATATACTGTATGCAGAGACGCTCAAGGGAATGGGCATTCCGATGTCCAGGCTCAGTTCCAGCAACATGAGTTTTCACGGAGTCATCCCTGGAAAGAAGGCTGAGTCACTCGGCCAAATAGCTCTGGATGTAGTGTTCGGCGACTCGAAGCATTTCCGCAAAGAGAAGCTGACATTTGAAGTCGTGGATTTCTGAAGCGCCTACCACGCTATTTTGGGAAGACCAGCCTATGCCCGCTTCATGGCTCGACCATGTTATGTGTACCTCAAATTAAAGATGCCTGGCCCTAAAGGCATGATCACTATCACTGGCAGCCGGAAGAAGGCAGAAGAGTGTTTCCAGAAAGGCTCAAAGATTGCGGATGACCAGATAACAGTGGTAGAGCTGGAAGGATACAAGAAAAATGCAGATCTGAGTGATTTGTTACGGGCCAAGAAGCCCGCCACAGAATCAGCATTCCAGTCGTCTGGGGAGACGAAGCCAGTTCATATCCACCCGACCGACCCCAACGCAGCTTTGACCCACATTTCCACAACACTCGACTCTAAATAGGAAGAAGCGCTCATCCAGTTCCTCCGTGAGAATTGGGACATCTTTGCATGGAAGCCAGCTGACATACCGGGTGTTCCCAGGGGGCTGGCTGAGCATCGCCTTAGAGTCGACTCAAAAGCAAAACCTATTAAAGAACATCTTCGACGGTCCGCCGTTCAGAAGAAAAAAGCCATTTGCGAGGAGGTGGCTCGACTCCTTGCAACAGAGTTCATCCGAGAAATATACCACTCCGAGTGGCTCGCCAATGTCATCATGGTTCCCAAGAAGGACAACTCACTTCGCATGTGCATTGATTTCAAACATATCAACCGGGCCTGCCCAAAAGATCATTTTCCTCTCCCTCACATCGACCAAATTGTCGACTCGACTGCGGGGTGCGAGAGATTGTCTTTTTTAGACGCTTATTCCGGGTATCATCAGATCCATCTGTATGGACCTGACGAAATCAAAACAGCTTTCATCACTTCATTCGGGTGCTTCTGCTATATCACCATGCCATTCGGCCTCAAGAATGCCGGAGCCACGTTCATGAGAATGATTCAAAAGTGTTTACTCACTCAAATCAGTCGGAATGTGGAAGCATACATGGATGATATCATGGTCAAGTCACGAAAGGGTTCCGACCTGTTGACTGACCTAGCTGAAACATTTGCCAATCTCAGGAGGTATGATATCAAGCTCAATCCATCAAAGTGCACATTCGGAGTACCTGGCGGAAAGTTACTCGGTTTTCTCGTTTCAGAACAAGAAATCGATGCTAACCCAGAAAAAGTTGGCACCATAATCCGAATGAAACACCCTGTGCGTGTGCACGACGTCCAGAAGCTTACTGGATGCTTGGTCGCGCTAAGTCGATTCATCTCTCGCCTCGGTGAAAAGGCATTGCCCCTTTACTGACTGATGAAGAAGGCAGACAAGTTCGAGTGGACTCCAGAAGCTGATGCAGCGTTTGCCAAGCTAAAAACTCTGCTCTCCACCCAGCCGAGTGGACTCCAGAAGCTGATGCAGCGTTTGCCAAGCTAAGAACTCCCGGAGGATGAAGAAGAGGCTCGACAGATCGTCCGCCGATCTAAGGCCTTTACCGTGATAAGGGGACAACTGTACAGAGAAAGCGCGACTAGAGTTGGTCAGAAATGCATAACGCCAGAGGAAGGTCGAATAATCCTTGATGACATCCACTCGGGGACCTGTGGCCATCATGCGTCCTCTCGGACCATCGTGGCCAAAGCATACCGAGCCGGATTTTATTGGCCAAGAGCGAATGAAATGGCAAAGGAGATAGTCGACAAGTGCGAGGGATGTCAATTTTACTCCAATATGTCACACAAGCCCGCATCAGCTTTGAAGACCATACCACTCGTCTGGCCCTTTGCAGTATGGGGGTTGGATATGGTTGGTCCTTTGAGAACAGGCAGAAGCAGTTTCACCCATGTGTTGGTAGCAGTCACAAGTTCACCAAGTGGATTGAGGCCAAACCCATCAAGAACCTCGATGCCAGTACTGCTGTCAGCTTCATCAGAGAATTGATATTCAGATATGGAGTCCCGCACAGCATCATCGAGGACAACGGGTCAAACTTCAATTCTGAAGAATTCAGAGCTTTCTGCACGTCTCAAGGCACACGAGTCGACTATGCTTCAGTCGCCCATCCACATTCGAATGGACAGGCAGAACGAGCCAACGGCTTGATTCTCAAAGGGTTGAAACCCCGTTTGATGCGCGATCTCAAGCATGCGGCTGGTGCATGGGTCGACGAACTTCCCTCGGTGCTTTGGGGGTTAAGGACCACGCCCAATCGGTCGACTGGAAGAACTCCATTCTTCTTAGTCTACGGAGCTGAAGCAGTCTTGCCGAGTGACCTCCTCCACAATGCTCCCCAGGTCATGCTCTACACCGAAGCTGAAGCAGAACAAGCGCGGCAGGATGTAGTCGACCTTTTAGAGGAAGAAAGGGAGATGGCTCTGATCAGATCGACCATTTACCAACAAGACTTGCGTCGCTTCCACGCCAAAAATGTGAAGAGTCGAGCCTTCTAGGAAGGAGATTTAGTTCTCTGAGTGGATCAGCAGAAACCACACAAGCTTGCTCCTTCTTGGGAAGGTCCCTTCATCGTCACCAAGGTTCTCCACAATGGAGCATACCGTCTTTACAATGTCGAGCATCAGATCGACGAGCCCCGAGCTTGGAACGCGGAGCTTCTCCGCCCCTTTTACACTTAAGTATTCACTCGGATGAGTTGTAATAAAAGTACTTCTGTAGTTTATTTATCAAAGACAAGAGCTTTATTTCTTTTGTTATTTCTTTTGTCCACACAAAACAATCCCCCAGTGGGTGGCTCGGTTGCAAATCCGATTTGCCTAAGTCTGTAAAAAAATCCTAACCGAGTGGTGAGCCAGTCTCCCACACGAAGGCTTAGCTGCGAAATCCGTTTCGCCTAAGATAAACAAAATCCTACCGAGTGGTAAGCCAACCTTCCACTCGGAGGCTTAGCTGCAGTCCAAGTACTCGCCTAAGTTAAACAAAATCCTACCGAGTGGTAAGCCAGCCTTCCACTCGGAGGCTTAGTTGCAGTCCAAGTACTCGCCTAAGTTAAACAAAATCCTACCGAGTGGTAAGGCAGCCTTCCACTCGGAGGCTTAGCTGCAGTCCAAGTAGTCGCCTAAGTTAAATAAAATCCTACCGAGTGGTAAGCCAGCCTTCCACTCGGAGGCTTAGCTGCAGCCCAGTGCTCGCCTAAGTTAAACAAAATCCTACCGAGTGGTAAGCCAGCCTTCCACTCGGAGGCTTAGCTGCAGCATTGCGCTCGCCTAAGTACAAATACAACATGCGCTCTACAAGGGGGACGAGGTGCAGGTTGACTGCTACCCTCTCCTTCCGAGCTATGCCACAAATACAACATGCACTCTGCAAGGGGGGCGAGGTGCAGGTCGATTGCTACCCTCTCCTTCCGAACTACGCCACAAATACAACGTGCGCTCTGCAAGGGGGACGAGGTGCGGGTCGACTGCTAACCTCTCCTTCCGAGCTACGCCACAAATACAACGTGCGCTCTGCAAGGGGGACGAGGTGCAGGTCGACTGCTACCCTCTCCTTCCGAGCTACGCCACAAATACAACGTGCGCTCTGCAAGGAGGACGAGGTGCAGGTCGACTGCTACCCAAAAATCCTACCGAGTGAAGAGCAGACCTCCCACTCGGGGGCTTAGCTGCAGCCCAGTGCTTGCCTAAGTTTTTGAAAATCCTACCGAGTGAAGAGCAGACCTCCCACTCGGGGGCTTAGCTGCAGCCCAGTGCTCGCCTAAGTTCTTGAAAATCCTACCGAGTGGAGAGCAAACCTCCCACTCGGGGGCTTAGCTGCAGCCTAGTGCTCGCCTAAGTATCTGAAATCCTACCGAGTGGAGAGCAGACCTCCCACTCGGAGGCTTAGCTGCAGCCCAGTGCTCGCCTAAGTTTTTGGAAATCCTACCGAGTGGAGAGCAGACCTCCCACTCGGGGGCTTAGCTGCAGCCCAGTGCTCGCCTAAGTGTATTGGGGAACAAGTCGATTGCAATGAGCGCTTCGCTTTAAACCTGCAAAAGATACCTCAAACCGAATGTAAACATATTCAACGTTGAATCCAAGTTCGGATAACACCTAACGGAAACGAAAGTGCTCAGGCGCTAGGCCTGTTAAGGTTTATCGGTTACAAAACTCACTCGGCATACCAAGGCAAATTTAAAGTATCAAGCTCAGAAGTCTTTTACCCCTCCTGTGGAGGGCTGGAAGGCGCAACAAACTCATCCAGGTCAATTCCATCTGCAATTCGAGTGGCGGCGGCGATGAAGGTCTCCATGAAGGATCGGAAATCGTGCTTCTTGGTGTTAGCCACCCTAAGGGCCACCAGCTTGTCCTCTCGCGCATCCTTGCAATGAACGCGGACCAGAGACAGAGCAACATCCGCACCACACCTGGCCGAAGACTTCTTCCACTCCTGCACTCGACTTGGGACCTCGTTCAGTCGAGTCATCAGAGACTCGAGGTCGTTCTGGAGCGTCTCTCTTGGCCAGAGTGTTGTGTCGATGCGAGAAGTTGCGACCTTCAGCCTTGCAAGATAGTCGACGACGGCAGCAACGCGAGATTCAAGCCGGAGCGCATTCATGGCGGCTTCATCTTTCACGGGGGAGTTGATGGGATCCAGGTTTATTTCCAGTCGAACAGTCTCCTCTTCAAAGTTCTGGCAAAATTCTGCAAGCACAACCACCGATTCAAGACAACAGTCGGAGATCACAATTGAAACGTCTGTTTGTTACAAAGGATTACCTTCAAGCATGAGGAATAGCTTCTTGGCCAGTCCACCCAGATAAGCCTCCAGATCGTTCTTCTTTCCCTCCAACTCGCTGGCCTTGTCATTCAGGGCAACCTTGTCACTTTTCAGTCGACTGACCTCCTTGTTGGCAGCATCAAGAGCAACCTTCAGATTGGTGTTTTCTTCTTCAAGCTTGGTAACTGAAGCCAGCTTTTCATCTGCGAGCTTGGTCTTCTCTAAAGCCGCTTTCTGCAACTCAGCCAAGTCAAGGTCTTTCTTCTTCAGGGCATCCCTCACTTTGTCTGCAAAATTACAGTGAGATCAGACTCTGAAACAAACGAGGCAAAAGCAGTCGTCGGAGGCCTCACCAAACATACCTTTAGCCTCCTCCTTCGCCTTCGTTAGGTTCTCTTGGGTCAGTTTTAGATCAAGCTCGAGCTGAATATGTTTGTTCTCCATCTCAGTGTAACGAGCCGCAAGGTCGCAGGATTTCTACGAAGAACCAATCGACAGATGTCAAAGACAATTCACTTCCGAGTGACTAAGGAAAAATCATAGCATTTCTAAGACTATGGCCGAATACAAACATTCGACCACAGTCTCGGGGACTACACCCAGTGGGTGCACTCAGCGTGCCCCACTAGTTTCATCAGTTAGAGTCGACCAGTCGACCAACAAAAAAACAGGAGGTGTTCTTCAGACTATAGTCGACTGCCAGCAGTCGACCACAGTCTCGGCGACTACACCCAGTGGGTGCACTCAGCGTGTCCCCACCGGTTTATGAATCTATTCGATCTAGTCGAGTAAGGAAAAAAAACTTAAGACATAAAGACTACAGTCGACTGCCAGCAGTCGACCATAGCCTTGGGGACTACACCCAGTGGGTGCACTCAGCGTGCCCCCACTAACCCGGAATTTCAATCGGCACACCCAGTGGGTGTAAGACAAACTCTAAGAATTCCAGAAAGAAGAGTTTTCAGATATCATATCCTAACAGAACAGGCAGTGACCGACTGACCTGAACATTACTCTGAAGAGCTGAATTGGCGTCATAGGCTGCCTGACTGGCTTCTCGTATTGCCTTCACTTGCTCCATCATGACCCCCGCTTGGCGTATTGCTTCTTTAGCAGCATTAGCCTGGTCTTCTGGAACGTGGTAGGTTGAGAAAAGCGAGGGTTGAGCAGCACTCAACGATGAAGGACGAGCACTCGTCAACAGCACCGCAAAGGTTACGGTAGGCTGAGTGACATTGTCTCCCTCCACGACCAATGTCTCGGGTGCTGGCACGTCCTGAGTCGCCTTGCCAGCAGACGCTTTCTTGCTCCTCCTCTGCCTTGGTGGTTCCTCGTCGTCATCGTCGGGAAGGTCGATAACGATGTTAGATGAAGCTGCAGAAAAAGAATCGAAATTAGAGACGAGAAGCCAATCGATTGAAAACGGAATCACAAGAGTCATACCAGGCTTTGAGGTAACAGCATCCTCCATCTCGTGGTCTTCAGTCCTGGCCGAAGTATCAGAAGTAGCAGCACTGCAGTTTCAGAAGACAGTCGATTAGCTCATGAGTCGACCAACAATAAGTTCATGAGGAACAGACAAATTCAAGCTACACCATTACCCTGAGATAGTGGGGATCACCATCTTCATCTTCGGCAAGACCTTCGCCGACTTCGACGGCGCCACTCGAGACTGCTTCGGAGCTTTTTCAGTCGGCACCGGAGAAGTAGTCCGAGGGCGCTTGGACGACTGTGTGACGGTTGCGACCCCCTTACCGCGCTCAACCGCGGGATCATGGACAAGCTTCGAGCATCTTTCCGAGCGAGAAGGTACAACTTCCTCCTCCTCCTCCTCCTCCTCTTCCTCCTCATCAGAGTCATCACCCTCATCATCGTCGTCAGCATCCGAATCCCACTCCTCCGGGCTTTCGCCCCCACTTCCTTCCTCCTCTTCAGTCGGCGTCTGCGCTCCATTGGGCATCGAGTATAACTCGGTGGTGTCCTATCAGACAACAAAACAAAACAAAGATCAATCAACCAATTCGCAGCAAAGCAGAATGAATACAGCAAGATTACAATTGGAGATAAGTGGTCATACCGTGTCCGGTGTATAGGTACAGTCGAGTGGTGGGATCCTCCTAGCCCCTCGAGGGTTGTCCTTATTCCCTCTGATGGCTGCCACCCACCTCCCCAGTGTGGCGTCGTTGACCGCTTCTGGATGGACCCGAGTGGTGTCTTCGGTACCACAGTACATCCACATCGGGTGGCCTCGGTACTGAAGCGGTTGGATGCGCCGTCTAAGGAAGACCTCCAAAAGATCCATACCCGTCACTCCATCCCTAACAAGTTAGACTACGCGCTCCATCAAAATTTTCACCTGAGCTTTCTCCTCAGGAAGCACCTTCAGAGAAGAGGGTTTGTCCACTCGGTCCATGGAGAACGAAGGGAGACCAGTCGACTGCCCCGGCGTCGACTCGTCTTGGCAGTAGAACCAAGTCGACTGCCACCCTCTGACCGACTCAGGAAGGGTCATGGCCGGGAAAGTACTCTTATTCCTCATCTGAATCCCAAGACCACCGCACATCTGGATAACCTTAGTCCTCTCATCGTCCGGACTCACCTTTTTCACTGTCTGTGAGCGACAGGTGAACATGTGCTTAAAGAGACCCCAGTGTGGTCGACAACCCAGGAAGTTCTCGCACATGGACACAAAAGCAGCAAGATAGGCGATGGAATTGGGGGTGAAATGGTGGAGTTGCGCCCCAAAGAAATTCAGAAACCCTCGGAAGAAAACACTCGACGGCAGAGAAAAGCCACGGTCTACATGAGTGGCTAGGAGAACGCACTCACCCTCCTGCGGCTGCGGTTGACACTCGGTCCCCGGAAGCCTTGCTGACCCGTGGGGGATCAGACCCTCGTTGGCCAGGTCATTGAGATCTGTCTCGGTGATGGTCGAGCGGATCCAATCCCCTTGGACCCAACCCTTTGGCAGGCGGGACCTTGACGAAGATCTGCCCCGACTGGACGGTCTCCCCTTCGCTTTCCCCGTCGCCGTCGCCTTCTTCGCGCGCTCTAAGGCCGCCGTCTTCTCCTTCACCATTGTCACCGGCGAAGCACGTGAGGAGTGGATAGGCGAAGGCGAGAGCAGGTGCAGCGGGCGGAGGAAAAGAGGGCAGAGAGAAGAATGGGAAGGCACTGTTCAAAAACCCTCGCCCGGCGCTTTATATAAGGGCGCTTTCGAGTGGCTGACGAGTGGGTCCGGGTGGTCCTGTCACATCCCGAAACAGTAGCGCGCGCACGATACGTGGCAAAAAAGGCGGCGCGGAAATTGAGGCATCCACGCCTTATCCCATCCGAGTATCGCGGTCCGCCCCATTTCGCGCGCTTCCCAAAATTCGGATCCCACAAAATCCGCTAACGGCAGATCAATCCGTCAGACGATATCTTTCCTACGATCCGTCGCTCGGAAGATCACTAAAGTTCAAAAGTCCACTCGGCAGAAGAAAGGAATGGATCAAGGCGACTGAAAGAAAAGTTGATGCCAACGCCGAAAAGAAGAATCACTGATCCAGGATACGACGTGATCAAAGCACGGGAAATAGGTTGGAGAAAATCATCAACTCCTTCCTCACTCGAACCTCGATCCATTCGGGGGCTAATGATGAGGTTATGTACCTAGGGTAGGGTCATGGACCTATCTGGGATACCCTACCCAAGGACATCCTTAGAAGAAGCTACCTTCCAGTCGACCAAGAGGGACTTCACTCGACCAAGAGGGACTTCACTCGACGATGAAGATAGCCACTCGACCATGAAGACAACCACTCGACGGCCAGGAGACCTAAAGCCACTCAGCACGCAACGGTCTGTCATTAAGTAGCTTTAATAGTCTTCATGGCACTTTACGAGGGCGTTACCAGTAACCCCCTATCTTAATGTACTTTAAACCCTGCATAACTTAGGGCCGGAGGGGTCTGGCGAACTCTATATAAGCCACCCCCTCCTCAGTGTAAAGGGTTCGCACCCCTATAACTCATATACATAGAAACCAGTCGACCGCCTCCGGGCTCCGAGACGTAGGGCTGTTACTTCCTCCGAGAAGGGACTGAACTCGCTAACACTCGTGTGTACAACTACTCCATAGCTAGGATCTTGCCTCTCCATACCTACCCCCCATTCTACTGTCAGACTTAGAACCACGACAGTTGGCGCCCATCGTGGGGCAGGTGTCTTAGCGACTTTTTGGAGAAGTTGCAATTTGTCCGATTGCCTTCATCATGGTTTCTGGCGGAGCTCTGGTCGAGGGCCGCGAGATCCGTCTCGGTGCGCTTGCTTTCATCGCCGACGACTCTGCTTGGCTCCAGGAGGCACCACTCGACATCGACGCGCTCCCCGTCCGCGGGGCGACGTCCTGCTGCGGCAGCCGTCGACCCCATACCAGTCGACTCCTGTGCTGTCTTCCCTCCCTGTCTCCCGCCAGCGCAAGCGCTCTGGTCGGTCGAGGCTTCAGCGATGGGTGAGACACGCAGTGGCTCGCCAATCGGCCACCACCCAAGTCGCGGCAATTGAGCCCGATGAATCTCTCTACGGTCTGTTCGATCTGTCGACTGGCTCCGTAGAGACTGCATCCGAGTGCGACAGCAGTGATCCAGCGGCGGAGGTCCTGATGGTCAATGGGCCTCGTAGCCCTCCCGGTTTCCCCCGCATCAACAGGATGGACGATGGAGGCGACCCCGCTCAGGCCCACGAAGAATATCAGCCCGAGCCGCTCACTTCTCAGCAAAGAGAAGATCTTCGCCGCCGGAACATGGATGCCCTGCATACTCCCATCGCAGGAGAAACTCCTGAGGCTCGTGCCTTGGAAGAGGCGCGTTTGGCCAACTTGGCTGAACACACTCGACTGGAGAACCTCCAGCGAGCACTCGACGAGCGTGCGCGTCAACGAGTACCTGACTCCAGCCGACGTCAGCTCTTTCCGCAACCGACTCAGGTATATCGAACCCCGATTTAGAATTTGGCAGCTGCAGCCCGTATAGCGGAGTCAATTCAGCCCTCTCAGTCGAAGGCTAGAAGAGGCTTGATGCAGATCAGAGATTTGCTCCGGGCGGCAGGAGATCAGAATTCAGTTGTGTCACAGTCGCGCAACAGGATTCACAGTCGATCCGTCGCTGCGAATACTGTTCAGTTGGCTCACATCCCAAGGTCGCCTCCGAGGCGCGTGGGACGTGAAGGCCGGCGGGACCACTATGATGATCAATTTGATCGTGATGATAGGCGTCGAGTGCCCACTCCTCCCCCGAGAAGTGGGTCTAACGCCCATCGGCAGCAAGATGACAGGCGCCAGCTTAGTGTTGGGCGGAGAGCTCCAGTCGACCCCAGAGAGCCAGGCTTTGACATGAGATCCATCATTGTGCAAGGTTTGGTCGACCGGAACAGAGCTCATAGAGGTGGCCATGACAGAGATGTGCCCACAAGCAGCCGAGTCCATGTTTCAGGTCCAGAATGCTTTAGCAGAGCCATCAGAGCCGCAGCGATACCCCCAACTTCAGGTTGGCGACTGGAGTAAGTAAGTTCATCGGAGAGTCTAAGCCTGAAACTTGGCTTGAAGACTACCGAGTGGATGTACAAATTGGTGGCGGTAATGATGAGGTGGCCATGAAGCATTTGCCACTTATGCTAGAGGGTTCGACCAGGGCGTGGTTGAATCGGTTAGCTCCTAGCAGCATTTACACCTGGGAAGATCTTTCCCGAGTGTTCGTCAGGATGTTCGAGGGAACTTGCAAGCGACCGGCCGGATTGACAGAGCTGCAAATTTGCGTACAAAAGTCGAGTGAAACACTGAGAGATTACATCCAGAGATGGATCACTTTGCATCATACTGTAGAGAATGTGTCGGACCATCAAGCGGTCTGCGCCTTCAAGGATGGTGTCAAGAAAAGAGAGTTGAGCCTGAAGTTTGGTCGAACTAGAGATATGACCCTGAGTCGGATGATGGAAATAGCCACCAAGTATGCCAATGGCGAAGAAGAGGACCGACTCCGGAGTGGCAAGTACAAGCCGAGTCAGTCGGAGAAAGGAAACTCCAGTCGGAAGCAGAAGCGGAAGGCCGAGCCGGTTGTTCCTGGAGAGGCTCTGGCCGTGACTCAGGGAAAATTCAAAGGGAAGCCCAAAGGATCTTGGAACCCCAAGAAGGTAAAGGATAAGGAAGGTAATGACGTGATGGATCGGCCGTGTCATATCCACACGAAGAAAGACGAAGAGGGTAACTTCATCTACCCAAAGCATACCACTCGCCAGTGCCGGCTCTTAATCCAGCAGTTTCAAGGAAAACAGCCGAAGGACAAAGAGAAGGAGTCGGACAAGGCCGAGGACAAGGAGGACAGTGATGGAGAGTACCCTCATGTCAACTCCACTCTGATGATTTTTGCTGATGTAGGGAGCAAAAGTTGATTGAAAGTGATCAACTGTGAGGTCAATATGGTCGCCCCGGCGACACCAAGCTATCTGATATGGTCGCAAACTCCCATTGCTTTCGACCAGTCTGATCACCCTACTCACATTGCCACCCCTGGGAGGCAAGCGCTGGTGGTTGACCCAGTCGTAGAAGGCACTCGACTGACGAAGGTATTGATGGATGGCGGCAGTGGATTGAATATACTGTATGCAGAGACGCTCAAGGGAATGGGCATTCTGATGTCCAGGCTCAGTTCCAGCAACATGAGTTTTCACGGAGTCATCCCTGGAAAGAAGGCTGAGTCACTCGGCCAAATAGCTCTGGATGTAGTGTTCGCCGACTCGAAGCATTTCCGCAAAGAGAAGCTGACATTTGAAGTCGTGGATTTCTGAAGCGCCTACCACGCTATTTTGGGAAGACCAGCCTATGCCCGCTTCATGGCTCGACCATGTTATGTGTACCTCAAATTAAAGATGCCTGGCCCTAAAGGCATGATCACTATCACTGGCAGCCGGAAGAAGGCAGAAGAGTGTTTCCAGAAAGGCTCAAAGATTGCGGATGACCAGATAACAGTGGTAGAGCTGGAAGGATACAAGAAAAATGCAGATCTGAGTGATTTGTTACGGGCCAAGAAGCCCGCCACAGAATCAGCGTTCCAGTCGTCTGGGGAGACGAAGCCAGTTCATATCCACCCGACCGACCCCAACGCAGCTTCAACCCACATTTCCACAACACTCGACTCTAAATAGGAAGAAGCGCTCATCCAGTTCCTCCGTGAGAATTGGGACATCTTTGCATGGGAGCCAGCTGACATGCCGGGTGTTCCCAGGGGGCTGGCTAAGCATCGCCTTAGAGTCGACTCAAAAGCAAAACCTATTAAAGAACATCTTCGACGGTCCGCCGTTCAGAAGAAAAAAGCCATTTGCGAGGAGGTGGCTCGACTCCTTGCAACAGAGTTCATCCGAGAAATATACCACTCCGAGTGGCTCGCCAATGTCATCATGGTTCCCAAGAAGGACAACTCACTTCGCATGTGCATTGATTTCAAACATATCAATCGGGCCTGCCCAAAAGATCATTTTCCTCTCCCTCACATCGACCAAATTGTCGACTCGACTGCGAGGTGCGAGAGATTGTCTTTTTTAGAAGCTTATTCCGGGTATCATCAGATCCATCTGTATGGACCTGACGAAATCAAAACAGCTTTCATCACTTCATTCGGGTGCTTCTGCTATATCACCATGCCATTCGGCCTCAAGAATGCCGGAGCCACGTTCATGAGAATGATTCAAAAGTGTTTACTCACTCAAATCAGTCGGAATGTGGAAGCATACATGGATGATATCGTGGTCAAGTCACGAAAGGGTTCCGACCTGTTGACTGACCTAGCTGAAACATTTGCCAATCTCAGGAGGTATGATATCAAGCTCAATCCATCAAAGTGCACATTCGGAGTACCTGGCGGAAAGTTACTCGGTTTTCTCGTTTGAGAACAAGAAATCGATGCTAACCCAGAAAAAGTTGGCACCATACTCCGAATGAAACACCCTATGCGTGTGCACGACGTCCAGAAGCTTACTGGATGCTTGGTCGCGCTAAGTCGATTCATCTCTCGCCTCGGTGAAAAGGCATTGCCCCTTTACCGACTGATGAAGAAGGCAGACAAGTTCGAGTGGACTCCAGAAGCTGATGCAGCGTTTGCCAAGCTAAAAACTCTGCTCTCCACCCAGCCGGTGCTTGCTGCTCCAATCAGCAAAGAGCCTCTGTTGCTTTATATTGCAGCCACAGGACAATTCGTCAGTACAGTACTTACGGTCGAGCGGGAAGAAGAAGGGAAAGCCTTCAAAGTTGCGCCCAGTGTATTATCTCTCTGAAGTTTTGACCCCATCGAAGCAAAGATATCCCCATTATCAGAAGCTCGTATATGGGATCTACATGACCATGAAGAAGGTTGCTCATTATTTCTCTAATCATGACATTACAGTCGTCAGCGACGCACCATTGTCAGAGATTCTGCACAACAGAGATGCAACTGGTCGAGTGGCTAAATGGGCGATTGAACTCCTTCCCCTTGATATCAAATTCGAGGCAAAGAAAGCCATTAAGTCCCAGGCTATAGCAGATTTCCTTGCCGAGTGGATTGAGCAACAGCAACCGACTCAAGTTCACTCGGAGCATTGGACCATGTTCTTTGATGGCTCTAAGATGTTAAATGGTTCTGGTGCTGGGGTTGTTTTGGTTTCCCCCCGAGGAGATAAACTCAGATATGTGCTCCAAATCCACTTCGATTCCTCCAACAATGAAGCAGAATATGAAGCACTCTTGTATGGGTTGCGCATGGCCATTTCACTCGGCGTCCGTCGCCTTATGGTCTATGGCAACTCAGATTTGGTGGTCAATCAGGTGATGAAGGAGTGGGACGTTAGAAGCCCAGCCATGACTGGATACTGCAATGCAGTGAGGAAGCTCGAAAAGAAGTTCGAAGGGTTAGAGCTCCACCACATACCCCGACTGAAAAATCAAGCAGCTGACGATTTGGCGAAGATAGGATCCAAGAGAGAAGCCATCCCCAGTGATGTGTTCTTGGAGCATATCCACACTCCGTCAGTCGTAGAAGATCCTTTTACCGACGAAGCTCCGCAACCTAAGAGTGTTACGGATCCGACTGAGGTTGAAGTCCCAGCAGTGGTCGACCTGATCATGGAAGTTTTAGTGATCACTCCCGATTGGACAGTACCGTATATCGCATATATATTGAGGAAAGAACTCCCGGAGGACGAAGAAGAGGCTCGACAGATCGTCCGCCGATCTAAGGCCTTTACCGTGATAAGGGGACAACTGTACAGAGAAAGCGCGACTAGAGTTGGTCAGAAATGCATAACGCCAGAGGAAGGTCGAATAATCCTTGATGACATCCACTCGGGGACCTGTGGCCATCATGCGTCCTCTCGGACCATCGTGGCCAAAGCATACCGAGCCGGATTTTATTGGCCAAGAGCGAATGAAATGGCAAAGGAGATAGTCGACAAGTGCGAGGGATGTCAATTTTACTCCAATATGTCACACAAGCCCGCATCAGCTTTGAAGACCATACCACTCGTCTGGCCCTTTGCAGTATGGGGGTTGGATATGGTTGGTCCTTTGAGAACAGGCAGAAGCAGTTTCACCCATGTGCTGGTAGCAGTCACAAGTTCACCAAGTGGATTGAGGCCAAACCCATCAAGAACCTCGATGCTGGTACTGCTGTCAGCTTCATCAGAGAATTGATATTCAGATATGGAGTCCCGCACAGCATCATCACGGACAACGGGTCAAACTTCAATTCCGAAGAATTCAGAGCTTTCTGCACGTCTCAAGGCACACGAGTCGACTATGCTTCAGTCGCCCATCCACATTCGAATGGACAGGCAGAACGAGCCAATGGCTTGATTCTCAAAGGGTTGAAACCCCGTTTGATGCGCGATCTCAAGCATGCGGCTGGTGCATGGGTCGACGAACTTCCCTCGGTGCTTTGGGGGTTAAGGACCACGCCCAATCGGTCGACTGGAAGAACTCCGTTCTTCTTAGTCTACGGAGCTGAAGCAGTCTTGCCGAGTGACCTCCTCCACAATGCTCCCCGGGTCAAGCTCTACACCGAAGCTGAAGCAAAACAAGCGCGGCAGGATGTAGTCGGCCTTTTAGAGGAAGAAAGGGAGATGGCTCTGATCAGATCGACCATTTACCAACAAGACTTGCGTCGCTTCCACGCCAAAAATGTGAAGAGTCGAGCCTTCTAGGAAGGAGATTTAGTTCTCCGAGTGGATCAGCAGAAACCACACAAGCTTGCTCCTTCTTGGGAAGGTCCCTTCATCGTCACCAAGGTTCTCCACAATGGAGCATACCGTCTTTACAATGTCGAGCATCAGATCGACGAGCCCCGAGCTTGAAACGCGGAGCTTCTCCGCCCCTTTTACACTTAAGTATTCACTCGGATGAGTTGTAATAAAAGTACTTCTGTAGTTTATTTATCAAAGACAAGAGCTTTATTTCTTTTGTTATTTATTTTGTCCACACAAAACAATCCCCCAGTGGGTGGCTCGGTTGCGAATCCGATTTGCCTAAGTCTGTAAAAAAATCCTAACCGAGTGGTGAGCCAGTCTCCCACACGAAGGCTTAGCTGCGAAATCCGTTTCGCCTAAGATAAACAAAATCCTACCGAGTGGTAAGCCAACCTTCCACTCAGAGGCTTAGCTGCAGTCTAAGTACTCGCCTAAGTTAAACAAAATCCTACCGAGTGGTAAGCCAGCCTTCCACTCGGAGGCTTAGCTGCAGTCCAAGTACTCGCCTAAGTTAAACAAAATCCTACCGAGTGGTAAGGCAGCCTTCCACTCGAAGGCTTAGCTGCAGTCCAAGTACTCGCCTAAGTTAAATAAAATCCTACCGAGTGGTAAGCCAGCCTTCCACTCGGAGGCTTAGCTGCAGCCCAGTGCTCGCCTAAGTTTAAAAAAATCCTACCGAGTGGGAAGCCAGCCTTCCACTCGGAGGCTTAGCTGCAGCATTGCGCTCGCCTAAGTACAAATACAACATGCGCTCTACAAGGGGGATGAGGTGCAGGTCGACTGCTACCCTCTCCTTCCGAGCTACGCCACAAATACAACGTGCGCTCTGCAAGGGGGGCGAGGTGCAGGTCGATTGCTACCCTCTCCTTCCGAACTACGCCACAAATACAACGTGCGCTCTGCAAGGGGGACGAGGTGCGGGTCGACTGCTAACCTCTCCTTCCGAGCTACGCCACAAATACAACGTGCGCTCTACAAGGGGGACGAGGTGCAGGTC
>NC_041389.1:596385219-596415272 GCF_002162155.2 Triticum dicoccoides | reverse complement strand
GCCTAAGTTTTTGAAAATCCTACCGAGTGAAGAGCAGACCTCCCACTCGGGGGCTTAGCTGCAGCCCAGTGCTCGCCTAAGTTCTTGAAAATCCTACCGAGTGGAGAGCAAACCTCCCACTCGGGGGCTTAGCTGCAGCCTAGTGCTCGCCTAAGTATCTGAAATCCTACCGAGTGGAGAGCAGACCTCCCACTCGGAGGCTTAGCTGCAGCCCAGTGCTCGCCTAAGTTTTTGGAAATCCTACCGAGTGGAGAGCAGACCTCCCACTCGGGGGCTTAGCTGCAGCCCAGTGCTCGCCTAAGTGTATTGGGGAACAAGTCGATTGCAATGAGCGCTTCACTTTAAACCTGCAAAAGACACCTCAAACCGAATGTAAACATATTCAACGTTGAATCCAAGTTCGGATAACACCTAACGGAACCGAAAGTGCTCAGGCGCTAGGCCTGTTAAGGTTTATCGGTTACAAAACTCACTCGGCATACCGAGGCAAATTTAAAGTATCAAGCTCAGAAGTTTTTTACCCCTCCTGTGGAGGGCTGGAAGGCGCAACAAACTCGTCCAGGTCAATTCCATCTGCAATTCGAGTGGCGGCGGCGATGAAGGTCTCCATGAAGGATCGGAAATCATGCTTCTTGGTGTTAGCCACCCTAAGGGCCACCAGCTTGTCCTCTCGCGCATCCTTGCAATGAACGCGGACCAGAGACAGAGCAACATCCGCACCACACCTGGCCGAAGACTTCTTCCACTCCTGCACTCGACTTGGGACCTCGTTCAGTCGAGTCATCAGAGACTCGAGGTCGTTCTGGAGCGTCTCTCTTGGCCAGAGTGTTGTGTCGATGCGAGAAGTTGCGACCTTCAGCCTTGCAAGATAGTCGACGACGGCAGCAACGCGAGATTCAAGCCGGAGCGCATTCATGGCGGCTTCATCTTTCACGGGGGAGTTGATGGGATCCAGGTTTATTTCCAGTCGACCAGTCTCCTCTTCAAAGTTCTGGCAAAATTCTGCAAGCACAACCACCGATTCAAGACAACAGTCGGAGATCACAATTGAAACGTCTGTTTGTTACAAAGGATTACCTTCAAGCATGAGGAATAGCTTCTTGGCGAGTCCACCCAGATAAGCCTCCAGATCGTTCTTCTTTCCCTCCAACTCGCTGGCCTTGTCATTCAGGGCAACCTTGTCACTTTTCAGTCGACCGACCTCCTTGTTGGCAGCATCAAGAGCAACCTTCAGATTGGTGTTTTCTTCTTCAAGCTTGGTAACTGAAGCCAGATTTTCATCTGCGAGCTTGGTCTTCTCTAAAGCCGCTTTCTGCAACTCAGCCAAGTCAAGGTCTTTCTTCTTCAGGGCATCCCTCACTTCGTCTGCAAAATTACAGTGAGATCTGACTCTGAAACAAACGAGAGGCAAAAGCAGTCGTCGGAGGCCTCACCAAACATACCTTTAGCCTCCTCCTTCGCCTTCGTTAGGTTCTCTTGGGTCAGTTTCAGATCAAGCTCGAGCTGAATATGTTTGTTCTCCATCTCAGTGTAACGAGCCGCAAGGTCGCAGGATTTCTACGAAGAACCAATCGACAGATGTCAAAGACAATTCACTTCCGAGTGACTAAGGAAAAATCATAGCATTTCTAAGACTATGGCCGAATACAAACATTCGACCACAGTCTCGGGGACTACACCCAGTGGGTGCACTCAGCGTGCCCCACTAGTTTCATCAGTTAGAGTCGACCAGTCGACCAACAAAAAAACAGGAGGTGTTCTTCAGACTATAGTCGACTGCCAGCAGTCGACCACAGTCTCGGGGACTACACCCAGTGGGTGCACTCAACGTGTCCCCACCGGTTTATGAATCTATTCGATCTAGTCGAGTAAGGAAAAAAACTTAAGACATAAAGACTACAGTCGACTGCCAGCAGTCGACCATAGCCTTGGGGACTACACCCAGTGGGTGCACTCAGCGTGCCCCCACTAACCCGGAATTTCAATCGGCACACCCAGTGGGTGTAAGACAAACTCTAAGAATTCCAGAAAGAAGAGTTTTCAGATATCATATCCTAACAGAACAGGCAGTGACCGACTGACCTGAACATTACTCTGAAGAGCTGAATTGGCGTCATAGGCTGTCTGACTGGCTTCTCGTATTGCCTTCACTTGCTCCATCATGACCCCCGCTTGGCGTATTGCTTCTTTAGCAGCATTAGCCTGGTCTTCTGGAACGTGGTAGGTTGAGAAAAGCGAGGGTTGAGCAGCACTCGACGATGAAGGACGAGCACTCGTCAACGGCACCGCAAAGGTTACGGTAGGCCGAGTGACATTGTCTCCCTCCACGACCAATGTCTCGGGTGCTGGCACGTCCTGAGTCGCCTTGCCAGCAGACGCTTTCTTGCTCCTCCTCTGCCTTGGTGGTTCCTCATCCTCATCGTCGGGAAGGTCGATAACGATGTTAGATGAAGCTGCAGAAAAAGAATCGAAATTAGAGACGAGAAGCCAATCGACTGAAAACGGAATCACAAGAGTCATACCAGGCTTTGAGGTAACAGCATCCTCCATCTCGTGGTCTTCAGTCCTGGCCGAAGTATCAGAAGTAGCAGCACTGTAGTTTCAGAAGACAGTCGATTAGCTCATGAGTCGTCCAACAATAAGTTCATGAGGAACAGACAAATTCAAGCTACACCATTACCCTGAGATAGTGGGGATCACCATCTTCATCTTCGGCAAGACCTTCGCCGACTTCGACAGCGCCACTCGAGACTGCTTCGGAGCTTTTTCTGTCGGCACCGGAGAAGTAGTCCGAGGGCGCTTGGACGACTGCGTGACGGTTGCGACCCCCTTACCGCGCTCAACCGCGGGATCATGGACAAGCTTCGAGCGTCTTTCCGAGCGAGAAGGTACAACTTCCTCCTCCTCCTCCTCCTCTTCCTCCTCATCAGAGTCATCACCCTCATCATCGTCGTCAGCATCCGGATCCCACTCCTCCGGGCTTTCGCCCCCACTTCCTTCCTCCTCTTCAGTCGGCGTCTGCGCTCCATTGGGCATCGAGTATAACTCGGTGGTGTCCTATCAGACAACAAAACAAAACAAAGATCAATCGACCAATTCGCAGCAAAGCAGAATGAATACAGCAAGATTACAATTGGAGATAAGTGGTCATACCGTGTCCGGTGTATAGGTACAGTCGAGTGGTGGGATCCTCCTAGCCCCTCAAGGGTTGTCCTTATTCCCTGTGATGGCTGCCACCCACCTCTCCAGTGTGGCGTTGTTGACCGCTTCTGGATGGACCCGAGTGGTGTCTTCGGTACCTCAGTACAGCCACATCGGGTGGCCTCGGTACTGAAGCATTTGGATGCGCCGTCTAAGGAAGACCTCCAAAAGATCCATACCCGTCACTCCGTCCCTAACAAGTTAGACTACGCGCTCCATCAAAATTTTCACCTGAGCTTTCTCCTCAGGAAGCACCTTCAGAGAAGAGGGTTTGTCCACTTGGTCCATGGAGAACGAAGGGAGACCAGTCGACTGCCCCGGCGTCGACTCGTCTTGGCAGTAGAACCAAGTCGACTGCCACCCTCTGACCGACTCAGGAAGGGTCATGGCCGGGAAAGTACTCTTATTCCTCATCTGAATCCCAAGACCACCGCACATCTGGATAACCTTAGTCCTCTCATCGTCCGGACTCACCTTTTTCACTGTCTGTGAGCGACAGGTGAATATGTGCTTAAAGAGACCCCAGTGTGGTCGACAACCCAGGAAGTTCTCGCACATGGACACAAAAGCAGCAAGATAGGCGATGGAATTGGGGGTGAAATGGTGGAGTTGCGCCCCAAAGAAATTCAGAAACCCTCGGAAGAAAACACTCGGCGGCAGAGAAAAGCCACGGTCTACATGAGTGGCTAGGAGAACGCACTCACCCTCCTGCGGCTGCGGTTGACACTCGGTCCCCGGAAGCCTTGCTGACCCGTGGGGGATCAGACCCTCGTTGGCCAGGTCATTGAGATCTGTCTCGGTGATGGTCGAGCGGATCCAATCCCCTTGGACCCAACCCTTTGGCAGGCGGGACCTTGACGAAGATCCGCCCCGACTGGACGGTCTCCCCTTCGCTTTCCCCGTCGCCGTCGCCTTCTTCGCGCGCTCTAAGGCCGCCGTCTTCTCCTTCACCATTGTCGCCGGCGAAACACGTGAGGAGTGGATAGGCGAAGGCGAGAGCAGGTGCAGCGGGCGGAGGCAAAGAGGGCGGAGAGAAGAATGGGAAGGCACTGTTCAAAAACCCTCGCCCGGCGCTTTATATAAGGGCGCTTCCGAGTGGCTGACGAGTGGGTCCGGGTGGTCCTGTCACATCCCGAAACAGTCGCGCACGCACGATACGTGGCAAAAAAGGCGGCGCGGAAATTGAGGCATCCACGCCTTATCCCATCCGAGTATCGCGGTCCGCCCCATTTCGCGCGCTTCCCAAAATTCGGATCCCACAAAATCCACTAACGGCAGATCAATCCGTCAGACGATATCTTTCCTACGATCCGTCGCTCGGAAGATCACTAAAGTTCAAAAGTCCACTCGGCAGAAGAAAGGAATGGATCAAGGCGACTGAAAGAAAAGTTGATGCCAACGCCGAAAAGAAGAATCACTGATCCAGGATACGACGTGATCAAAGCACGGGAAATAGGTTGGAGAAAATCATCAACTCCTTCCTCACTCGAACCTCGATCCATTCGGGGGCTAATGATGAGGTTATGTACCTAGGGTAGGGTCATGGACCTATCTGGGATACCCTACCCAAGGACATCCTTAGAAGAAGCTACCTTCCAGTCGACCAAGAGGGACTTCACTCGACCAAGAGGGACTTCACTCGATGATGAAGATAGCCACTCGACCATGAAGACAACCACTCGACGTCCAGGAGACCTAAAGCCACTCAGCACGCAACGGTCTGTCAGTAAGTAGCTTTAATAGTCTTCATGGCACTTTACGAGGGCGTTACCAGTAACCCCCTATCTTAGTGTACTTTAAACCCTGCATAACTGAGGGCCGGAGGGGTCTGGCGGACTCTATATAAGCCATCCCCCTCCTCAGTGTAAAGGGTTCGCAGCCCTATAACTCATATACACAGAAACCAGTCGACCGCCTCTGGGCTCTGAGACGTAGGGCTGTTACTTCCTCTGAGAAGGGCCTGAACTCGCTAACACTCGTGTGTACAACTACTCCATAGCTAGGATCTTGCCTCTCCATACCTACCCCCCCATTCTACTGTCAGACTTAGAACCACGATACTAGGGCTGCCTATATCTTCCATGCTAGGTGGGTTATTCTCAAGAGGAGTGGACTCCGCTCCTCACAAGAAAGGGCTGGTAACCGGGATGCCCAATCCCATGATCCAAAAAGATTAAAGCAAATCAAAATAATTAAACAAAACTCATAGTTGTTGGGGGAGTATAAACCTTTACCATTCTGTTTGGGAACTGCCTATAATGCATGTAGTATGGAAGATACTACCATCTCATAGTTGTTGCATTGACAGCAAAAGTATGCCGCTCAAAATGTTATTCAATCTCTATTTTAAAATCGAGCTCTGACACCTCTACGAATCCCTGCTTCCCTCTGCGAAGGGCCTATCTATTTACTTTTATGTTGAGTCATCACCCTTATTATTAAAAAGCACCCGCTGGAGAGCACACTGTCATTTGCATTCATTACTATTGGTTTATATTGGGTATGACTTGACTGGATCTCTTTTACCATGAATTACAATGTTTAGTCAGTCCTGGATCTTTAAAGGTGCTCTGCATTTATATTTTGCAGTCTCAAAAAGGGCTAGCGAGATACCATTTTGTTATATCATGTTATGATTCTTTTGAGAAAGTGTTGTCATCCGAGTTTTATTATTATGGCTCGCTAGCTGATTATGCTATTGATATGAGTAATTGTGAGACCCAAGTGTTATTGTGAGTATGGTTAGTTCATAATATTTGCTGAACCTAGAATGTTGGCTTTTCATGTTTACAACAACAAGAGCAAACAGAGTTTGTAAAAGTTTTTCTTTATCACTTTCAGTTTATCAACTGAATTGCTTGAGGACAAGCAAAGGTTTAAGCTTGGGGGAGTTGATACATCTACTTTTCCAAACACTTTTGCCCTTGTTTTGGACTCTAACTTGCATGATTTGAATGAAACTAACCCGGACTGACACTATTTTCAGCAGAACTGCCATGATGTTGTTTTACGTGTAGAAAAGAAAAGTTCTCGGAATGTCCTGAAAATCCACGGAGGCACTTTTTGGAATTAATAAGAATTTCTAGGCAAAAGAAATGTACCAGGGGGCCCACACCCTGTCCACGAGATAGCCCCCCCCCTATAGGGCGCGCCCCCTATCTCGTGGGCCCCCTGGACCTCCACCGACGTCAACTCCAACTCCATATATTCCGTCTCGCGGAGAAAAAATCAGAGAGAAAGTTTCGTCGCGTTTTACGACACGGAGCCGCTGCCAAGCCCTAATCTCTCTTGGGAGGGCTGATCTGGAGTCTGTTCGGGGCTCCGGAGAGGGGGATTCGTCACCGTCATCATCATCAACCATCTTCCATCACCAATTTCATGATGCTCACCGCCGTGCGTGAGTAATTCCATCATAGGCTTACTGGACGGTGATGGGTTGGATGAGATTTACCGTTTAATCAAGTTAGTTTTGTTAGGGTTTGATCCCTAGTATCCACTATGTTCTGAGATTGATGGTGCTATGACTTTGCTATGCTTAATGCTTGTCACTAGGGCCCGAGTGCCATGATTTCAGATCTGAACCTATTATGTTTTCATGAATATATGTGTGTTCTTGATCCTATCTTGCAAGTCTATAGTCACCTATTATGTGTTATGATCCGACAACCCCGAAGTGACAATAATCGGGATACTTCTCGGTGATGACCGTAGTTTGAGGAGTTCATGTATTCACTATGTGCCAATGCTTTGGTCCAGTTCTCTACAAATAGGAGGCCTTAATATCCCTTAGTTTCCGCTAGGACCCCGCTGCCACAGAAGGGTAGGACAAAAGATGTCATGCAAGTTCTTTTCCATAAGCACGTATGACTATTTATGGAATACATGCCTACATTACATTGATGAACTGGAGCTAGTTCTGTGTCACCCTATATTATAACTATTACATGAGGAATCGCATCCGGCATAATTATCCATCACTGATCCATTGCCTACGAGCTTTTCACATTTGTTCTTCGCTTATTTACTTTTCCGTTGCTACTGTTACAACTACTACAAAAACCCAAAAACTATTGTCTTTACTTTTGCTACCGTTACCTTTATTATCACACTACTTTGCTACTAAATACTTTGCTTCAAATACTAAGTTATCCAGGTGTGGTTGAATTGACAACTCAACTGCTAATACTCAAGAATATTCTGTGGCTCCCCTTGTGTCGAATCAATAAATTTGGGTTGAATACTTTACCCTCGAAAGCTGTTGCGATCCCCTACACTTGTACGTTATCACCTCTCCTTCCCACTAAGGCCCATCAACTCCCTGTGGGGTTCCGGTAACCTCCCGGTACTCCAAAAAATACCCGAACTTCTCCGGAACCATTCCGATGTCTGAATATAGCCTTCCAATATATCAATCTTTATGTATCGACCATTTCGAAACTCCTCGTCATGTACGTGATCTCATTCGGGACTCCGAACAAACTTCGGTCATCAAAACACATACCTCATAATACAAATCATCATCGAACGTTAAGCGTGCGGACCCTACGGGTTCGAGAACTATGTAGACATGACCGAGACACATCTATGATCAATAACCAATAGCGGAACCTGGATGCTCATATTGTCTCCTACATATTCTACGAAGATCTTTATCGGTTAAACCGCATAACAACATACACTATTCCTTTTGTCATCGGTATGTTACTTGCCCGAGATTCGATCGTCGGTATCATCATACCTAGTTCAATCTCATTACTAGAAAGTCTCTTTACTCATTTCGTAATGCTTCGTCCTGCAACTAACTCATTAATCACATTGCTTGCAAGGCTTATAGTGATGAGCATTACCGAGAGGGCCCAGAGATACCTCTCCGATACATGGAGTGACAAATCCTAATCTCGATCTATGCCAACCCAACAAGCACCTTCGGAGACACCTATAGAGCATATTTATAATCACCCAGTTACGTTGTGACGTTTGATAGCACACAAGGTGTTCCTCTGGTATTCGGGAGTTGCATAATCTCATAATATGAGGAACATGTATAAGTCATGAAGAAAGCAGTAGCAATGAAACTGTAACAATCATAATGCTAAGCTAACGGATGGGTCTTGTCCATCACATCATTCTCCTAATGATGTGATACCATTTATCAAATGACAACACATGTCTATGGTTAGGAAACATAACCATCTTTGATTAACGAGCTACTCAAGTAGAGGCATACTAGGGACACTATGTTTTATCTATGTATTCACACATGTACAAAGTTTCCGGTTAATACAATTATAGCATGAATAACAAACATTTATCATGATTTTTAAGGAAATATAAATAACAACTTTATTATTGCCTCTAGGGCATATTTCCTTCAGTCTCCCACTTGCACTAAAGTCAATAATCTAGATTACACAGTAATGATTCTAACACCCATGCAGCCTTGGTGCTGATCATGTTTTGCTCATGGAAGAGGCTTAGTTAACGGGTCTGCAACATTCAAATCCGTATGTATCTTGCAAATCTCTATGTCTCCGTCCGCGACTTGATGCCGGATGGAATTGAAGCGTCTCTTGATGTGTTTGGTTCTCTTGTGAAATCTGAATTCCTTTGCCAAAGCAATTGCACCAGTATTTTCACGAAAGATTTTCATTAGACCTAATGCACTAGGTATAACACCTAGATCAGATATGAACTCCTTCATCCAGACTCCTTCATTTGCTGCTTCCTAAGCAGCTATGTACTCCGCTTCACACATAGATCCCGCCACGACGCTCTGCTTGGAACTGCACCAACTGACAGCTCCACCATTCAATATAAATATGTATCCGGATTGTGACTTAGAATTATTTGGATCAGTGTCAAAGCTTGCATCGACGTAACCATTTACTACGAGCTCTTTGTCACCCCCATAAATGAGAAACATATGCTTAGTCCTTTTCAGGTATTTCAGGATGTTCTTGACCGCTGTCTAGTGCTCCACTCCTGGATTACTTTGGTACCTCCCTGCTATACTTATAGCAAGGCACACATCAGGTCTGGTACACAACATTGCATACATGATAGAACCTATGGCTGAAGCATAGGGAATGACTTTCATTTTCTCTCTATCTTCTGAAGTGGTCGGGCATCAAGTCTGACTCAACTTCACACTTTGTAACACGCGCAAGAACCCTTTATTTGACTGATCCATTTTGAACTTCTTCAAAACTTCATCAAGGTATGTGCTTTGTGAAAGTCCAATTAAGCGTCTTGATCTATCTCTATAGATCTTGATGCCTAATATGTAAGCAGCTTCACCGAGGTCTTTCATTGAAAAACTCTAATTCAAGTATCCTTTTATACTATCCAGAAATTCTGTATCATTTCCAATCAACAATATGTCATCCACATATAATATTAGAAATGCTATAGAGCTCCCACTCACTTTATTGTAAATACAGGCTTCTCCAAAAGTCTGTATAAAACCATATGCTTTGATCACACTATCAAAGCGTTTATTCCAACTCCGAGAGGCTTGCACAAGTCCATAAATGTATTGATGGAGCTTGCACACTTTGTTAGCACCCTTTGGATCGACCGAACCTTCTGGTTGCATCATATACAACTCTTCTTCCAGAAATCCATTCAGGAATGCAACTTTGACATCCATCTGTCAAATTTTGTAATCATAAAATGCAGCAATTGCTAACATGATTCGGACAGACTTAAGCATCGCTACGGGTGAGAAAGTCTCATTGTAGTCAGCTCCTTGAACTTGTTGAAAACCTTTTGCAACAAGTCGAGCTTTGTAGACAGTAAGATTACCGTCAGTGTCAGTCTTCTTCTTGAATATCCATTTATTTTCTATGGCTTGCCGATCATCGGGCAAATCCACCAAAGTCCACACTTTCTTCTCATACATGGATCCCATCTCAGGTTTTATGGCCTCAAGCCATTTCGCGGAATTTGGGCTCATCATCACTTCCTCATAGTTCGTAGGTTCATCATGGGCTAGTAACATGACTTCTAGAATAGGATTACCGTACCACTCTGGTGCGGACCATACTCTGGAAGACCTACGAGGTTCTGTAGTAACTTGATCTGAAGTTTCATGATCATCATCATTAGCTTCCTCACTAATCGGTGTAGGAATCACTAGAACTGATTTTTGTGATGAACTACTTTCCAATTCAAGAGAAGGTACAATTACCTCATCAAGCTCTACTTTCCTCCCACTCAATTCTTTCGAGAGAAACTCCTTCTCTAGAAAGTATCCATTTTTAGCAACAAAGATATTGCTTTCGGATCTGTGATAGAAGGTGTACCCAACAGTTTCCTTTGGGTATCCTATGAAGACGCACTTATTCGATTTGGGTTTGAGCTTATCAGGTTTAAGCTTTTTCACATAAGCATCGCATCCCAAACTTTAAGAAACGACAACTTTGGTTTCTTGCCAAACCATAGTTCATAAGGCGTCGTCTCAATGGATTTTGATGGTGCCCTATTTAAAGTGAATGTAGCCGTATCTAAAGCATAACCCCAAAACGATAGCGGTAAATCAGTAAGAAACATCATAGATTGCACCATATCAAATAAAGTATAGTTAAGACGTTCGGACACATCATTTCGCTGTGGTGTTCCAGGTGGCGTTAGTTGTGAAACTATTCCACATTGTTTCAAATGAAGACCAAACTCGTAACTAAAATATTCTCCTCCATGATCAGATCACAGAAACTTTATTTTCTTGTTACAATGATTTTCCACTTCACTCTGAAATTCTTTGAACTTTTCAAACGTTTCAGACTTATGCTTCATTAAGTAGATATACCCATATCTGCTCAAATCATCTGTGAAGGTAAGAAAATAACGATGCCCGCCACGAGCCTCAACACTCATTGGACAGCATATATCGGTATGTATTATTTTTAATAAGTCAATAGCTCGTTCCATTGTTCCGAGAATGGAGTTTTAGTCATCTTGCCCATGAGGCATGGTTCGCAAGCACCAAGTGATTCATAATCAAGTGATTACAAAAGCCCGTCAGCACGGAGTTTCTTCATGCGCTTTACACCAATATGACCTAAATGGCAGTGCCACAAATAAGTTGCACTATCATTATCAACTTTGCATCTTTTGGCTTCAATATTATGAACATGTGTATCGCCACGATCGAGATTCAACAAAAATAGACCACTCAGTAAGGGTGCATGACACAAAAAAGGTATTACTCATATAAATAGAACAACCATTATTCTCTGATTTGAATGAATAGTCTCACATCAAACAAGATCCAGATATAATGTTCAGGCTCAACGATGGCACCAAATAACAATTATTTAGGTCTAAAACTAATCCCGAAGGTAGATGTAGAGGTAGCATGCCGATGGCGATCACATTGACCTTATTGGGATGAGAAAAGCTGGTATGAACTCGACCTCTCTTGTTTTTGTAAATATAATTAGTTCATCATTTCTGAGTCAGCTTATTATGAAGTAAACATATTTGTAATGACATTTAGAGATTATAGTTGCTTGTGCGATGCTTGATTAGCTTTGAGTTATAATGGTTTACCTTGCGTGCCAACATGTTATTAGAATGATTATGATGTGGTATTATGGGATGGTATCCTCCTTTGAATGAATTGAGTGACTCGACTTGGCACATGTTCACACATGTAGTTGAATCAAATCAACATAGCCTTCATGATATTTATGTTCATGGTGGATTATATCCTACTCATGCTTGTATTCGGTGTGAATTAATTTTAATGCATGTTTATGACTGTTGTTGCTCTCTCAGCTGGTCGCTTCCTTGTCTTTTGCTAGTTCACCTGTACTAAGCGGGAATACTGCTTGTGCATCCAAAATCCTTAAACCCCAAAGTTGTTCCATATGAGTCCACTATACCTTCCTATATGCGGTATTTACCTGCCGTTCCAAGTAAATTTGTATGTGCCAAACTCCAAATCTTCAAATGAATTTCTGTTTTGTATGCTCGAGCAGCTCATGTTACAACTAGGGCTGCCTATATCTTCCATGCTAGGTGGGTTATTCTCAAGAGGAGTGGACTCCGCTCCTCATTCACAAGAAAGGGTTGGTAACCGGGATGCCCAGTCCCATGATCCAAAAAGATCAAAGCAAATCAAAATAATTAAGCAAAACTCCCCTAGGGCTGTTGTTAGTTGGAGGCACTCGTTGTTTCGAGCAAGCCATGGATTGATGCTTGTTGGTGGTTGGGGGAGTATAAACCTTTACCATTCTATTTGGGAACTGCCTATAATGCATGTAGTATGGAAGATACTGCCATCTCATAGTTGTTGCGTTGACAACAAAAGTATGCTGCTCAAAATGTTATTCAATCTCTATTTTAAAATCGAGCTCTAGCACCTCTACAAATCCCTGCTTCCCTCTGCGAAGGGCCTATCTATTTACTTTTATGTTGAGTCATCACCCTTCTTATTAAAAAGCACCCACTGGAGAGCACACTGTCATTTGCATTCATTACTATTGGTTTATAGTGGGTATGACTTGACTGGATCTCTTTTTACCATCAATTACAATGTTTAGTCAGTCCTTGATCTTTAAAGGTGCTCTGCATTTATGTTTTGCGGTCTCAGAAAGGGCTAGCGAGATACCATTTTGTTATATCATGTTATGATTGTTTTGAAAAAGTGTTGTCATCCGAGTTTTATTATTATGGTTCGCTAGCTGATTATGCTATTGATATGAGTAATTGTGAGACCGAAGTGTTATTGTGAGTATGGTTAGTTCATAATATTTGCTGAAACTTGAATGCTGGCTTTTCCTGTTTACAACAACAAGAGCAAACAGAGTTTGTAAAAGTTTTTCTTTATCACTTTCAGTTTAACAACTGAATTGCTTGAGGACAAGCAAAGGTTTAAGCTTGGGGGAGTTGATACGTCTCCAACGTATCTACTTTTCCAAACACTTTTGCCCTTGTTTTGGACTCTAACTTGCATGATTTGAATGAAACTAACCCGGACTGACGCTATTTTCAGCAGAACTGCCATGATGTTGTTTTATGTGTAGAAAAGAAAAGTTCTCGGAATGTCCTGAAAATCCACGGAGGCACCTTTTGGAATTAATAAGAAATTCTAGGCAAAAGAAATGTACCAGGGGGCCCACACCCTGTCCACGAGATAGCCCCCCCCCCCCCTATAGGGCGCGCCCCCTATCTCGTGGCCCCCCTGGACCTCCACCGACCTCAACTCCAACTCCATATATTCCGTCTCACGGAGAAAAAATCAAAGAGAAAGTTTCATCGTGTTTTACGACACGGAGCCACTGCCAAGCCCTAATCTCTCTCGGGAGGGCTGATCTGGAGTCCGTTCGGGGCTCCGGAGAGGGGGATTCGTCGCCGTCATCATCATCAACCATCTTCCATCACCAATTTCATGATGCTCACCGCCGTGCGTGAGTAATTCCATCATAGGCTTACTGGACGGTGATGGGTTGGATGAGATTTACCATGTAATCAAGTTAGTTATGTTAGGGTTTGATCCCTAGTATCCACTATGTTCTGAGATTGATGGTGCTATGACTTTGCTATGCTTAATACTTGTCACTAGGGCCCGAGTGCCATGATTTCAGATCTGAACCTATTATGTTTTCATGAATATATGTGTGTTCTTGATCCTATCTTGCAAGTCTATAGTCACCTATTATGTGTTATGATCCGACAACCCCGAAGTGACAATAATCGGGATACTTCTCGGTGATGACCGTAGTTTGAGGAGTTCATGTATTCACTATGTGTCAATGCTTTGGTCCGGTTCTCTATTAAAAGGAGGCCTTAATATCCCTTAGTTTCCGCTAGGACCCCGCTGCCACGGGAGGGTAGGACAAAAGATGTCATGCAAGTTGTTTTCCATAAGCACGTATGACTATTTATGGAATACATGCCTACATTACATTGATGAACTGGAGCTAGTTCTGTGTCACCCTATATTATAACTATTACATGAGGAATTGCATCCGGCATAATTATCCATCACTGATCCATTGCCTACGAGCTTTTCACATATTGTTCTTCGCTTATTTACTTTCCCGTTGCTACTGTTACAACTACTACAAAAACCCAAAAACTATTGTCTTTACTTTTGCTATCGTTACCTTTATTATCACACTACTTTGCTACTAAATACTTTGCTGCAGATACTAAGTTATCCAGGTGTGGTTGAATTGACAACTCAACTGCTAATACTCAAGAATATTCTTTGTCTCCCCTTGTGTCGAATCAATAAATTTGGGTTGAATACTTTACCCTCGAAAGCTGTTGCGATCCCCTACACTTGTGGGTTATCACCTCTCCTTCCCACTAAGGCCCATCAACTCCCTGTGGGGTTCCGGTAACCTCCCGGTACTCCGAAAAATACCCGAACTTCTCCAGAACCATTCCGATGTCTGAATATAGCCTTCCAATATATCAATCTTTATGTATCGACCATTTCGAAACTCCTCCTCATGTCCGTGATCTCATTCAGGACTCCGAACAAACTTCGGTCATCAAAACACATACCTCATAATACAAATCATCATCGAACATTAAGCGTGCGGACCCTACGGGTTCGAGAACTATGTAGACATGACCGAGACACATCTCTGATCAATAACCAATAGCGGAACCTGGATGCTCATATTGGCTCCTACATATTCTACGAAGATCTTTATCCGTTAAACCGCATAACAACATACATTGTTCCCTTTGTCATCGGTATGTTACTTTCCTGAGATTCGATTGTCGGTATCATCATACCTAGTTCAATCTCGTTTCCGGCAAGTCTCTTTACTCGTTTCGTAATGCTTCTGAAGGAAATATGCCCTAGAGGCAATAATAAAGTTATTATTTATTTTCTCATATCATGATAAATGTTTATTATTCATGCTAGAATTGTATTAACCGGAAACATGATACATGTGTGAATACATAGACAAACATATAGTCACTAGTATGCCTCTACTTGACTAGCTCATTAATCAAAGATGGTTATGTTTCCTAACCATAGACATGTGTTGTCATTTGATTAATGGGATCACATCATTAGGAGAATGATGTGATTGACATGACCCATTCCGTTAGCCTAGCACTTGATCGTTTAGTATATTGCTATTGCTTTCTTCATGACTTATACATGTTCCTGTAACTATGAGATTATGCAACTCCCGTTTACCGGAGGAACACTTTGGGTACTACCAAACGTCACAACGTAACTGGGTGATTATAAAGGAGTACTACAGGTGTCTCCGAAGGTACATGTTGAGTTGGCGTATTTCAAGATTAGGTTTTGTCACTCCGATTGTCGGAGAGGTATCTCTGGGCCCTCTCGGTAATGCACATCACTATAAGCCTTGCAAGCAATGTGACCAATGAGTTGGTTACGGGATGATGCATTACGTAATGAGTAAAGAGACTTGCCGGTAACGAGATTGAACTAGGTATTGGATACCGACGATCAAATCTCGGGCAAGTAACATACCGATGACAAAGGGAACAACGTATGTTGTTATGCGGTTTGACTGATAAAGATCTTCGTAGAATATGTAGGAACCAATATGGGCATCCAGGTTCCGCTATTGGTTATTGACCGAGAATAGTTCTAGGTCATGTCTACATAGTTCTCGAACCCGTAGGGTCCGCACGCTTAACGCTACGATGACGTTTTATTATGAGTTTATAAGTTTTGATGTACCGAAGTTTGTTTGGAGTCCCGAATGTGATCACGGACATGATGAGGAGTCTCGAAATGGTCGAGACATAAAGATTGATATATTGGACGACTATATTCGGACACCGGAAGTGTTCCGGACATTGTCGGAGAAAACCGGAGTGCCGGAGGGTTACCGGAACCCCCCGGGGAGAGATAATGGGCCACATGGGCCTTGGTGGAAAGAGAGAGGGGCGGCCAGGGTGGGCCGTGCGCCCCCTCTCCCTCTGGTCCGAATTGGACTAGGAGGGGGGCGGCGCCCCCTCTTTCCTTCCCCCCTCTTCCCCTTCCTTCCCCCTCCTAGTAGGAGTAGGAAAGGGGGAGTCCTACTCCTACTAGGAGGAGGACTCCTCCTCCTTGGCGCGCCCACAAGGGCCGGCCGGCCTCCCCCTCCCTCCTTTATATACGGGGGCAGGGGGCACCCTAGGACACACAAGTTGATATACGGATCGTTCCTTAGTCGTGTGCGGTGCCCCCCTCCACCATATTCCACCTCGGTCATATCGTCACGGAGTTTAGGCGAAGCCCTGCGCCGGTAGAACATCATCATCATCACCACGCCGTCGTGCTGACGGAACTCATCCCCGAAGCTTTGCTGGATCAGAGCCCGGGGATCGTCATCGAGCTGAATGTGTGCTGAACTCGGAGGTGTCGTACGTTCGGTACTTGGATCGGTCGGATCGTGAAGACGTACGACTACATCAACCGCGTTTTCATAACGCTTCCGCTTACGGTCCACGAGGGTACGTGGACATTACTCTCCCCTCTTGTTGCTATGCATCACCATGATCTTGCGTGTGCGTAGGAATTTTTTTGAAATTACTACGTTCCCTAACAGTGGCATCCGAGCCAGGTTTTATGCGTTGATGTTATATGCACGAGTAGAACACAAGTGAGTTGTGGGCGATACAAGTCATACTGCTTACCAGCATGTCATACTTTGGTTCGGCGGTATTGTTGGATGAAGCGGCCCGGACCAACATTACGCGTACGCTTACGCGAGACTGGTTTTACCGCCGTGCTTTGCACACATGTGACTAGCGGGTGTCTGTTTCTCCAACTTTAGTTGAACCAAGTGTGGCTACGCCCGGTCCTTGAGAAGGTTAAAACAGCACCAACTTGACGAACTATCGTTGTGGTTTTGATGCGTAGGTAAGAACGGTTCTTGCTCAGCCCGTAGCAGCCACGTAAAACTTGCAACAACAAAGTAGAGGACGTCTAACTTGTTTTTGCAGGGCATGTTGTGACGTGATATGGTCAAGACGTGATGAGATATAAGTTGTTGTATGAGATGATCATGTTTTGTTGAAGTTATCGGCAACTGGCAGGAGCCATATGGTTGTCTCTTTGTTGCATAAGATGCAAGTGCCAAATAATTGCTTTACTTTATCGCTATGCGATAGCAATAGTTGCAAGAGCAATAGTTAGCGAGACGACCATGTGACGACACATTGATATAGATCAAGATGATGAAGATCATGGTGTCGTTCTAGTAACGATAGAGATCATGACAGTATTTTGGAGATGGAGATCAAAGGCGCAAGATGATCATGGCCATATCATGTCACATATTTTGATTGCATATGATGTTTATCTGTTATACATCTTATTCTGTTTTGTTTGACGGTTGCATTATAAGATGATCTCTCACTAAAAATTATCAAGAAGTGTTCTCCCTGAGTATGCACCGTTGCCAAAGTTCGTCGTGCCCAGACACCACGTGATGATCGGGTGTGATAAGCTCTACGTCCATCTACAACGGGTGCAAGCCAGTTTTGCACACGCGGAATACTCAGTTTAAACTTGACGAGCCTAGCATATGCAGATATGGCCTCAGAACACGGAGACCGAAAGGTCGAGCGTGAATCATATAGTAGATATGATCAACATAATGATGTTCACCATTGAAAGCTACTCCATTTCACGTGATGATCGGTTATGGTTTAGTTGATATGGATCACGTAATCACTTAGAGGATTAGAGGGATGTCTTTCTAAGTGGGAGTTCTTAAGTAATATGATTAATTGAACTTTAATTTATCATGAACTTAGTCCTGGTAGTATTTTGCAAATTATGTTGTAGATCAATAGCTTGCGTTGTTGCTTTCATATGTTTATTTTTATATGTTCCTAGAGAAAATTGTGTTGAAAGATGTTAGTAGCAATGATGCGGATTGGATCCGTGATCTGAGGTTTATCCTCATTGCTGCACAGAAGAATTATGTCCTTAATGCACCGCTAGGTGACAGACCTATTGCAGGAGCAGATGCAGACGTTATGAACGTTTGGCTAGCTCAATATGATGACTACTTGATAGCTTTGTGCACCATGCTTTATGGCTTAGAATCGGGACTTCAAAAACGTTTTGAACGTCATGGAGCATATGAGATGTTCTAGGAGTTGAAGTTAATATTTCAAGCAAATACCCGAGTTGAGAGATATGAAGTCTCCAACAAGTTCTATAGCTAAAAGATGGAGGAGAATCGCTCAACTAGTGAGCATGTGCTCAGATTGTCTGGGTACTACAATCGCTTGAATCAAGTGGGAGTTAATCTTCCAGATAAGATAGTGATTGACAGAATTCTCTAGTCACCACCACCAAGTTAGTAGAACTTCGTGATGAACTATAATGCAAGGGATGACGAAAACGATTCCCGAGCTCTTCGTGATGCTGAAATCGACGAAGGTAGAAATCAAGAAAGAGCATCAAGTGTTGATGATTGACAAGACCACTAGTTTCAAGATAAGGGCAAAGGGAAAGAAAGGGAACTTCAAGCAGAATGGCAAGCAAGTTGTCACTCCCGCGAAGAAGCCCACAGCTGGACCAAAGCCTGAAACTGAGTGCTTACACTGCAAAGGAAATGGTCACTGGAAGCGGAAATGCCCTGAATATTTGGTGGATAAGAAGGATGGCGAAGTGAACAAGGGTATATTTGATATACAGGTTATTGATGTGTGCCTTACTAGTGTTTATAGTAACCCCTGAGTATTTGATACTTGTTCGGTTGCTAAGATTAGTAACTCGAAACAGGAGTTACAGAATAAACAGAGACTAGTTGAAGGGGAAGTGATGATGAGTGTTGGAAGTGGTTCCAAGATTGATATGATCATCATCGCACACTCCCTATACTTTCGGGATTAGTGTTAAACCTAAATAAATGTTATTTGGCGTTTGCGTTGAGCATGAATATGATTTGATCATGTTTATTGCGATACGGTTATTCATTTAAAGTCAAAGAATAATTGTTGTTCTGTTTACATGAATAAAACCTTTGATGGTCATACACCCAATGAAAATAGTTTGTTGGATCTCGATCGTAGTAATACACATATTCATAATATTGATGCCAAAAGATGCAAAGTTGATAATGATAGTGCAACTTATTTGTGGCACTGTCGTTTGGGTCATATCGGTGTAAAGCGCATGAAGAAACTCCATAATGATGGATTTTTGGAATCTCTTGGTTATGAATCATTTGATGCTTGCGAACCATGCCTTTTGGGCAAGATGACTAAAACTCCGTTCTCCGGAACAATGGAACGAGCTACTGACTTGATGGAAATAATACATACCGATGTATACGGTCCAATGAGTGTTGATGCTCGTGGCGGGTATCGTTATTTTCTGACCTTCACAAGATGAATTGAGAAGATATGAGTATATCTACTTGATGAAACATAAGTCTGAAATAGTTGAAAAGTTCAAAGAATTTCAGAGTGAAGTGGAAAAATCATCGTAACAAGAAAAATAAAGTTTCTACGATCTGATCGTGGAGACGAATATTTGAGTTATGAGTTTGATCTTCATTTGAAACAATGTGAAATAGTTTCGCAACTCACGCCATCTGGAACACCACAATGTAATGGTGTGTCCGAATGTCGTAATCGTACTTTACTAGATATGGTGCGATCTATGATGTCTCTTATCGGTTTACCACTATCGTTTTAGGGTTATGCATTAGAGACAGCTGCATTCACGTTTAATAGGGCACCATCTAAATCCGTTGAGACGACACCGTATGAACTGTGGTTTAGCAGTAAACCTAAGCTGTCGTTCCTTAAAGCTTGGAGTTGCGATACTTATATGAAAAAGCTTTTCAACCTGATAATCTCGAACCCAAATCGGAGAAGTGCGTCTTCATAGAATACCCAAAGGTAACTATTGGGTACACCTTCTATCACAGATCCGAAGGCAAATTATTCGTTGCTAAGATGGATCCTTTTTAGAGAAGAAGTTTCTCTTGAAAGAAGTGAGTGGGAGGAAAGTAGAACTTGATGAGGTAATTGTACCTTCTCCCTTATTGGAAAGTAGTTCATCACAGAAATCAGTTCCAGTGATTCCTACACCAATTAGTGAGGAAGTTAATGATGATGATCATGAAACTTCAGATCAAGTTACTACCAAACCTTGCAGGTCTTCCAGAGTAAGATCCGCACCAGAGTGGTACGGTAATCATGTTCTGGAAGTCATGTTACTAGACCATGATGAACCTACGAACTATGAGGAAGCGATGATGAGCCCAGATTCCACGAAATGGCTTGAGGCCATAAAATCTGAGATATGATCCATGTATGAGAACAAAGTATGGACTTTGATTGACTTGATCGATGATCAGCAAGCCATGTTAAATAAATGGATCTTCAAGAGGAAGACAGACACTAACAGTAGTGTTACTATCTACTAAGCTCGACTTGTTGCGAAAGGTTTTCAACCAGTTCAAGGTATTGAATACGATGAGATTTTCTCACTCGTATTGAAGCTTAAGTCTGTCTGAATCATGTTAGCAATTGTCACATTTTATGAAATCTGGCAAATGGATGTCAAAACTGCATTCCTTAATGGATTTATTAAAGAAGAGTTATATATGATGCAACCAGAAAGTTTTTGTCAATCCTAAAGATGCTAACAAAGTGTGCAAGCTCCAGCAATCCATCAATGGACTGGTGCAAGCATCTCGGAGTTGGAATATACGCTTTGATTAGTTGATCAAAGCATACGGTTTTATAGGGACTTTTGGAAAGACCTGTATTTACAAGAAAGTGAGTGGGAGCACTACAACATTTCTGATAAGTATATGTGAATGACATATTGTTGATCGGAAATAATGTAGAATTATTCTGCAAAGCATAAAGGAGTGTTTGAAAGGAGTTTTTCAAAGAAAGACCTCAGTGAAGCTGCTTACATATTAAGCATCAAGATCTATTGAGATAGATCAAGATGCTTGATAAGATTTTAAATGAGTACATACCTTGACAAGATTTTGAAATAGTTCAAAAATGGAACATTCAAAGAAAGAGTTCTTCCCTGTGCTGCAAGGTGTGAAATTGAGTAAGACTCAAAGCCCGACCACGGCAGAAGATAGAAAGAGAATGAAAAGTCATTCCCTATGCCTCAGTCATAGGTTCTATAAAGTATGCTATGCTATGAACCAGACCTATTGTATACCTTGCTCTGTGTTTGGCAAAGGAATACAATTTTGATCTAATAGTAGATCACTGGACAGCGGTCAAGAATATCCTTAGTGAGGACCAAGGAAATACTTCTCGATTATGGAGGTGATAAAAGAGCCCGTCGTAAAAAGTTACATCAGTGCAAGCTTTTACACCGATCCAGATGACTCTAAGTCTCAATCTGGATACATATTGAAAGTGGGAGCAATTAGCTAGAGTAGCTCCGTACAGAGCATTGTAGACATAGAATATTTGCAAAATACATACGGCTCTGAATGTGACAGACCCGTTGACTAAGCTTCTCTCACGAGCAAAACATGATCACACCTTAGTACTCTTTGGGTGTTAGCCACATAGCTATGTGAACTAGATTATTGACTCTAGTAAACCCTTTGGGTGTTGGTCACATGACGATGTGAACTATGGGTGTTAATCACATAAAGATGTGAATATTGGTGTTGAATCACATGATGATGTGAACTAGATTATTGACGCTAGTGCAAGTGGGAGACTGAAGGAAATATGCCCTAGAGGCAATAATAAAGTTATTATTTATTTCGTCATATCATGATAAATGTTTATTATTCATGCTAGAATTGTATTAGCCGGAAACATGATACATGTGTGAATACATAGACAAACATATAGTCACTAGTATGCCTCTACTTGACTAGCTCATTAATCAAAGATGGTTATGTTTCCTAACCATAGACATGTGTTGTCATTTGATTAATGGGATCACATCATTAGGAGAATGATGTGATTGACATGACCCATTCTGTTAGCCTAGCACTTGATCGTTTAGTATATTGCTATTGCTTTCTTCATGACTTATACATGTTCCTGTAACTATGAGATTATGCAACTCCCGTTTACCGGAGGAACACTTTGGGTACTACCAAACGTCACAACGTAACTGGGTGATTATAAAGGAGTACTACAGGTGTCTCCGAAGGTACATGTTGAGTTGGCGTATTTCGAGATTAGGTTTTGTCACTCCGATTGTCGGAGAGGTATCTCTGGGCCCTCTCGGTAATGCACATCACTATAAGCCTTGCAAGCAATGTGACCAATGAGTTGGTTACGGGATGATGCATTACTTAACGAGTAAAGAGACTTGCCGGTAACGAGATTGAACTAGGTATTGGATACCGACGATCAAATCTCGGGCAAGTAACATACCGATGACAAAGGGAACAACGTATGTTGTTATGCGGTTTGACCGATAAAGATCTTCATATAATATGTAGGAACCAATATGGTCATCCAGGTTCCACTATTGGTTATTGACCGAGAATAGTTCTAGGTCATGTCTACATAGTTCTCGAACCCGTAGGGTCCGCACGCTTAACGTTACGATGACAGTTTTATTATGAGTTTATAAGTTTTGATGTACCGAAGTTTGTTCAGAGTCCCGGATGTGATCACGGACATGACGAGGAGTCTCGAAATGGTCGAGACATAAATATTGATATATTGGACGACTATATTCGAACACCGGAAGTGTTCCGGACGTTGTCGGAGAAAACCGGAGTGCCGGAGGGTTACCGGAACCCCCCGGGGAGAGATAATGGGCCACATGGGCCTTGGTGGAAAGAGAGAGGGGCGGCCAGGGTGGGCCGCGCGCCCCCTCTCCCTCTGGTCCGAATTGGACTAGGAGGGGGGGCGGCGCCCCCCTCTTCCCCTTCCTTCCCCCTCCTAGTAGGAGTAGGAAAGGGGGAGTCCTACTCCTACTAGGAGGAGGACTCCTCCTCCTTGGTGCGCCCACAAGGGCCGGCCGGCCTCCCCCCTCCCTCCTTTATATATGGGGGCAGGGGGGCACCCCAGGACACACAAGTTGATCTACGGATCGTTCCTTAGCCGTGTGCGGTGCCCCCCTCCACCATATTCCACCTCGGTCATATCGTCGCGTAGTTTAGGCGAAGCCCTGCGCCGGTAGAACATCATCATCGTCACCACATTGTCGTGCTGACGGAACTCATCCCCGAAGCTTTGCTGGATCGGAGCCCGGGGATCGTCATCGAGCTGAACGTGTGCTGAACTCGGAGGTGCCGTACGTTCGGTACTTGGATCGGTCGGATCGTGAAGACGTACGACTACATCAACCGCGTTGTCATAACACTTCCGCTTACGGTCTACGAGGGTACGTGGACATTACTCTCCCCTCTCGTTGCTATGCATCACCATGATCTTGCGTGTGCGTAGGATTTTTTTTTGAAATTACTACGTTCCCTAACAGCTTCGTCCCGCAACTAACTCATTGATCACATTGCTTGCAAGGCTTATAGTGATGAGCATTACTGAGAGGGCCCAGAGATACCTCTCCGATACACGGAGTGACAAATCCTAATCTCGATCTATGCCAACCCAACAAACACCTTCGGAGACACCTATAGAGCATATTTATAATCACCCAGTTACGTTGTGACGTTTGATAGCACACAAGGTGTTCCTCTGGTATTCGGGAGTTGCATAATCTCATAATCTGAGGAACATGTATAAGTCATGAAGAAAGCAGTAGCAATGAAACTGTAATGATCATAATGCTAAGCTAATGGATGGGTCTTGTCCATCACATCATTCTCCTAATGATGTGATACCGTTTATCAAATGACAACACATGTCTATGGTTAGGAAACATAACCATCTTTGATTAACGAGCTAGTCAAGTAGAGGCATACTAGGGACACTATGTTTTGTCTATGTATTCACACATGTACTAAGTTTCTGGTTAATACAATTCTATCATGAATAACAAAAATTTATCATGATTTAAGGAAATATAAATAACAACATTATTATTGCCTCTAGGGCATATTTCCTTCAGTCTCCCACTTGCACTAAACTCAATAATCTAGATTACACAGTAATGATTCTAACACCCATGGAGTCTTGGTGCTGATCATGTTTTTCTCATGGAAGAGGCTTAGTTAACGGGTCTGCAACATTCAAATCCGTATGTATCTTGCAAATCTCTATGTCTCCCTCCGCGACTTGATGCCGAATGGAATTGAAGCGTCTCTTGATGTGTTTGGTTCTCTTGTGAAATCTGAATTTCTTTGCCAAAGCAATTGCACCAGTATTGTCACAAAAGATTTTCATTAGACCTAATGCACTAGGTATAACACCTAGATCAGATATGAACTCCTTCATCCAGACTCCTTCATTTGCTGCTTCTGAAGCAGCTATGTACTCCGCTTCACACGTAGATCCCGCCACGACGCTCTGCTTGGAACTGCACCAACTGACAGCTCCACCATTCAATATAAATATGTATCCGGAGTGTGACTTAGAGTTATTTGGATCAGTGTCAAAGCTTGCATCGACGTAACCATTTACTACGAGCTCTTTGTCACCCCCATAAACGAGAGACATATGCTTAGTCCTTTTCAGGTATTTCAGGATGTTCTTGACCGCTGTCTAGTGCTCCACTCCTGGATTACTTTGGTACCTCCCTGCTATACTTATAGCAAGGCACACATCAGGTCTGGTACACAGCATTGCATACATGATAGAACCTATGGTTGAAGCATAGGGAATGACTTTCATTTTCTCTCTATCTTCTGCAGTGGTCGGGCATCAAGTCTGACTCAACTTCACACTTTGTAACACACGCAAGAACCCTTTCTTTGACTGATCCATTTTGAACTTCTTCAAAACTTCATCAAGGTATGTGCTTTGTGAAAGTCCAATTAAGCGTCTTGATCTAAATCTCTATAGATCTTGATGCCTAATATGTAAGCAGCTTCACCGAGGTATTTCATTGAAAAACTCTAATTCAAGTATCCTTTTATACTATCCAGAAATTATGTATCATTTCCAATCAACAATATGTCATCCACATATAATATTAGAAATGCTATAGATCTCCCACTCACTTTATTGTAAATACAGGCTTCTCCAAAAGTCTGTATAAAACCATATGCTTTGATCACACTATCAAAGTGTTTATTCCAACCCCGAGAGGCTTGCACCAGTCCATAAATGGATCGCTGGAGCTTGCACACTTTGTTAGCACCCTTTGGATCGACAAAACCTTCTGGTTGCATCATATACAACTCTTCTTCCAGAAATCCATTCAGGAATGCAGCTTTGACATCCATCTCCAAATTTCATAATCATAAAATGTAGCAATTGCTAACATGATTCGGACAGACTTAAGCATCGCTACGGGTGAGAAAGTCTCATTGTAGTCAGCTCCTTAAACTTGTCGAAAACCTTTTGCAACAAGTCGAGCTTTGTAGATAGTAAGATTACCACTAGTGTCAGTCTTCTTCTTGAAGATTCATTTATTTTCTATGGCTTGTCGATCATCGGGCAAATCCACCAAAGTCCACACTTTGTTCTCATACATGGATCCCATCTCAGGTTTCATGGCCTCAAGCCATTTCGCGGAATCTGGGCTCATCATCGCTTCCTCATAGTTCGTAGGTTCATCATGGGCTAGTAACATGACTTCTAGAATAGGATTACCGTACCACTCTGGTGCGGACCGTACTCTAGAAGACCTACGAGGTTCTGTAGTAACTTGATATGAAGTTTCATGATCATCATCATTAGCTTCCTCACTAATCGGTGTAGGAATCACTGGAACTGATTTCTGTGATGAACTACTTTCCAATTCGAGAGAAAGTACAATTACCTCATCAAGCTCTACTTGCCTCCCACTCAATTCTTTCGCGAGAAACTCATTCTCTAGAAAGGATCCATTTTTAGCAACAAAGATTTTGCCTTCAGATCTGTGATAGAAGGTGTACCCAACAGTTTCCTTTGGGTATCCTATGAAGACACACTTCTTCGATTTGGGTTTGAGCTTATCAGGTTTAAGCTTTTTCACATAAGCATCGCATCCCAAACTTTAAGAAACGACAACTTTGGTTTCTTACCAAACCATAGTTCATAAGGTGTCATCTCAACGGATTTTGATGGTGCCCTATTTAAAGTGAATGCAGCCGTATCTAAAGCATAACCCCAAAACAGTAGCGGTAAATCAGTAAGAAACATCATAGATTGCACCATATCAAATAAAGTATAGTTACGACGTTCGGACACATCATTTCGCAGTGGTGTTCCAAGTGGCGTTAGTTTTGAAACAATTCCACATTGTTTCAAATGAAGACCAAACTCGTAACTCAAATATTCTCCTCCACGATCAGATTGCAGAAACTTTATTTTCTTGTTACAATGATTTTCCACTTCACTCTGAAATTCTTTGAACTTTTCAAACGTTTCAGACTTATGCTTCATTAAGTAGATATACCCATATCTGCTCAAATCATCTGTGAAGGTAAGAAAATAAAGATACCCGCCACGAGCCTCAACACTCATTGGACAGCATACATCGGTATGTATTATTTTTAATAAGTCAATAGCTCGTTCGATTGTTCCGGAGAACGGACTTTTAGTCATCTTGCCCATGAGGCATGGTTCGCAAGCACCAAGTGATTCATAATCAAGTGATTCCAAAAGCCCATCAGCATGGAGTTTCTTCATGCGCTTTACACCAATATGACCTAAATGGCAGTGCCACAAATAAGTTGCACTATCATTATCAACTTTGCATCTTTTGGCTTCAATATTATGAACATGTGTATCACCACGATCGAGATTCAACAAAAATAGACCACTCAGCAAGGGTGCATGACCATAAAAGGTATTACTCATATAAATAGAACAACCATTATTCTCTGATTTAAATGAATAGTCTCACATCAAACAAGATCCAGATATAATGTTCAGGCTCAACGCTGGCACCAAATAACAATTATTTAGGTCTAAAACTAATCCCGAAGGTAGATGTAGAGGTAGCCTGCTGACGGCGATCACATTGACATTGGAACAATTTCCGACGCGCATCGTCACCTCATCCTCAGCCAATCTTCGTTTAATCTGTAGCCCATGTTTAATTTGCAAATATGAGCAATATAACTAGTATCAAATACCAAGGCGCTACTATGAGCATTAGTAAGGTACACATCAATAGCATGTATATAAAATATACCTTTCACTTTGCCATCCTTCTTATCCGCCAAATACTTGGGGCAGTTCTGCTTCCAGTGACCAGTCCCTTTGCAGTAGAAGCACTCAGTTTCAGGGTTAGGTCCAGACTTGGGTTTCTTCTCCTGAGCAACAACTTTCTTGCCGTTCTTCTTGAAGTTTCCCTTTTTTCCTTTGCCCTTTTTTCTTGAAACTAGTGGTCTTGTTGACCATCAACACTTGATGCTTCTTTTTGATTCCTACCTCCGCATCCTTTAGCATCACGATAAGCTCGGGAATTGTCTTCATCATCCCTTGCATATTATAGTTCATCACGAAGCCTTTATAGCTTGGTGGTAGTAATTGAAGAACTCTATCAATGATACTATCATCAGGAAGATTAACTCCCAGCTGAGTCAAGTGATTATGGTACCCAGACCTTCTGAGTATGTGTTCACTAACAGAACTATTCTCCTCCATTTTGCAGCTATAGAACTTGTTGGAGACTTCATATCTTTCAACTCGGGCATTTGCTTGAAATATTAACTTCAACTCTTGGAACATCTCATATGCTCCATGACGTTCAAAACGTCTTTGAAGTCCCGATCCTAAGCCATAAAGCATGGCACACTGAACTATTGAGTAGTCATCAACACACGTCTGCCAGGCATTCACAATGTCTGCAGTTGCTGGCGCAGGTGGTACACCTAACGGTGCGTCCAGGACATAATTTTTGTGTGCAAAAATGAGGATAATCCTCAAGTTACGGACCCAATCCATGTAATTGCTACCATCATATTTCAACTTAGCTTTCTCTAGGAACGCATTACAATTCAAAGGAACGGTAGCACGGGCCATTGATCTACAATAACATAGACATGCAAAAATAACCATCAGGACTAAGTTCATGATAAATTAAAGTTCGATTAATCATATTACTTAAGAACTCCCACTTAGATATACATCCCTCTAGTCATCTAAATGATCACGTGATCCAAATCAACTAAACCATGTCCGATCATCACTGAGATGGAGTAGTTTTCAATGGTGAACATCACTCTGTTGATCATATCTACTAAATGATTCACGTTCAACCTTTCGGTCTCAGTGTTCCGAGGCCATATCTGCATATGCTAGGCTCGTCAAGTTTAACCCGAGTATTCTGCGTGTGCAAAACTGGCTTGCACCCATTGTATGTGAATGTAGAGCTTATCACACCCGATCATCACGTGGTGTCTCAGCACGACGAATTGTAGCAATGGTGCATACTCAAGGAGAACACTTATACCTTGAAATTTAGTAAGGGATCACCTTATAATGCTACCACCGAACTAAGCAAAATAAGATGCATAAAACATAAACATCACATGCAATCAAAAATGTGACATGATATGGCTATCATCATCTTGTGCTTATGATCTCCATCATCGAAGCATCGTCATGATCTCTATCGTCACCGGCGCGACACCTTGATCTCCATCGTAGCATCATTGTCGTCTCGCCAACTATTGCTTCTATGACTATTGCTATCGCTTAGTGATAAAGTAAAGCAATTACATGGCGATTGCATTGCATACAATAAAGCGACAACCATATGGCTCCTGCCAGTTGCCGATAACTCTATTACAAAACATGATCATCTCATACAACAATTTATATCACATCATGTCTTGACCATATCACATCACACCAAGCCCTGCAAAAACAGGTTAGACGTCCTCTACTTTGTTGTTGCAAATTTTACGTGGCTGCTACGGGCTTCTAGCAAGAACCGTTCTTACCTACGCATCAAAACCACAATGATTTTTCATCAAGTGTGTTGTTTTAACCTTCAACAAGGACCGGTTGTAGTCAAACTTGACTCAACTAAAGTTGGAGAAACAGACACCTGCCAGCCACCTATGTGCAAAAGCACGTCGGTAGAACCAGTCTCATGAACATGGTCATGTAATGTCGGTCCGGGCCGCTTCATCCAACAATACCGCCGAATCAAAGTAAGACGTTTGGTGGTAAGGAGTATGACTATTATCGCCCTCAATTATTTGTGTTCTACTCGTGCATAAAACATCTACGCATAGATCTGGCTCGGATGCCACTATTGGGGAACGTAGTATTTCAAAATTTTCCTACGATCACGCAAGATCTATCTAGGAGATGCATAGCAACGAGACGGGAGAGTGTGTCCACGTACTCTCGTAGACCGAAAGCGGAAGCGTTTAGTAACGCGGTTGATGTAGTCGAACGTCTTTGCGATCCAACCGATCCAAGTACCGAACGTATGGCACCTCCGCGTTCAACACACGTTCAGCTTGATGAAGTCCCTCGTGCTCTTGATCCAGTTGAGGAAGAGGGTGAGTTCTGTCAGCATGACATCATGGCAACGGTGATGACGATGTTACCGGCGCAGGGCTTCGCCTAAGCACTACGACGATATGATCAAGGTGTGTAACTGTGGAGGGGGGCACCGCACACGGCTAAGGCAAAACTTGGTGTGTTCTAGGGTGCCCCCTGCCCCTATATATAAAGGAGGGAGGGGGAGGCCGGCCGACCGTTGCTAGGCACGCTGGGAGAGGGGAGTCCTGCTAGGACTCCAAGTCCTAGTAGGATTCCACCTCAAGAAGGGGGGAGGAAGGGAGAAGGGGGGTCGCGCCCCCAACCCCTTGTCCAATTCGGACTGGGCTTGGGGGGGCGCCACCTCCTGGCCACTGCCTCTCCTTCCCATT
>NC_041389.1:596383130-596384954 GCF_002162155.2 Triticum dicoccoides | reverse complement strand
AACCTCCCGGTACTCCGAAAAATACCCGAACTTCTCCGGAACCATTCCAATGTCCGAATTTAGCCTTCCGATATATCAATCTTTATGTCTCGACCATTCGAGACTCCTCGTCACGTTCGTGATCTCATCCGGGACTCCGAACAAACTTCGGTCATCAAAACACATAACTCATAATACAAAGCATCATCGGACGTTAAGCGTGCGGACCCTACGGGTTCGAGAACTATGTAGACATGACCAAGACACATCTCTGATCAATTAGCAATAGCGGAACCTGGATGCTCATATTGGCTCCTACATATTCTACGAAGATCTTTATCGGTCAAACCGCATAACAACATACGTTGTTCCCTTTGTCATCGGTATGTTACTTGCCCAAGATTCGATCGTCGGTATCATCATACCTAGTTCAATCTGGTTACCGGCAAGTCTCTTTACACCTTCCATATTGCTTCATCCCGCAACTAACTCATTAGTCACATTGATTGCATGGCTTATAGTGATGAGCATTACCGAGAGGGCCCAGAGATACCACTCCGATACACGGAGTGACAAATCCAAATCTCGATCTATGCCAACCCAACAAACACCTTCGGAGACACTATAGAGCATCTTTATAATCACCTAGTTATGTTGTGACGTTTGATAGCACACAAGGTGTTCCTCCGGTATTCGGGAGTTGCATAATCTCATAGTCTGAGGAACATGTATAAGTCATGAAGAAAGCAGTAGCAATGAAACTGTAACGATCATAATGCTAAGCTAACGAACGGGTTTTATCCATCACATCATTCTCCTAATGATGTGATCTCGTTTATCAAATGACAACACATGTCTATGGTTAGGAAACATAACCATCTTTGATTAACGAGCTAGTCAAGTTGAGGCATACTAGGGACACTATGTTTTGTCTATGTATTCATACATGTACTAAGTTTCCGGTTAATACAATTCTAGCATGAATAATAAACATTTATCATGATGTGAGGAAATATAAATAACAACTTTATTATTGCCTCTAGGGCATATTTCCTTCACAAATCTCATGGCCCGGCGACAACCCTACCTCTTCCAACACTTCGTTTTCTTCTTAGATTGGTTCCGACAGCGTTTGGCGAAGCCCTATCGGGATCGCACCACCACCATCTCTACCACGCCGTTGTGCTGGTTGAGATCCCATCTATTTATCCTTTCTTGCTTGCTGGATCAAGAAGGAGACGTCATCGAGCCGCACGTGTGCTGAGCGTGGAGGTGCCGTCCGTTCGGCGCTAGATCGGATTGGATCGTGATTGGATCACGAAGAATACGACTACATCAACCGCGTTATATACGCTTCCGCTTTCGGTCTACAAGGATATGTAGACACACTCCCCTCTCATTGCTATGCATCTCCTAGATTAGATCTTGGGTGTTTTGTAGGATTTTTTTCTTGATTTTCATGCTTCGTTCCCCATCAGTTGCCACCTTCATGTCTCAATTGCATGAGTCACACATCCAAGGTCGAGTTCTTTTACTATGAGGTAGAGGGCGGGAACATGAATGCCTCCTTCTCTCACACCCCTCATGCCTACCTTCCCCGAGCCACCCACCACCTCGCTAGCGGCCTCGGTCGTCCTACATGGCACAAACGCCCCGTGCCATCCTTGATACTCCCTCCGTTCCAAAATAGATGACCCAACTTTGTACTAACTTTAGTACATCTTTGGCACGGAGGGAGTACATCTTTGGCACGAACGCCCCGTGCCATCCTTGATACATCTTTACATCTTTTTTTTGAGGATACATCTTTATATCTTCATTATATCTACTCTTTCAAAAACTTTT
>NC_041389.1:596324500-596382793 GCF_002162155.2 Triticum dicoccoides | reverse complement strand
GAGAGTCCATTTTGGCCTACGGTCAGTTGGATCACGTGTCTTCATATCTCATGTGATTCTAGATCCGTCTGTCCCACCCATCCACGGACATAGACCGGAAAGGGGAGAAGCAGGGATCGATCCTTAGTCTCCAGGGAGATCGCGGGCGCTACTAAGCCACTCCGCCCAAGTCCCATTCGTGGTAAGTAGTAGGGGCATGTCCTACTTGAGGCGTTTCGAGCCAGTTTTCTTTTTCTTTTTCCTTTCTTTTTTTGTTTTCTTTTGTTTCTTTTTTTACTTTCTCCTTTTTCCATTCTTACTTTTTCATTTTTTTCTTTGTTTTCATTTTCTTTTTTCTTTTGGTTATGTTGTTACATTTTTTCTGGTTTTCTTTGTTTTTTGGTTAGTATTCTACATTTTTTGTACATGTCAACAACATTTTTCTAGTACACGTCTATCATTTTTACAATGCAAATCAAACATTTTTGTAATACATGGTTAAGATTTTTCCTATACATATTTTTAACATTTTTCAAGTACAGAAGTAACAATTTCTAATACATTGTCAACATTTTTTATACATTTTAAACATATTTTTAAATGCTTGATTAGCAATTTTCAAATAAAAAAAATAACAATTTGCGAATACATGATCAACATTTTTTCTGTACACATGTAACATTTTCCAAACGCTTGATTAACATTTTTCAAACACTTGTTCAACATTTTTTAAATGCTTGATTAACATTTTTCTAATATTTTTTGTAGAGTGTTTTTTGTAATATATATATATTTAGACTATTTAAAAGTATAAAAACAAAAAAAATAGAAAAATGGAAACAGTAAGCAGAAAAAAAAGAAAAAAAACAGGCTGTGACCTGCCGCGTGCATGAGCAGGCCATCTCGCTCGCCCCTTCAGCGAGTCGGAAGTTGGATTCGCTGAGGGCGAGATATAGAGGCGCCCGTTGGAGAGGCCCTAAACTCGCCTCTAAATAAAATAAACATGGAGATGCCCTAATGAGGAGGAGGAGGTTAGCCTTGATGGCCAGGTGGTACCTCGGAAGGACACCTTTCGGTATTTGGGGTCAATGTTGCAGGAGGATGGGGGTATTGATGAAGATGTGAACCATCGAATCAAAGCCGGATGGATGAAGTGGCGCCAAGCGTCTGGCATTCTCTGTGACAAGAGAGTGCCACAAAAGCTAAGAGGCAAGTTCTACAGGACGGCGGTTCGACCATCGACCTGCAATGTTGTATGGCGCGGAGTGTTGGCCGACTAAAAGGCGACATGTTCAACAGTTAGATGTGGCGGAGATGCGTATGTTGAGATGGATGTGTGGCCACACGAGGAAGGATCGAGTCCAGAATGATGATATACGAGATAGAGTTGTGGTAGCACAAATTGAGGAGAAGCTTGTCCAACATCGTTTGAGATGGTTTGGGCATATTCAGCGCAGGCCTCCAGAAGCTCCAGTGCATAGCGGACGGCTAAAGCGTGCGGAGAATGTCAAGAGAGGGCGGGGTCGACCGATTTTGACATGGGAGGAGTCCGTTAAGAGAGACCTGAAGGATTGGAGTATCGACAAAGAGCTAGCTATGGACAGGGGTGCGTGGAAGCTTGCTATCCATGTGCCAGAGCCATGAGTTGGTTGCGAGATCTTATAAGTTTCACCTCTAGCCTACCTCAACTTGTTTGGGACTAAAGGCTTTGTTGTTGTTGTTGTTGTTGTTGTTGTTTATGGAGATGCCCTAAACCCTCAAAAGCCCAAACCCTTGTTCCCCACAGCCATTATCCAAAGAGACCCCGACGCCGAAGCGACCCAAGAGAAGAAACCCCCAACCCCAAATGGCGGCCGCATCCATGCTCACCACCGTCTTCTCCCCTCTCGCCCTCCTCCGCCCGTCGGCCTCCTTCGCGCGCCTGCGCCGCGCGGCTCCCGCCGCCGCCGCCGTCGTCGTGCGCGCCGCGGCCAAGTCTACCACGGCCGCGGCGGCCCCCAAGAAGAAGAGGGCGGCGCCGACCGGCATCACGATGCCCCGGCCCGTGTCCCCCGCGCTGCAGGCGTTCATGGGCGCCGCCGAGGTCCCCCGCACCGAGGCCATGAAGCGCATCTGGGCCTACATCAAGCAGAACAACCTCCAGGTATACCCACGCCCACGCGAGCTCCCCAAACCCTAGGTATCCCTTCCCTTGCCAGGCTGTTCGTTTGGCGTAGTAGTAATTGATTTGGATGTGAAAGACGAAGTCGGAAAGGATTGCGTAAGATGAGATGGAATCGCTCGGCCTTTTTGCTAGTGTCCAACAGGAGCAAATCTGAGATCCTGCCTTCAGGACAGGTGTAAAACTGTTGTTGGCGTTCGTTATGTGGCGTTGTGCTCTAGAGCCGCCTCACTGTCCATGTTCGCCGGATGTAGAAGCCCGGTGTATAACTCTACTTCTTAGAACGTCCCGTCATGTTTCCGTCTTGCTGGTATGCAGCGTTGGGTTCTTCTGCTGATGCATGTGGAATGTTCTTGCTCTTGTCTGATCCCTGTGCAAATTGATGTGTTCTTTCTATCTGCTTGTGGGAAGAACAGATGATTTGCTGCCACGTTTTGCTGGTATGTGTTGCACATCGGTTAGTACTTAGCAGAGTCTATGAAAGATGGTCCCATGAGAAGGAGCTGTGATGCTTCCAATGTGATAAAACTGACTGATGAATGTCTGAAACAGAGTTTTTTTCTCATGTGGCATTTGTACACATGTTGACATCCTTGCTGAACAGAGTTAATTTCTAGATTCAATGTGGCTGTGCAATTACTGAATGGTGGTATGCTTGCACAATATATATAGTGACTAGTGAATGAAGAGTGCATGGTTGATTTGATGAGGATGACTTGCCTCCTTATGTTCAAACGCATTAAGCTACTCGTCATACAACTATTTGGGTGAAGCATGAGATTTTCGTTCATTGGTGTGGAGTGATGTCACAAATGTGAAATCTAGCAGTAAATGTAGGATTTGCAGCAACATACAAGGACTTAACTACTCCCTCCATCCCATAATATAAGATCGTTTTTCAAGCTATGTTAGCTTGAGAAACGGTCTTATATTGTGGGACAAAGGGAGTAAGTATCTACATACGAACATGCTATTTTGTAGTTGCACTTCTCATTCTGTCCTGCTATTTTCCAGGACCCTGGGGACAAGAAGGTCATCGTGTGCGACGAGAAGCTGAAAGCCCTGTTTGCAGGCAGAGAGCGTGTTGGGTTCCTGGAGATTGCCAAGCTTCTGAGCCCGCACTTTGTCAAGACTCCGTGAAGCCTCTTCCATGGAGTAGTCGAGTTAGCGTAGATGGTTTCTACTTTGTGGTGGTCTTGAGGGTGCGTAGGTTTGTCTTGTTGGCCCGAGTTGGCTCGACTTCTAGGGTTCTTTAGCCCTCTGTGGACAATGTTAGGGTACCTCTGGCAGTAGAAATCTGGAACATCTTGACAGCTTTAAGCTCGTATGCTTGCAGACTCGGTTTGTGTTTGAATAGCAAGTGGTGTGGTCTGGAATCTAAGCGTGGCATACCAGTGGCTGGTGTGAGGGCTTGGAATGCAGAGTTCACTGCCCCATTCGTGACTGGCAAATCCACCAAACTGAGCACACGCAGTATTCAGATGGGCAGAGATTGTCCAATATGCACTCGCGTTCGCTGTTCTGCGCCCTCAGCCGTGTTTCACTGAGGCCGATCATTCCACTCATACCCCCTTCCAACATGGCAATGGTCCGCCGAGCTGCCATGCCTCAAATGAGACCAGAGGATGCTCTGGTGGGTGCGAGGAAGGCGAACTGCAGCTTATGCGATGTGATCTGAGGGTAGACAGACGCTTGGGAGTGCAGTGGATAGTCAGGCCTTCTTCAACTCTGGTCAGTTTTTCTCTTTGCTCTGATCAATGCGCGCGGCGAGTTTCCTGTTAATTCCTCGAGACAACACGCGCCCCTCTGCCGGCCTTTTCTTTTTCCCTCGAACAGTTTGGCGTTTCCACCATCCTGGCACCATTGCCAAGATCAACCTGATGATGGCCGCCTGGGATCCAAACCACCACCAGCTAGAATGATCCTACTACATGCTATTTTTAAATTATTAGGCAGCACAAAATGTGGACACAAGGCATTATTAGATTTATTAGATATGGTACAGTACGTAGGTGAGTTGTATCTATATCCCTGTTTAATAGTACAAATAGACACAGGCACCAACAGTGCCCTTACACGACCTCCGGCACACACTTGAGAATGTTCTTTTTGCGTAGTCCATATACTCCAGTACTCCCTCTGGTTTTTAGATACTCAATTTGACTACCGATCTACCTGCATTTTTTTTTGACTAACGATCAAAAGCATATCCTTTTTTCCCACAAAACCAAAAGTATATCATTGGATTCATATTTGAATGAAGTTTCTAAACATATAATTTGGGTGGCTTATAACATATACTCCCTCCGTTCATAAATATAAGTCTTTATAGAGATTCTACTATAGACCACATACAAATGTATATAGATGCATTTTAGAGTGTAGATTCACTCATTTTGCTCCGTATGTGGCCCATAATGAAATCCTTCGAAAGACTTATATTTAGGAACGGAGAGAGTATTTCGTTAGTCAAATTGATGACCTAAGAATGTGTGCATGCCCATGCATCCGTCCCGATGGAATGTGGATACTGTAAAATTCAGCTTGGACACATGTAAAGAGAGCTGCTATAAGTGTCGGCGTTTTTGTAGAAACACATTATAAACGTCGACTCTCACATACATTCATTCCTATGAGCACATGCACGTACACTTTACCCCTACGAGCATGCGACTACACACGCGGATGGAGTAGGAATGCTTGAACCGTTTCCACATACCCAATCCCATCTACTCCCTCCGTCCCAAAATTCTTGTCTTAATTTTGTCTAAATACGGATGTATCAAGTCATGTTTTAGTATTAGATACATCCGTATCTAGATGAATCTAAGACAAGAATTTTGGGACGGAAGGAGTAAAACACAACGTGCCACCGTACCCTGAATATTATGATAAACACAAAGCCGCACATTGGAATTCAAGGCAAATGGCAATATAAGTCTCACACAGATGTCTCGCTTTATTTCTGGATACCGCAAGTCGGAAACATAAAGAAATACTATCACTTTTGGCTGATCAGCGTCTTGAAGTTCACCGGCGTTGTGAATTGGGTTGTGCCATTGAAAAACGCAGATGCGGCCAGCTTAGGTTTTTTTTTGAAACTATGATGATTTTTATAGCAAATTCGGAAACTATACACTCTAAGGCCGAAAAGTCCCTTTTCGGCCAACAGGAGACAGACGGGGTGATACTTTTGATTTTTCTCCATTAGGGTGTATAGTTTCCGAATTTGCTATAAAAATCATCATAGTTTTTTAAAAAAATCCCAGCTTAGCGGCCTGCTCCGTCGGGTACTCCTCGTCCCAATACCAGTACCAGTGGCGGAGCTACACCAGAATTTCTGGGGGGCAAACACAAAATGTGAACATTTGAGGGGACGAAATACTAATTTTGCTTCCAACTAAGCCCTCTATTTATTTTTTTCTTCAGAAGAGAATTGTGCAAGGCTGGGGGGGCCACAGCCCCCCCAACACAACACTAAGCTCCGCCGGTGTCCAGTACTGCGAGCGGTTGGCACACGGCAGCCCAGAACCAGGTGCGCAGGAGCCTTGGCAGCACGCGCCCCCGGTGTTCACAAACCCTGTGCATCCATCAACAAACCACACCAACATTTTCAACTGACAGATGCATGACCATGTAAGAATGTCGACAACTTTGATAGAATTTACTGTAGGCCGACGGACTCATGTTGACTGCATCCGAGATTGCGTGAAAGTCGGCAATGGAGTAGCGGAGGCCACTGAGGTTGGAGGCGAGGCCGGCCATGAGTGGCTTGATGCCATCGTTGAACTCCTCCCGGAGGCTGGTAATGAGGCCCTCACAGCCATGGCGCACCACCGCCGTGCACAAGGTCGGGACGTTGATGATACCGAACTTCCTCGCGCCCAAGTTGTACAAGGTCATGATGTTGTCGCCGTAGGAGGAGATGAGGTGTGGGACATCGGTTTTGCTGTCCGAGCCCCCATTGTTGTTGATGTTGTAGATTAAGTAGAGGTCGGTGGTGCCGGTGCTGATGAGGAAGAGGGAATTGGACAACATCTTGCTCAGGTCTTGCGGGCTACGGTTGGCGCCCATCTGCCCTATCGTGTCCGCGAAGTTCTTCACTTGGTCCATCACCATCAGTGGGATGTCCAGTCCGGTGTCCTGCAAAATGGCATTAACATCAATGCGACTAACTGTAGTTGATGTCTAAGAACTAAATATATCTGTACCATTATTTGGTGTTTACACATTCCTGTAAATAGTACTCTCTCCATTTCTTTTTAGCCTGCATATAAGGTTTGGTCAAAGTCAATCTTTGCATAGTTTAACTAATTTTATATTAAAAAATATCAACATTCACAATATGAAATCAACATTTTCAGATGCACCATGAAATGTATTTTCATATTATATAGTTTAAGTAATGTAGATGTTCATATTTTTTAATATAAATTTGGTCAAACTTTGTGTAGTTTGACTTTGACCCAAACTTATACGCGGAGTAAAAAGAAACGGAGGGAGTACTGATATGTCTATGGATGTATGGTAGCTGAAGGTATGTTGACGAATGACGATGAATGCACATGCATTCCTGAAAAAAAAATGCATGCAAATTCAAATACTCGTGCATGCATGAAGGTGTCCACTTACGATGTCTCTCCAAATCCCAGAGGTCGCCGAAGCATAGTTGACTCCAGCAAAACCAGCCTCCATTTTTGTGGGAGGGCTCATCTCGAATCCCATAGCCTTTGCTGCATATCAATCAAGGGTATACACACCACTGGTTGATCAATATTCTTTCAAAAACAGAATAACTTAGATAATACTCCCTCCGTCCCAAAATAAGTCTTTCAAGTTTAGTATAAATTTCTACTAAAGTTAGTATATAGTTGAGACACTTATTTTGGGACAAAGGGAGTATATCCATTCATTTAAAAGGATTGATATTCTTCCTGATTTTTGACGAATTATATACGGTTCTATCCAGTTCAGACTGTAATGCATGTTTTAAGCCGACATAAAACTTAAAAATGCTAATGAAACCAAAACAAAGAAAATAGAAACTAGCCATGCTTATATATACATAGAACAGCAGAATATGCGATTGCTAGGATTCGAGCGAACATGGAGAAACATCGATAAATTCACATGCACACACCCTATCATATGAAATAAGATAAGAAAAGTTATATGCCTTATAAATTGAAATGAAGATGATATTCAGTAGTAGTCAAACCGAAACGGGATTTTTATGCCAATGTAATTGTTTGGTTAATTTTCATATCTTAGTTACGTCTTGGCAGCTGATAGCACATATCGAATACAGTGTGTACACTGTGCTATATATCTTTCAGTACTATCAGCCTGTCGCCTGCTTTTCTTTCCAGTCTGATCGTCCACAACGCTCCTGCTGTCCGCGACGCTACCGCTACGACTGCGGAGGATGTTCGAGTATATAGGCATATATCTGTATACGGTAGACTATGATTTGTAACCATCTCCTGCCTTATCTCGAGGGGAGACTTCTTGCTCTCCAAGCCTTGTACTCTATATAAACCGCCCAAGAGGCTCAATACAATATACATCAATTCCACCAAACCCCTCTCTATTCTGTTCTAACAAGTACCGTTTTTCAACAGCTAGCCACCATGTCGGTAAAGTAAAACAATTTCTCTTGCAGGAAAGTAAAACAAATTCAGGCTATACTACATGAGAAAATAAGACTATATTAAATGGAAACCAGTTGGCAAACAATGGATGTTGGTTGAGTAATAATGTTAGAACACGTAGATCAATTGTGTTGTGCACAAGTGGCCATGTCAGTTGTCTTGAACGGTAAGCAAATTATGAAAAATAGACATAGCGTGATGGGATCAAAGTTAGCAACTTAGCATACCGATGAAGTCAGCCAAGTTGAATCCGTTGCTGAATCTTCCGGTGGCCACGGAATTGGGGAAGTCTATGCCATAGTAGGAGTGATTTGCTCTTACGGGGTTCCCTACCTCGTTGTTCTCTAGGTAGTTGTTGTTGCCGACGTCCGTAAACCCGTCCCCGAACGCCGAATTTCGTGTTTTGACCCTTTTTAGAAAGTATTTCAGGATCTGGTCCCGGTTTGAATTTTTTTTCGAGATTTGACCCTTTTGCCTACCGCCAGGGCATTTGGCGGTAGGGTTAGATAGCCTACCGCCAGGTCCCATGGCGGTAGGAAACTTATCCACGTCAGCACGCGGAGACGGCGCCGTCCCCCTCCGTCGCACCCTACCGTCATGGGCCCTGGCGGTAGGCTGTCTAACCTTACCGCCAGGGGCCCTGGCGGTAGGGTGCGGGGCAGTTATTTCGCCCGAGACCGCGCCCCTTTCCTTCTCCCCACCCCTCCCCTCCCCCAAGTCGGCAGTTTCTCCTTTCTTTCTCCCCCAAGTCGCCCCTCTCTCCCTCTCTCATCTCCTCCACTCCCCCCCTTGGATCTTCACCGATTCTTCACCGTTTTGGCGGATCCAGATGGCCCCGAGGAGAGAACCGTAAGCTCCTCCGATCCCTCCAATTAGTTTTTGCAAACTTGCTACCGATTCGACGCATTATTTGCTTGAAATCCCTCATGTTTTTGAACTTAGATTGATTTTTTTTCCACCTAAGATTGATTGTAGTTGTAGTTCTTAGTTCTTTAGTAAGTAGTGGTATTGGATATGTACTCTAATCAATAGTTCATATGTTAGTGTGAAGATGAACCCTAGTTCATAATTTTTTTGTTAAAAAAATTATGATGTATTGTTGATAAAGGGATGAACCCTAGTTTGATGATGCATGTTGATATGATGATATGCTCTAGTGTGAAGATGAACCCTAGTTTGATGATGCATGTTGATATGATGATATGAAGATATTGTTTGGAAAATTTTGTTTAAAAATATGAAGCTATGATGTATGTTGGAGGTTTTTTTTTATATGATGCATGTTGATATGATTTGATCCATCATGTGTAGTAGATGTTGTTGGAGGAATATGCTTAAAATTTGATCTTGATATGATTTGAGTTCATTGTTTGTTTATGTATGCTTATGCTTATGGTGCTTTTGTTTATGAAACTCTATTAAGGCGGCCAGCTCTTGCGGACAACATCCGCCCACGGTACTGCATGCTGGACTGGGCATTCGACAAGGGTAATCGTGCCTGTTTCATAGAGAACGGAGAGGTAAGTGATATGAAAGAAATTTTGATCAAAGTTCTCGGATTGATGAAAATGATTTCCTAACTTTTTGGCGTTCACTTTTTAACAGACGCTCCAGCCACTGCGCATGAGGGGTCACGGGGTTCATGGGCATATGGACTACGACGAGCGCTACGCGCCGTTCTTCAAGAGAGCCCGTCTGTTGGGTTTCGTGCTGCAGTTCAAGCGTCAGCCGCCGACGCTTGTCCACGCGGCTCTCACAGCTCTGATTGACCGTTGGAGACCGGAGACCCATTCTTTCCATCTGCCATGCGGGGAGATGACGGTGACCCTAGAGGACTGGGGGATGATTACTGCAATGCCGATCGAGGATCATGCACTCACCGGTCGAGTGGAGAGGGCCAACTGGCAGGAGAGGGTCACCACCCTCATCGGCGACTGCCCCAGTGCCAAGAGTAACCGTACATCCGGTGTGCCGTTGCCCTGGCTCTCGGAGCACCGGAGGACATGCCCCCAAGGCGCAGATGAGGCGACTGTGGAGTTGTACGCGAGGTCCTATCTGTGGTATATTCTCTCGGAGGTCGTGTTTCCAGACAGCTCCGAGAACTCTGCCAACTGGGCGTATCTGTTCTTCCTAGCGGACTAGGATGCAGGGTACAGTTGGGGGACGGCATTTCTCGCCTACCTATACTGTTCGGTAAGAGAGTGTCTAATTGCGTACCTACCTATGAAAGTGTGTCCATGACATTTTCTTATATCTGATCCTCATTTGATGTTTTGCAGCTTGACGATGCAACGCAGAGGACGGGAGACAAGTCCAATATGGGTGGCTTTGTCTGGGCCTTCTCCATTTGGATGTGTGCCGGTGGGGCGTCCGCAGAAGTTGCCAAGACGCCCATGGGAAGACTATGGCGAAGAAGGCGAGAGTGGGACGTTGTCAAACTCTACACGGGCCTAAACAAGACTTCGTACAAGACCTACACCAACGAGTTGGACGCTTTGACGCATACGCAGGTATATGAACTCGCACAACACCTTTCTCTTTGATTCCGCTATTGACCGAGAGTGCGAACTTACCAAGGTATATGTAATAGGTAATCTGGTGCCCGTATCGACAAGAACGAGAGTGGGCCTTTGATCTGAACGTGATGTGCGATGCGGACCGTGGTATCTGGCGGTGCATCGTGCCCATGATCTGTGTGTACGCCGTCGAGTGGCATTTGCCACAACGCGTGGCCACGCAGTTTGGGATTTATCAGCATACTCCACCGGGCCAGCCCACCGATACCGGCGGCCACACGCTGCACCTGTGAGCTCTTTGTTCTCCGTGAGATTATCATGTTTCTTGTTGCTTATGGTGATCTCATTGCGCTTATGATGATTCTTGTTGCTTATGCCTTGCAGGATGAGCCGGCAGAAGAATCAGTCGATCACAAACTGGGGAGAGGAGCATAAGACTCATGTGACGGAGTGGAACCGATGGAGGTGGCGTAAAGACGTGGAGAGGAGAGTGACTAACTGGGATGATTACCTGGGCCAACACATGAGGTGGTACGATGATGGCCAGAAGCACCGTCTTCGTCTCAGGCCTCGATGGACGGCAGAAGACATCGCGGAGCTGGAGTGGGCTGACCCCGATGAGCAGGCATACCAGACCGGCATCAGAGACATGCACAGTGGATTTAGGGAGTTTGCACCCCTCATCAACAGAGTGGTACGTTTGAACCAACGGTCGTATTTAAAATATTTTATTCGTCAACGTGACTGACTTATGCCGTTGCAGTCCGGTGAGCTGAACAGATGCATCTTTGAAGCCTCAGATGCACTAGGTCATCTTTCCGGGAGCGTACAATCTGAGACCAGAGTCAGGCGGACAATGAAGGTACAATTTCAGTCTCCTCGGAACAGATGCATCTTGTTCACTTGTAGTCAGTCGATCTGAACTTATTATGACCTTGCTTCATTGTGAGTGCAGAAGTTCGTGCAGCATTGTCGCAAGCTGGTAGGGCTGCTTGGGTGTGCTGGAGCTGGGTCAGTTGAAGCTCATCAGCCTGTAGCCACACAGGGTATCATCGGCTCATCAAGCCATGCTCCCTCGTCGTCTAGGTTGGTTGGAGAGGAGGAGGAGGAGGAGGAGGAGGAGGAGGAGGAGGAGGCCATATATGAAGAAGGGGAGGAGGATGATGAGAGCAACGGGGAGGAGGAGGAGGAGGAGGAGGCCATATATGAAGAAGGGGAGGAGGATGATGAGAGCAACGGGAAGGAGGAGTACGATGAAGATTATGGACCTCCAGCAACTCAAACGTCTCAAGCATCTCAACTGCCGAAGAAGAGGAATCCGAAGAAGAAGGATTTGCTGAGTCCGGACCCTTTCCAGAGACCGGTTCCTCGACGGCCCAAGAAGAAGACCGAAGAGCATCGTTCAAAGAGTAACGAGGACCGTACCTCCAAGAGGGGAAGGAGCAACTGATTATGCTCTTGGATAGTTGGCTCTTTTAGTTTCGTTGAACTTCGTTTGATTGAACTATTCGGGTGGTTATGAAGCTACGTGGAACTATGTGTTTGCTATTTGTGGATCTATGTGTTTGCTATTTGTGAAACTATGTGGAACTCAGTTTACTAATTAGTTAAAGTTCGTTTGAAATGTTTTATGCACTTCAAATTTGTTAATGTGTATGTGATGCCCAAGTTTAATTGTTTGAGATCTGTGATATTGTTGTCATATTTGTGAAAATTGCTATAATATTATTGTCATATTGAATTTGAAAAGAAGCAAGCAAATGAACTTAAATTCATAAAACACAGGACCCTACCGCCAAGGCCCCTAGTGGTAGGGTCAGAGAGCCTACCGCCAGGGCAACTCAATTCTTCGTTACAGAATCGTTACACTGAAAAAACAAGACCCTATCGCCAAGGCCCCTGGCGGTAGGGTCAGACAGCCTACCGCCAGGGCAACTCAATTCTTCGTTACAGAATCATTACACTGAGATAGGACCCTACCACCAGGTGCTCTGGCGGTAGGTTTGGACAGCCTACCGCCAGGCCTCCTGGCGGTAGGTACTTATCCACGTCAGTGCAGTCAAACGGCCGCCGTCCCCCTCCGTCGCACCCCTACCGCCATGGGCCGTGGCGGTAGGCTATCTAACCCTACCGCCGTAGGCCTTGGCGGTAGCAAAAGGGTCAAATCTCGAAAAAATTTCAAACTAGGGTCAGATCCTGAAATCCTTTCCAAAAAGGGTCAAAACACGAAATTCGGCCTCCCCGAACACAAACAATGCCGGCCGCACTGGCTGCACTTGGTCAGCTGCATGCACAAGACGCACCTTAAAAGCTAGGCCAAGAACAGTAGCAGTTCATCATGAAAGTAATGGTGGGCGAGTACGTACGGCAATATGTTTGGCACGAGGGGCAGAGCGAGATGCAGCTCTGGGGGCACCTGTCGGGGTAGGTGCCCGTGCACCCCGGCCGCTTCTTCTCCGTGTCCGTGCACGTGAACTTGCTGTTGGTGTTGCTGCCTCTCCCGTCGGTGGTGACCGCCAGCATGCCCATGAGCGCCGCCCCGAGCGCAAACGCCGCCGCGGCGGCTGGCCACCGCGCCATGGCTGCGAGCTTGTCGAGGCTAATCGGTTGAGCAAGGGTGGGTCTGCACGTTGCTGGTTTCAGTTGATGTTCTGGGTGGTGCCCTTCTATAGGCTAGCATGCATGCTGGGTAAAGCTGATGGCGCGCCGGAGAGCACGGCGGGCAGGGTCAGAGGTGTACGATAGTAGGATTTTTCTTATCACAGCATCTCCAACGGGAGCGCCAAAAGACGCGTGCGGTAAACTATCATTTTAGCGCGCGCGGGACGTTTTCGCGCGCTCCAGCGAAAAACTAGCGCGCGGTAAACGATTGCGTGCGCGCGGGAGAAAGTGGGCGGCCGCGCACTAGATTTGTCGCACCGCTTCTGGCGCGCCTATAAATTGCGGCGCTCGCCACGCGTCCTCCCATCGCTATCCACACTGCCACGCGCGCTCTCCCCGCTTCCTCTGCTTCCTCTACGGCTTCCTCGCCCCGCCACCGATGCGCCACCATCGCACCACCATGCCGCTGCGCCGCCAGGGATCTTCGGGCTACCGCGGTGTCCGCGAGCGCCCCTCCGGCGCCTTCTATGCTAAGATTCGGTCCGGCGACGTCCGCCTTGGCCTCAGCATGTTCGAGTCCGTGCACGAGGCCGCCCACGCATACGACGAGGCGGCGTGGCGCCTCCAGAGGCCTCGCGCATAGATGAACTTCCACGATGTCCAGACGTGCGCGCAGGTGCAGCCGTCGCCCCTCCGCCTCGTCTTATAGCAAAACAGGACCGGGAGGAACACCGTCGGCGGCAGCGCCGCCTCCTCATCGCCGAGGAGGACGAGCATGCCATGGCAGAGTGGTGCCGGCGTTACCCGTAGGAGGAGGACGTCAAGAACGCCTTCTGGGCGGAGAGGACGGCAAGGCGCCGCACGGAGCGGGCGGACATGCGTCGGCGGAAGGCACTGGCCATATCGCAGATTGATCTCGTTAACGCAGGTGGGGAGTCTTCTTTGAATCAGATGATTCTCGTTGGAAGACGCGTGGCTCGATACCTCAGACAACACCATCGAGAATGATAACTCGGAGTAGGTTCTAGTTGCACCGTAGTTTTTATCTAGTTGTACCGTAGTTTTTTTTATCGTGGTTGACTAGTTTTTTTATCTATCTATGCTATGATGAACTATGTATGCATTGTGAAATACTCCCTTCGTTTTTTTTTAGTCCGCATATAAGATTTGGTCAAAGTCAATCTTTGTAGAGTTTGACTAACTTTATATTAAAAAATATAAACATTCACAATATGAAACCAATATTATCAGATGCACCATGAAACGTATTTTCATACTATATAGTTTTAGCATTGTAGATGTTCATATTTTTTTATATAAATTTGGTTAAACTTTGTGTAGTTTGACTTTGACCAAATCTTATATGCGGAGTAAAAAGAAACGGAGGGAGTATCTATGTATCGTTTTTTTAATATATGCATATGCTTTTCTATATTTAGTTCGGAGTACATATGTTGTTTGTGCGAGAACGCACACAGTGTTTTGCAGCGGCTGCTGGAGCGACTCGTGCGCGCTAAAATTTGCAGTGGGGGCACTAAAACAGACGATCCGCGTGCTGCAAATGGATTTTTAGCGCGGTGCACGGCGGCTGGGATGCTCTCAGCAAAGTACGTAAGCATCAAGTTAAACCAGCTAGACGATGGAAGAACTACGGATGCACGCATGCATAACTTCGAAGTGAAAAGTCAATGGACGACAACCACGTGCAGCATTTTAGTTTCTCTCTACACAAGCTACCTGTTTTTTTTTTCATTTAGATTCAGGCTGAAAAACGGATATAAAGGCCAAAAGTCGTCATCTAATATAAACAGAAGCTGCTCCAAAATTTTCCCTGTATGTGTTGTCACCTACTCCCTCCATCCGGAAATACTTGTCCTAAAAATAATTGTATGTAGACTTATTTTAGTTATAGATACATCCATTTTTATCCATTTCTAAGACAAGTATTTTCGGACGGAAGGAGTACAAGTCAAAAGTCAGCATCCCGAATCTTAAAACCCAAGCATGACTGAGATTAATTCAAATATCAACCTGCATCCTACTCCCTCCGTCCTTTGAAGAGTGTACTTCCAACTCTGTTGGAAAGTCAAACCTTTTTATGTTTGACCGTATTTATACAATAATGCATCAAAATTTATGCCATCAAATTAGTAGCATTAGATTCATTATAAACTATATTTTCATCATATACCTATTTTGTTTCATAAACATTGATATATTTTTGCACAAAATCGGTCAAACATTGAGATAGTTTGACCCTTCAACAAAGTTGGAAGTACACTCTTTAAAGGACGAAGGGAGTAAGTATCTATTCAGACATTGTTTTCTGGACTAGTCAACCACTCATCCCGCCTGAAACCAGCAATCCATGCAATAACTTTGCTTGGACTGGGTTTTCTTTTCAAAACAGAAGCAAGATTAGCCTCATCGTTACAGAATATAATTGTCTAGTTAATGAATAAAAAACCGGGCTAAAACCGATACAAACAGACCATATACAGACCACTCACAAAATCATGAAACCCATGACCGCACGACCGACCTGAAACATTCCCAAAGAGTAAGTTACAAAGCTCTTTCACGAAAAGAGCCTCAGAGTTAATTAGGTGCCAACACTTGTGACCATTCATTCTAGTTTTGCAACCCAGACCGAGCTGCCGCGCTCTGAACTGCAAGGTTTGGCTTCGTTCGACTGAAAGAGGTGCTCCATGTTAGACAAGTTGTCTAGGATAGGGATACTAGTTTAAACATGTACTCTAACTTCTATCCTTTTTTCTGTCCAAACTCTCCTGTAATCGTGACCGATCTGTTTACGATCGATCTCTCTAGTACGCCACGACAAACCTTCTATATAATATAATATGGCCCAGACGAAGAGTTCACGCTTCCACAATATCTTGCTATGCTCCATGCCAGCCGCGCGGACCGATGCTCCTGGACGAGGAAGTCCGAGGCAGATCTCGTCTGCTCCTCGGATCTGGCGCTAGATTCTAGCGCTGGTCTGGCCGGATCATCTGTGGCGGAATTTGCTACAAAACCTGCTGCTTCACCTGGATCTTCTGTGGTGAGGTCTAAAATAGCACATGTGTTTCCTCCTCGGCATACAAGATCTCAGTCAGGTATTGTCAAAGAAAAACAGTACACTGATGGTACGGTCAGGTATGACAAAATCAAGCGTGCGTTTCTTACTAGCACCGGTGAGCCAACTCATTTACATGATGTCCTTGCTAATAAAGATTGGAAGAAAGCCATGGATAGTGAATATGATGCACTTGTTAAAAATAAAACTTGGCATCTAGTACCGCCAAAGAGGGGTAATAATGTGATTGATTGTAAGTGGGTATACAAAATCAAAAGAAAAGCTGATGGAAGCATAGACAGATACAAGGCTCAACTAGTTGCAAAGGGTTTTAAGCAAAGGTTTGATATTGATTATGAGGATACTTTTAGTCCTGTTATTAAAGCAGCTACTATTCGACTTGTATTGTCCACTGCTATTTCCAGAGGATGGAGTCTACGACAGCTAGATGTTCAGAACGCGTTTCTTCATGGTGTTCTTGAGGAAGAAGTGTTCATGTGGCAGCCACCAGGATATGAAAACAAAGGCACACCACATTATGTCTGTAAGTTGGATAAAACCTTGTATGGGCTGAAACAGGCCCCAAGAGCTTGGTACTCGAGGTTAAGCACACAGTTACAAAAGCTTGGCTTTACACCATCAAAGGCAGATACCTCACTATTTTTCTATAGTAAGAGCAATGTTACCATATTTGTTCTTGTTTATGTTGATGATATAATTGTTCCTAGCTCAAGTCCAGATGCCACCTCCTGTCTGCTTAAGGATTTGAAACTAGAGTTTGCTCTCAAGGACTTGGGGGATCTTCATTATTTTTCTTGGAATTGAGGTCAACAAGATCAAAGATGGCATAGTTCTTACGCAGGACAAGTATACTACTGATATTCTTCGAAGAGTAGGTATGGAACAGTGTAAGTCTGTCAGTACACCTATCTCTACTTCAGAAAAACTTACTGTTGAAAGTGGAGAGGCACTTGGATCAGAGGATGCAAAAAAGTATCGAAGTGTTGTAGGTGCATTGCAATATCTGACTCTTACACATCCTGATATTTCCTATTCTGTGAACAAAGTATGTCAGTATTTACATGCTCCTACTACAACTCTTTGGACTGCAGTAAAAAGGATTTTGAGGTATCTCAAGTTTACAGGAGGAGTTGGGCTTCAGATTATGAGGTCCTCGTCTCTACTTGTGTCTGCCTATTCTGATGCAGATTGGGCAGGGTGTGCTGATGATAGGAGGTCCACAGGTGGCTTTGTTGTGTTTCTGAGAACAAATCTTGTGTCATGGAGTGCAAGAAAACATGCTACAGTCTCAAGGTCAAGTACTGAGGCAGAGTATAAGGCTTTATCTAATGCTACAGCTGAAGTGATGTGGATTCAGACATTGCTTCATGAACTTGGAATTAAAGTTCCACAAGCTGCAAGATTGTGGTGTGACAACATTGGTGCAACCTATCTTTCAGCTAATCCTGTTTTTCATGAACGTACAAAGCATATTGAGGTTGATTTTCATTTTGTCAGAGAAAGAGTAGCACGCAAGTTGCTTGATATAAGGTTTATTCCAACAGGTGATCAACTTGCTGATGGCTTCACAAAACCTCTCACGATGAGAAGGTTAGATGACTTCAAATACAATCTCAACCTTGGTAAACTTTCATAGGGTTTAGATTGAGGGGGAGTGTTAGACAAGTTGTATAGGATAGGGATACTAGTTTATACTTGTACTCTAACTTCTATCCTTTCTTCTGTCCGAACTCTCCTGTAATCGTGATCGATCTGTCTACGATCAATCTCTCTTGTACGCCATGGCAAACCTTCTATATAATATAATGCGGCCCAGACGAAGGGTTCACGCTTCCACAATATCTTACACTCCAGCCTCTTCGTGATGTTACTGAATCTATGCAAGGTTGGCCTCTTCAAGTTGGAAGCTATCTTGAGCTTGAGGAGGTTGCACTTGACAGGCGCTCTCTTGCACCGGATGTGAAGCAAAAACCCCTGCACCGCCTCCTATGGCATATCCCAGTGTTGGTTCTACAGACGATAAGGATGTGCAGCTCTATGGTTGCTTCTCCCCTCATGCTAGGGCCAGTTCACTGTCACTGCCTGCCCGACCCTCCAAGTGTGTTGCCTCCATGGGCGAGGCCATTCTTGTGGTCTTGGCTCCGGTGATGTAGATCATGCCAAAGCTTTAGGGGATGTGTGAGGAACTGGTTTCACCACTATTAGGGGAGCATCTATAGGAGGGCTTGCTCGTGTCCTTGGTTGTGGCTTTGGCTCCCTCTCTAGCCACCCCGGTATTTAGTCAAGTGTCGGCATATGAAGAGAGGGGTTGCCTTGATGCTAGTTCCATGCACTCGCGTGAGCCCATCAGGTTGATTGTTCTCGTGGGTGATGATAATGTTGTGGCTAGTGTGTTTGTGCCTAATATCGAGACCCTCTTTGCCGCCAAGATTTGTGATTTTCTCACTGAATTAGATTCTGGAAAATCTGGAAAGGTGATTAGGTGCCTCTTGAAGGAAAAAAGCATCCAGGGACAAATGCAAGAAGGGTGGTGCTAGTACTCAACCCGGCATCCTCAATGAGAAATTTTCTAGGAGGAAAAACAAGAAGGGTGGTGCTAAAGGGAATGTGTAGGTGGTTTCATGATGGATAGTTTTTGGATTTCTAGGATGCAAGCAGGGCTCGGTTGTGCATGTTAAATTTGTTCATGTGTTCCTTTCAAGTTGTAGTGACTTGATGGGATTTCATTTGCGATGTTGAGACCCACACGTGTTGGGGGTGGCAGTAGTGTCATGTTGGGTGTGTTCACCAGCCCACATCTGTGGTGGTCTGCCTCCATGAATTGAGAGTCATTGACATGCTTGTAGGTGTGAGCTTATTCAGCTGTCCCAAGCAAGTTTATAATCGTTTTTCTTTCTAATTTGTTGGGCAACTCTTTTATGTTTTAATTAATGGTTGAGATATATCTTTTACTTCCATTTTGGAATAGCAGGTGTTATGTTCTGGAATCTAAGCATGACAAGTCTCATATCGTTATATTTGGTTATGTGATGCAACACTGCAGGTCCTGGTCGTAGGAACTTGTACTTATTGGTCATGTTGTGATGGAGCAAATGTTGGAAATATGACCTAGAGGCAATAATATTTGTATTATTATATTTTCATATTCATAATTATAGAGTTTATATTCTATGCTTTAACTGCTATGATCCTGGAATATGCGGTTCAGTGGAAAACTCGTATGCACGTGTAGAATGATAAACGGTAAAATAAAAGGTTCCTAGTCTTGCCTCTTTGACTAGCTCAAGTGTTGTTGGTGATCACGTTTTCTGGGTCTTAGCACTACCAAAAAAAATACACTTCCGTGATGATACGTGTTTGTCACAGTAGGTCGCATTTTTTGTCATGCATGTACATCCATGGCAAATTTATGACAGAATCAAGATAGTCATACCTGTGCTGTCGTAGAAGTGTTCCATGACATTACCAAAATTATCATCATGAAAGTGTCCACTTCCATGACAATAAATCGCGCGTCATAGAAGTGCTTTCATCAAGGGTGACCGACACGTGGCATCCACTGTAATGGAACGCCATTAAGCTATCGGGTCGGGTTTTAGATCCATAACCCGTCAACAGCCCCGACCAATGGGAAATTTCCATGTGTAAAATTCTTATTGGTCGGACGAAACACGTGTCAGCTCATCAGTGGGTCAGATAGGTGCCTATGATATGTCGACACGTGCCACGGCCCACCACTGGCCCATTTAGCTTACAAAGCCGGCCCGTTTGACTTGGTCAAAAGTTAACGGGCCGGCCCATGAAAAGCCTGTTAACGGTCTCTTCGCAAATAGCCCATTTTACGACCCGTTAACTCACGACCCGTTAGGCCCTAAAAGAAATCGGCCCAACAACGTCATGCATGCCGTCGAATATAACACCAGCCCATTTCACTTTCGGCCCATGTATGGCCCACGACGTCTTTCGGCCCATATGAGGCCTTTGTATCTTTCGGCCCTTTACAGGCCCACGGTGACTCTAGCCCATAATGAACAGTAATTTTCTTTGTACCCGTTAACAACCCGTGATTTACATGGGTCGTTTCTAGCCCGTGTTAGCTTTCAGCCTATTGACAGCCCAACCGTTCTTGGGCTCCTTTTCGGCCCTCGATTACTTCCGGCCTGTTACTGGCCTATTCACCTAATGGGCCAAATTCGGCCCATGGCAAGAGTCGACCCGTTACTGGCCCGTTACCCTAATGGGACAAATTCGGCCCATGGCAAGAGTCGGTCCATTTCTGGCCTGTTAACCCGTTGCACCGTTTCCAGCCCATCCTATATTCTGGCCATTAACGACCCGTTATGCCCGTGACATAATTAAGCCTTTGTTGTCCTACGGCCTGTTAACGGCCCGTTACTATGCTGGGTCGATACCAATTACGTCCGTTTATGGCCCATGTAGACCCATTTATCCGACGGCCCGAGGCCCATTGATTCTATGGCCCTGTTAGAGGCCAATTTATCGACGGCCCGTAGGAGACCCATGGATCCTACGACCCGTAGGAGACCCATGGATCCTACGACCCGTATATGGCCCATGGTAGTTGCGGCCACTAGCAAACCAGGGAAAAAGAAGACTAGGAAATAAATAAGGCCAAAACTAACACTAGGCTATTAAGGCGATTGCACAGATTACATCCACTCGGCATCAAAGATCGGCACCAGTGCAAATATAGGGAACACCCTACACTATACAAAAATGGCTTGCTGTTTTCTTCAGCCGGTGGCTGCACGTTAAGAATGAATTTTGTATAGCACCAAAAAAAATTACAACTATATAACAAAAGGAAGGTTGGCATAAAACTTACCAGTCTAGCAGATAAATGGACCACCAGAAGTTCAAAAGCTCAGTTCATTTAAGCCGACTGTTACATTTTCATGTTGTATTGTCCGATGGAGCACCATAACCCTCGCCTTCATTTCCCCTAGGATCCTGAACAACGTAACAAATGTCTGATAGTCTGGTTTCAAAACCATGCATATCTTGACGACATCGAACAATGTCTCTCCCTGTTTCATAAAGGGTCTCTGTTAGGGAATGGACTTGTGTCTGGAGCGCAAATACAACATTGCTTTGAGCTTGCATATCTTGATCATGAGGTAGTTTGGACGATATTGCCTTAACAACCAACCCAGTATTACGCAGGAACGTGCTTTTGGCACTGTTAGTGGACAAGTATTGACCCACTGCAACAAGAGCTGACATTGCGGTTATAGTTGCCTCGCCACCTTCAGAAGGTGGCAGTTCCACCATTTTTTCCATAGCTCGCTGAAAAGTTGAGGTTTTACATTAGTAGTACCAGAACAGAAGATATTAAGGAGGCAGCAAAACCAAACAAAATAGCTTTGGTCTATATACAGAACTTATTCTGGTGAACCCATGTAAAATATTAGTTGTATTTTATTGCAAAGTACATAATAAAACCAGGTTCCAAACATATGACCATGTACCATCGCTAATGTATTGTCTATTTCTTCACATTGTATTGAGGGCTAAGGATAAAGAGACGAAGTTTATAATATGGTAAGCATAGTATGACATCATTCATATCACAAAACAACTGAGAACAGACAAACATGCAATTGTAACATTGTGTGGGCAAGTCCAGCACAGAACTAGATTACGGGTCAAGATCAAAGGAACATCACTCCTCTCTTTTAAACCTTGTAAGGTGCAATGATACGCTAAGACAATTGTGTAGAAAATTGAAAAGAGTAATAGACATTGGCTACAGACCATGCAGTTCAAGGCACAAGTCAGAGTAAGTAGTAGTTAAAATGCATGAGGATTAAGGACTTACAACAACGGCTTTGACTGTGTAGTCATGCCCTTCTTCTTGCTGGTGTGACAGTCCTTGAAGATTTCCACAGCATTTGGTTCAGGTACTTTTTGGTCCTTGCGGGCTTTCCTCTGCATTTCGAACAAGTCAATATAGATATGATAATATGGTACAGCAAAAGGAGTGAAACAGCAGCTAATTGTTGGGGAACGTTGCAGAAAATAAAATTTTCCTACGGTTTCACCAAGATCCATCTATGAGTTCATCTAAGCAACGAGTCATGGGAGAGAGATTGCATCTACATACCACTTGTAGATCGCGTGCGGAAGCGTTCAAGGGAACGGTGATGATGGAGTCGTACTCGCCGTGATTCAAATCACCGATGACCAAGTGTTGAACGAACAGCACCTCCGCGTTCAACACACGTACGGTACGGATGACGTCTCCTCCTTCTTGATCCAGCAAGGGGAAGGAGAGGTTGAGGAAAAAGGCTCCAGCAGCAGCACGACGGCGTGATAATGGTGGAGAGGCAGTACTCCGATAGGGCTTCGCCAAGCGCTCAACGGAGGAGGAGAGGTGTTGGGAAGGGGAGGGGCTGCGCCTTGGATCAGGTGTTCAGCCCTCCCCTCGCCCCTCTATTTATAGGGGAAGGGGAAAGGGGGGAGGCCCCCTCTAGATGAGATCTAGAGGGGGGGCGGCGGCCAGGGAGGGGGCTTGCCCCCCAAGCAAAGGGGGTGCGCCCCCTTTAGGGTCCCGCCCCCCAACCCTAGGCGCATGGGCCCAAGAGGGGGGGGGGCGCCCAACCCTCCAGGGGCTGGTTCCCTGCCCCATGCGGCCCATGAGGCCCTCCGAGAGGGGTGGACCCCCGGAACCCTTCCGGTGGCCCCGGTACAATACCGATATGCCCCCGAAACTTTCCGGTGTCCGCATAACAACTTCCCATATATAAATCTTTACCTCCGGACCATTCTGGAACTCCTCGTGACGTCCGGGATCTCATACGGGACTCCAAACAACATTCGGTAATCACATACAAGTCTTCATAATAACCCTAGCGTCACCGAACCTTAAGTGTGTAGACCCTACGGGTTCGGGAGACACGCAGACATGACCGAGACGGCTCTCCGGTCAATAACCAACAGGGGGATCTGGATACCCATGTTGGCTCCCACATGCTCCTCGATGATGTCATCGGATGAACCATGATGTCAAGGATTCAATCAACCCCGTATGCAATTCCCTTTGTCAGACGGTATGTTACTTGCCCGAGACTCGATCATCGGTATCCCAATACCTCGTTCAGTCTCGTTACCGGCAAGTCACTTTACTCGTACCGTAATGCATGATCCTGTGACCAGACACTTGGTCACCTTGAGCTCATTATGATGATGCACTACCGAGTGGGCCCAGTGATACCTCTCCGTCATACGGAGTGACAAATCCCAGTCTCGATCCGTGTCAACCCAACAGACACTTTCGGAGATACCTGTAGTGCACCTTTATAGTCACCCAGTTACGTTGTGACGTTTGGTACACCCAAAGCACTCCTACGGTATCCGGGAGTTACACGATCTCATGGTCTAAGGAAGAGATACTTGACTTTGGAAAAGCTCTAGCAAAACGAACTACACGATCTTGTGCTATGCTTAGGAATGGGTCTTGTCCATCACATCATTGTCCTAATGATGTGATCCCGTTGTCAACGACATCTAATGTCCATAGTCAGGAAACCATGACTATCTGTTGACCAACGAGCTAGTCAACTAGAGGCTTACTAGGGACGTATTGTGGTCTATGTATTCACACGTGTATTACGATTTCCGGATAATACAATTATAGCATGAATAAAAGACAATTATCATGAACAAGGAAATATAATAATAATGCTTTTATTATTGCCTCTAGGGCATATTTCCAACAGTCTCCCACTTGCACTAGAGTCAATAATCTTTACTTACATTGTGATGAATCGAACACCCATAGAGTTCTGGTGTTGATCATGTTTTGCTCGCGAGAGAGGTTTAGTCAACGGATCTGCGACATTCAGATCCGTATGTACTTTGCAAATATCTATGTCTCCATCTTGAACATTTTCACGGATGGAGTTGAAGCGACATTTGATGTGCCTGGTCTTCTTGTGAAACCTGGGCTCCTTGGCAAGGGCAATAGCTCCAGTGTTGTCACAGAAGAGTTTGATCGGCCCCGACGCATTGGGTATGACTCCTAGGTCGGTGATGAACTCCTTCACCCAAATTGCTTCATGCGCTACCTCCGAGGCTGCCATGTACTCCGCTTCACATGTAGATCCCGCCACGACGCTCTGCTTGCAGCTGCACCAGCTTACTGCTCCACCATTTAACATATACACGTATCCGGTTTGTGACTTAGAGTCATCCAGATCTGTGTCGAAGCTAGCGTCGACGTAACCCTTTACGACGAGCTCTTCGTCACCTCCATAAACGAGAAACATGTCCTTTCTCCTTTTTAGGTACTTCAGGATATTCTTGACCGCTGTCCAGTGTTCCTTGTCGGGATTACTTTGGTACCTTCCTACCAAACTTACGGCAAGGTTTACATCAGGTCTGGTACACAGCCTGGCATACATAATAGATCCTATGGCTGAGGCATAGGGGATGATGCTCATCTCTTCTTTATCTTTTGCCGTGGTCGGGCATTGAGCCGAGCTCAATCTCACACCTTGCAGTACAGGCAAGAACCCTTTCTTGGACTGATCCATTTTGAACTTCTCCAAAATCTTATCAAGGTATGTGCTTTGTGAAAGACCTCTGAGGCGTCTCGATCTATCCCTATAGATCTTGATGCCTAATATATATGCAGCTTCTCCAAGGTCCTTCATTGAAAAACACTTATTCAAGTAGGCTTTTATGTTGTCCAAGAATTCTATATCATTTCCCATAAAAAGTATGTCATCTACATATAATATGAGAAATGCTACAGAGCTCCCACTCACTTTCTTGTAAACGCAGGCTTCTTCATAAGTCTGCATAAACCCAAACGCTTTGATCATCTCATCAAAGCGAATGTTCCAACTCCGAGATGCTTGCACCAGCCCATAAATGGATCGCTGGAGCTTGCACACTTTGTTAGCATTCTTAGGATCGACAAAACCCTCCGGCTGCATCATATACAGTTCTTCCTTAAGATGCCTGTTAAGGAATGCCGTTTTGACGTCCATCTGCCATATCTCATAATCATAGTATGCGGCAATTGCTAACATGATTCAGACGGACTTAAGCTTCGCTACGGGAGAGAAAGTCTCATCGTAGTCAATCCCTTGAACTTGCCGATAACCCTTAGCGACAAGTCGAGCTTTATAGATGGTGACATTACCATCTGCGTCCGTCTTCTTCTTAAAGATCCATTTGTTTTCTATCGCTCGCCGATCATCGGGCAAGTCAGTCAAAGTCCATACTTTGTTTTCATACATGGATTCTATCTCGGATTTCATGGCTTCTAGCCATTTGTTGGAATCTAGGCCTGCCATCGCTTATTCATAGTTCGAAGGTTCACCGTTGTCTAACAACATGATTTCCAGGACAGGGTTGCCATACCACTCTGGTGTGGACCATGTCCTTGTGGACCTACGAAGTTCAGTAGCAACTTGATCAGAAGTACCTTGATCATCATCATTAATTTCCTCTCCAGTTGGTGTAGGCACCACAAGAACGTTTTCCTGAGCTGCACTACTTTCCGGTTCAAGAGGTAGTACTTCATCGAGTTCTACTTTCCTCCCACTTACTCCTTTCGAGAGAAACTCTTTTTCCAAAAAGGATCCGTTCTTGGCAACAAAGATCTTGCCCTCGGATCTTAAGTAGAAGGTATACCCAATGGTTTCCTTAGGGTATCCTATGAAGACGCATTTTTCCGACTTGGGTTCGAGCTTTTCAGGTTGAAGTTTCTTGACATAAGCATCGCATCCCCAAACTTTTAGAAATGACAGCTTAGGTTTCTTCCCAAACCATAATTCATATGGTGTCGTCTCAACGGATTTAGACGGTGCCCTATTTAAAGTGAATGTAGATGTCTCTAGATCGTATCCCCAAAATGATAGCGGTAAATCGGTAAGAGACATCATAGGTCGCACCATATCCAATAGAGTGCGATTACGATGTTCGGACACACCGTTACGCTGAGGTGTTCCAGGCGGCGTGAGTTGTGAAACGATTCCACATTTTCTTAAGTGTGTACCATATTCATGACTTAAATATTCTCCTCTACGATCCGATCGTAAGAATTTTATCTTTCGGTCACGTTGATTCTCTACTTCATTCTGAAATTCCTTGAACTTTTCAAAGGTCTCTGACTTGTGTTTCATCAAGTAGACATACCCATATCTACTCAAGTCATCAGTGAGAGTGAGAACATAACGATATCCTCCGCGAGCCTCAACGCTCATTGGACCGCACACATCGGTATGTATGATTTCCAATAAGTTGGTTGCTCGCTCCATTGTTCCGGAGAACGGAGTCTTGGTCATTTTACCCATGAGGCATGGTTCGCATGTGTCAAATGATTCATAATCGAGAGACTCTAAAAGTCCATCAGCATGGAGCTTCTTCATGCGCTTGACACCAATGTGACCAAGGCGGCAGTGCCACAAGTATGTGGGACTATCGTTATCAACTTTACATCTTTTGGTATTCACGCTATGAATATGTGTAACATTACGTTCGAGATTCATTAAGAATAAACCATTGACCATCGGGGCATGACCATAAAACATATCTCTCATATAAATAGAACAACCATTATTCTTGGATATAAATGAGTAGCCATCTCGTATCAAACGAGATCCAGATACAACGTTCATGCTCAAACTTGGCACTAAATAACAATTATTGAGGTTTAAAACTAATCCTGTAGGTAAATGTAGGGGTAGTGTGCCGACGGCGATCACATCGACCTTGGAACCATTCTCGACGCGCATCCTCACCTCGTCCTTCGCCAGTCTCCGCTTATTCCGCAGCTCCTTTAGTGTTGCCGGCCTTCTTGTCCACTAATTATTTGGGGCAGTTCCGCTTCCACTGACCCTTCCCCTTGCAATAAAAGCACTCAGTCTCAGGCTTGGGTCCATCCTTTGACTTCTTCCCGGCAACTGGCTTACCGGGCGCGGCAACATCTTTGTCGTCCTTCTTGAAGTTCTTCTTACCCTTGCCCTTCTTGAACTTATGGTCTTATTGACCATCAACACTTGATGTTCTTTCTTGATTTCAACCTCTGCTGACTTCAGCATTGAGAATACTTCAGGAATGGTCTTCACCATCCCCTGCATATTGTAGTTCAACACAAAGCTCTTGTAGCTCGGTGGGAGCGACTGAAGGATTCTGTCAATGAACGCCTCTTCCGGGAGGTTGATCTCCAACTGGGACAGGAGGTTGTGCAACCCAGACATTTTGAGTATGTGCTCACTGACAGAACTGTTTTCCTCCATCTTACAACTATAGAACTTGTCAGAGACTTCATATCTCTCGACCCGGGCATGAGCTTGGAAAACCATTTTCAGCTCCTCGAACATCTCATATGCTCCGTGCTTCTCAAAACGCTTTTGGAGCCCCGGTTCTAAGCTGTAAAGCATGCCACACTGAATGAGGGAGTAATCATCAGCACGTGATTGCCAAGTGTTCATAACGTCTTGGTTCTCTGGGATGGGTGCTTCACCTAGCGGTGCATCTAGGACATAATCTTTCTTGGCTGCTATGAGGATGATCCTCAGGTTCCGGACCCAGTCTGAATAGTTGCTGCCATCATCTTTCAGCTTGGTTTTCTCTAGGAACGCGTTGAAGTTCATGTTGACATGAGCGTTGGCCATTTGATCTACAAGACATATTTTGCAAAAGTTTTAGACTAAGTTCATGATAATTAAGTTCATCTAATCAAATTATTTAATGAACTCCCACTTAGATTAGACATCCCTCTAGTCATCTAAGTGTTACACGATCCGAGTCGACTAGGCCGTGTCCGATCATCATGTGAGACGGACTAGTCATCATCGGTGAACATCTCCATGTTGATCGTATCTTCTATACGACTCATGTTCAACCTTTTGGTCTCTATGTTCCGAGGCCATGTCTGTACATGCTAGGCTCGTCAAGTTAACCCTAAGTGTTCTGCATGTGTAAATCTGTCTTACACCCGTTGTATGTGAACGTAAGGATCTATCACACCCGATCATCATGTGGTGCTTCGAAACGACGAACTTTAGCAACGGTGCACAGTTAGGGGGAACACTTTCTTGAAATTATTATAAGGGATCATCTTATTTACTACCGCCGTTTTAAGTAAACAAGATGCATACAACATAATAAACATCACATGCAATTATATAGTAGTGACATGATATGGCCAATATCATATAGCTCCTTTGATCTCCATCTTCGGGGCTCCATGATCATCTTCGTCACCGGCATGACACCATGATCTCCATCATTGTGTCTTCATGAAGTTGTCACGCCAACGACTACTTCTACTTCTATGGCTAACGCGTTTAGCAATAAAGTAAAGTAATTTACATGGCGTTCTTCAATGACACGCAGGTCATACAAAAAAAATAAAGACAACTCCTATGGCTCCTGCCGGTTGTCATACTCATCGACATGCAAGTCGCGATTCCTATTACAAGAACATGATCTCATACATCACAATATATCATTCATCATTCATCACAACTTCTGGCCATATCACATCACATGATAATTGCTGCAAAAACAAGTTAGATGTCCTCTAATTGTTGTTGCATCTTTTACGTGGCTGCAATTGGGTTCTAGCAAGAACGTTTTCTTACCTACGAATAAGCACAACGTGATTTTGTCAACTTCTATTTACCCTTCATAAGGACCCTTTTCATCTAATCTGCTCCAACTAAAGTAGGAGAGACAGACACTCGCTAGCCACCTTATGCAACTAGTGCATGTCAGTCGATGGAACCTGTCTCACGTAAGCGTACGTGTAAGGTCGGTCCGGGCCGCTTCATCCCACAATACCGCTGAAGCAAGAAAAGACTAGTAGCGGCAAGCAAGTTGACAAGATCTACGCCCACAACAAAATTGTGTTCTACTCGTGCAATAGAGAACTACGCATAAACCTGGCTCATGATGCCACTGTTGGGGAACGTTGCAGAAAATAAAAATTTTCCTACCGTTTCACCAAGATCCATCTATGAGTTCATCTAAGCAACGAGTCATGGGAGAGAGATTGCATCTACATACCACTTGTAGATCGCGTGCGGAAGCGTTCAAGGGAACGGTGATGATGGAGTCGTACTCGCCGTGATTCAAATTACACCGATGACCAAGTGCTAAACGGACAGCACCTTCGCGTTCAACACACGTACGGTACGGACGACGTCTCCTCCTTCTTGATCCAGCAAGGGGAAGGAGAGGTTGAGGAAGAAGGCTCCAGCAGCAGCACGACGGCGTGATGATGGTGGAGAGGCAGTACTCCGACAGGGCTTCGCCAAGCGCTCAACGGAGGAGGAGAGGTGTTGGGGAGGGGAGGGGCTGCGCCTTGGATCAGGTGTTCAGCCCTCCCCTTGCCCCTCTATTTATAGGGGAAGGGGAAAGGGGGCCGGCCCCCTCTAGATGAGATCTAGAGGGGGGCGGCGGCCAGGGAGGGGGCTTGCCCCCCAAGCAAAGGGGGTGCGCCCCCTTTAGGGTTCCCCCCCAACCCTAGGCGCATGGGCCCAAGGGGGGGCGCCCAACCCTCCAAGGGCTGGTTCCCTGCCCCATGAGGCCCATGAGGCCCTCTGAGAGGGGTGGCCCCTCCCGGTGGACCCCCGGAACCCTTCCGGTGGCCCCGGTACAATGCTGATATGCCCCCGAAACTTTCCGGTGTCCGCATGACAACTTCTCATATATAAATCTTTACCTCTGGACCATTTCGGAACTCCTCGTGACGTCCGGGATCTCATCCGGGACTCCGAACAACATTCGGTAATCACATACAAGTCTTCCTAATAACCCTAGCATCACCGAACCTTAAGTGTGTAGACCCTACGGGTTCGGGAGACACACAGACATGACCGAGACGGCTCTCCGGTCAATAACCAACAACGGGATCTGGATACCCATGTTGGCTCCCACATGCTCCTCGATGATGTCATCGGATGAACCACGATGTCGAGGATTCAATCAACCCCGTATGCAATTCCCTTTGTCAGACGGTATGTTACTTGCCCGAGACTCGATCGTCGGTATCCCAATACCTCATTCAGTCTCGTTACCGGCAAGTCACTTTACTCGTACCGTAATGCATGATCCCGTGACCAGACACTTGGTCACCTTGAGCTCATTATGATGATGCACTACCGAGTGGGCCCAGTGATACCTCTCCGTCATACGGAGTGACAAATCCCAGTCACGATCCGTGTCAACCCAACAGACACTTTCGGAGATACTTGTAGTGCACCTTTATAGTCACCCAGTTACGTTGTGACGTTTGGTACACCCAAAGCACTCCTACGGTATCCGGGAGTTACACAATCTCATGGTCTAAGGAAGAGATACTTGACATTGGAAAAGCTCTAGCAAAACGAACTACACGATCTTGTGCTATGCTTAGGAATGGGTCTTGTCCATCACATCATTGTCCTAATGATGTGATCCCGTTGTCAACGACATCTAATGTCCATAGTCAGGAAACCATGACTATCTGTTGACCAACGAGCTAGTCAACTAGAGGCTTACTAGGGACGTATTGTGGTCTATGTATTCACACGTGTATTACGATTTCCGGATAATACAATTATAGCATGAATAAAAGACAATTATCATGAACAAGGAAATATAACAATAATGCTTTTATTATTGCCTCTAGGGCATATTTCCAACACTAATTACAAGAGCCTCGCAGTGTGCAATATAGCTATGAGATCCTGTCGTCTGTTGGAATTTCACTTTCCTATGGTTGGCCTTGTTCTTTGAACAGTTCACCTACAAGAAGATAGATTTGTGTGGCACATGCGTAAATAGGACTTCAACATGTGATCTGATCACATATATATAATGTACCTGATACTTCGGATCAGACCAGTGTTTAACAAGGCCCCTCCAGTCTTCATCCGATATATTTTCCACTAGAGATGTTTGGGAAAGTTCACTGTTAGCCTTGCCTTCAAAGTGAGTTTTCCTCAAGTTATACCGATACTGTCATAGAGCAGACTTGAAAACATGGGTGCAAGCTTGTCTGGTTGCATCATCTTGGCTATCCAACTTGAACCTCATCTGTTGAAAATTATGGGAGTCTCATTATCAGCAACCTAGAAAGTATGGGACCGAGCAAGACGATATTACTAGTTTCCATACATAACCATACTTACAGATAAATGGTCGAGTGATACGTCTCCAATGTATCTATATTTTTTGATTGCTCCATGCTACTTTATCTACTGTTTTGGACTATATTGGGCTTTATTTTCCACTTTTATATTATTTTTGGGACTAACCTATTAACCGGAGGCCCAGCCCAGAATTGCTGTTTTTTGCCTATTTCAGTGTTTTGAAGAAACGGAATATCAAACGGAGTCCAAACGGAATGAAACCTCCGGGAACGTGATTTTCTCACCGAACGTGATTCAGGATTCTTGGACCCTACTCCAAGAAGTAACCGAGGCGGTCACGAGGGTGGGGGGCGCGCCCTTCCCCTGGGTGCGCCCCCCTGCCTCGTGGCCCCCCTGTTGCTCCACCGACATACTCTTTCCTCCTATATATACGTACGTATCCCCAAACGATCAAAAAAAGAGCAAAAAACCTAATTCCACCGCCGCAACCTTCTGTATCCACGAGATCCCATCTTGGGGCCTGTTCCGGAGCTCCGCCGGAGGGGGCATCTACAACGGAGGGCTTCTACATCAACACCATAGCCCCTCCGATGAAGTGTGAGTAGTTTACTTCAGACCTTCGGGTCCATAGCTAGTAGCTAGATGGCTTCTTCTCTCTTTTTGGATCTCAATACAATGTTCTCCCCCTCACTCGTGGAGATCTATTCGATGTAATCTTCTTTTTGCGGTGTGTTTGTTGAGACCGATGAATTGTGGGTTTATGATCCAGCTTATCTATGAATAATATTTGAATCTTCTCTGAATTCTTCTATGTATGATTGAGTTATCTTTGCAAGTCTCTTCGAATTATCCTTTTGGTTTGGCCAACTAGATTGGTAGTTCTTGCAATGTGAGAAGTGCTTAGCTTTGGGTTCAATCTTGCGGTGTCCTTTCCTAGTGACAGCAGGGGCAGCAAGGCACGTATTGTATTGTTGCCATAGAGGATAACAAGATGGTTTTTTTATCATATTGCATGAAGTTATCCCTCTACATCATGTCATCTTGCTTAAGGCGTTACTCTGTTTTTATCTTAATACTCTAGATGCATGCTGGATAGCGGTCGATGAGTGGAGTAATAGTAGTAGATGCAGAATCGTTTCGATCTACTTGTCTTGGACGTGATGCCTATATACATGATCATACCTAGATATACTCATAACTATGCTCAATTCTGTCAATTGCTCAACAGTAATTTGTTCACCCACCGTAGAATACTTATGTTCTTTAGAGAAGCCACTAGTGAAACCTATGGCCCCCGGGTCTATTCTCATCATATCAATCTCCATTACTTTAATACTTGCTTTGTTTTTTACTTTGCCTTTTACTTTTCACTTTGCATCTCTATACCAAAAATACCAAAAATATTATTTATCATCTCTATCAGATCTCACCCTCGTAAGTGACCGTGAAGGGATTGACCCCTAATCGCGTTGGTTGCGAGTAGCTATCGTTTTGTGTAGGTACGAGGGACTTGTGCGTGGTCTCCTACTAGATTGATACCTTGGTTCTCAAAAACTGAGGGAATACTTACGCTACTTTGCTGCATCATCCTCTCCCCTTCGGGGAAATCCAACGCAGTGCTCAAGAGGTTGCATCGAGGAAGGTGTTGAACTAGGTTTCATCTTTGTCATTCCTGTACTGAATCTATGTTGGGAGGATACGTACATGACACCTAACGACAACCGCTGCCTCTGATACTAACTTGGCTGACTCTGTAGCATCACGTGGCCTTTTTAAACCTGCTTCAAAATGGATCTCCATTCTTCTTCCTCTAGATTTAGTTAACCTATCGAGCAATATCCCTGATGTTTGTTTCCTCTTGCGCCTAGGTGCTAGTCCAACAACGATCATAGGAAGTGTTAGTGTACATCAAACTGTGAGACTACATATAAAGAAGCATGCAACTGTAACTTGACTCCAGCAACTACCTTCTTGCTGTTGAAGCTCACAAGGTTCATCTAATATTGCCAACTTGTCTTGTGTCAAGAGTGCTTGGGAAGTAGTGTCAGGTGGCAAGGGAGCTTGGGAACGTGCTGCTAGCTCAGTTGACGCATGAGTAAGTCGTGCAGCTGGTAGTACTGTGGTAGGTGTTGCAAGAACTAGGGCTGTCTCTGCTTGTTTGGTGGCAACTATTTGTTTCTGTTTGGCTTTTTTTGCAGCTCGTGTAGCATGGGATGCCGTGTTTGTAGAATTTTTTGCTGGACTTTGACCTTCTATTGCATCATCAGTGCCAGCAAAATCTGCAGGATTCATCCGCTTCTCATTCCCTGCCATTCTGTGTTCCTTCCTCTTTCTCTGTGCCATGTTAAGTCAAGCCGACAAGAAAAACAAATAACAATTTAGTTCTTCAGAACAAATTGATGCGTGATGCAGACGAACTGAGCTTTGATGTTAGACAACCACATGATAGGAGGATGTAATATGTATGAAAAACAGGACGGAAGAGATAACCAGAACTATGATGTGTAAACTAAGAAGAAGACATTTCACCAAATTAGAAGCAATTCAATGGAAGGTAGACACCATATGAAAGATGCTACAAATATCGCTCTACCAAGTTAACAGTGTCTCATCATAAATGGTGTTTAAACAAATGTGAAGCAGTACAAGAAATAAATCATATGCAATATGCACACAACATCACACTACCATGTTAGAGGTCTCTCGTCATTAGTGCCATTGCATATTCACAGCATTGCATATTCACATCTTATGATGTGTAAACTAAGGAGAAGGCATTTCAACAAATTAGAAGCAATGAAAGCTAGACACCATATGAAAGATGCAACGAATATCACTCTACCAAGTTAAATTCGTCTCGTCATAAGTGCCATTTCAACAAATTAGTAGTACAAGCTAGAAAAGAATGTGAGATGTAACTTATATCACACTCCGAAGTCAAACGTGTCTTATGATAAGTGATTGTTGCCGGTTACACAACAATAGTAATTTGATGTAAGAACATGGTGTGATAGACATATATTGTATGTTCTAGAAACAGGAACACATGTCTTATTCAAGTATAATGTGTAAAGTGAGCAGATGGAATTCAACAAAATTAGAAGCAATACAAGCTAGACATCACACATAACATGCAACTACATATAACAGTGCCAAGTTAGAGGGAGCACCGGTGATGCTACACTAGGGGAGACGTGCTCATCATAAACACATCTTTGTTGAGTGTCTATGCATGTGTTGTTGGAAATATGCCCTAGAGGCAATAATAAAATGGTTATTATTATATTTCCTTGTTCATGATAATTGTCTATTGTTCATGCTATAATTGTGTTATCCGAAAATCATAATACATGTGTGAATACATAGACCACAACATGTCCCTAGTGAGCCTCTAGTTGACTAGCTCGTTGATCAATGGATGGTTACGGTTTCCTGACCATGGACATTGGATGTCGTTGATAACAGATCACATCATTGGAAGAATGATGTGATGAACAAGACCCAATCCTAAGAATAGCACAAGATCGTGTAGTTCGTTTGCTAGGGCTTTTCTAATGTCAAGTATCATTTCCTTAGACCATGAGATCGTGTAACTCCCGGATACCGTAGGAGTGCTTTGGGTGTACCAAATGTCACAACGTAACTGGGTGGCTATAAAGGTATACTACAGGTATCTCCGGGTTAGCACGGATCGAGACTGGGATTTGTCACTCCGTATGACGGAGAGGTATCTCTAGGCCCACTCGGTAATGCATCATCATAATGAGCTCAATGTGACCAAGCAGTTGTCACGGGATCATGCATTATGGTACGAGTAAAGTGACTTGCCGATAACGAGATTGAACGAGGTATTGGGATACCGAAGATCGAATATCGGGCAAGTAACGTACCGATTGACAAAGGGAATTGTATACGGGATTACTTGAATCCTCGACATCGTGGTTCATTTGATGAGATCATCATGGAACATGTGGGAGCCAACATGGGTATCCAGATCCCGCTGTTGGTTATTAGCTGGAGAGCTGTCTCGGTTATGTCTGCGTGATTCCCGAACTCGTAGGGTCTACACACTTAAGGTTCGATGACGCTAGGGTTATTAGGAAGACTTGTATGTGATTACCGAATGTTGTTCGGAGTCCCGAATGAGATCTCAGACGTCACGAGGAGTTCCGGAATAGTCTGGAGGTGAATATTTATATATGGGAAGTTGTCATACGGTCACCGGAAAAGTTCGGAGGCATATCGGTATTGTATCGGGGCCACCAGAGGGGTTCCGAGGGTCCACCGGGAGGGGCCACCTCTCTCGAAGGGTCTCATGGGCCGTAGAGGAAAGGGAACCAGCCCTTGGATGGCTGGGCGCATCCCCCCTTGGGCCCGTGCGCCTAGGGTTGGGGGTGGGGGGAAACCCTAGAGGGGGCGCCCCCCTTGCTTGGGGGGCAAGCCCCCTCCCCTTGGCCGCCGCCCCCCTCTAGATCTCATCTAGAGGGGGCCGGCCCCCTTTCCCCTTCCCCTATAAATAGAGGGGCGAGGGGAGGGCTGACAAACACACAAAAGGCGCAGCCCCTCCCCTCCCCAACACCTCTCCTTCTCCATTAAGAGCTTGGCGAAGCCCTGCCGGAGTACTGCCGCTCCATCACCACCACGCCGTCGTGCTGCTGTTGGAGCTCTCTTCCTCAACCTCTCCCTCCTCCTTGCTGGATCAAGGCGCGGGAGACGTCTCCGCTCCGTACGTGTGTTAAACGCGGAGGTGTCGTCCATTCAGCGCTAGGATCATCGGTGATTTGGATCACGACGAGTACGACTTCATCAACCCCGTTCTCTTGAACGCTTCCTCTCGCGATCTAAAAGGGTATGTAGATGCACTCCTCTCTCTCTCGTTTCTAGATGACTCCATAGATTGATCTTGGTGATGCGTAGAAAATTTTAAATTTCTACTACGATCCCCAACAGTGGCATCATGAGCTAGGTCTATGCATAGTTTCTATGCACGAGTAGAACACAATTTTGTTGTGGGCGTAGATCTTGTCAATTTACTTACCACTACTAGTCTTATCTTGTTTCGGTGGCATCGTGGGATGAAGCGGCCCGGACCGACCTTACACGTACGCTTACGTGAGACAGGTTCCACCGACTGACATGCACTAGTTGCATAAGGTGGCTAGCGGGTGTCTATCTCTCCCACCTTAGTCGGATCAAATTCGATGAAAAGGGTCCTTATGAAGGGTAAATAGAAATTGGCATATCACGTTGTGGTTTTGACGTAGGTAAGAAACGTTCTTGCTAGAACCCTATTGCAGCCACGTAAAAACATGCAACAACAATTAGAGGACGTCTAACTTGTTTTTGTAGCATATGCCTTGTGATGTGATATGGCCAAAAGGATGTGAAGAATGATATATATGTGATGTATGAGATTGATCATGTTCTTGTAATAGGAATCATGACTTGCATGCTGATGAGTATGACAACCGACAGGAGCCATAGGAGTTGTCTTAATTATTGTATGACCTGCGTGTCATTGAATAATGCCATGTAATTACTTTACTTTATTGCTAAACCGTTAGCCTTATAGTAGAAGTAATCATTGGCGTGAAAACTTCATGAAGACACGATGATGGAGATCATGGTGTCATGTCGGTGATGATGATGATCATGGCGCCCCAAAGATGGAGATCAAAAGGAGCAAAATGATATTGGCCATATCATGTCACTATTTGATTGCACGTGATGTTTATCATGTTTTTGCATCTTATTTTCTTAGAACAACGGTAGTAAATAAGATGATCCCTCATAATAATTTCAAGAAAGTGTTCCCCCTAACTGTGCGCTGTTGCGAAAGTTCGTTGTTTCGAAGCACCAGGTGATGATCGGGTGTGATAGATTCTAACATTCACATACAACGGGTGTAAGACAGATTTACACATGCAAAAACACTTAGGTAGACTTGACGAGCCTAGCATGTACAGACATGGCCTCGGAACACAAGAGACCGAAAGGTCGAACATGAGTCGTATAGAAGATACGATCAACATGAAGATGTTCACCGATGATGACTCGTCCGTCTCACGTGATGATCAGACATGACCTAGTTGACTCGGATCATGGATCACTTAGATGACTAGAGGGATCTGAGTGGGAGTTCATTAAATAATTTGATTAGATGAACTTAATTATCATGAACTTAGTCTAAAACTTTTGCAATATGTCTTGTAGATCAAATGGCCCACGCTAATGTTGCCCTCAACTTCAACGCGTTCCTAGAGAAAACCAAGCTGAAAGACGATGGCAACAACTATACGGACTGGGTCCGGAACTTGAGGATCATCCTCATAGCTGCCAAAAGAGCATATGTCCTAGATGCACCGCTAGGTGAAGCACCCGTTTTCCCAGCAACTCAAGACATTATGAACGCCTGACAGTTGCGTAGTGATGATTACTCCCTGGTTCAGTGCGGCATGCTTTACAGCTTAGAACCGGGGCTCCAAAAGTGTTTTGAGCAGCACGGAGCATATGAGATGTTCCAAGAGCTGAAAATGGTTTTCCAAGCTCATGCCCGGGTCGAGAGATATGAAGTATCCGACAAGTTCTACAGTTGTAAGATGGAGGAGAATAGTTCTGTCAGCGAGCACATACTCAAAATGTCTGGGTTGCACAACCGCTTGTCTCAACTGGGAGTTAATCTCCCGGATGATGCGGTCATTGACAAAATCCTCCAGTCGCTCCCACCTAGCTACAAGAGCTTTGTGATGAACTACAATATGCAGGGGATGGTGAAAACCATTCCTGAGGTATTTTCAATGCTGAAATCAGCGGAGGTGGAGATCAAAAAGGAACATCAAGTGTTGATGGTCAATAAAACCACTAGTTTCAAGAAAGGCAAGGGTAAGAAGAACTTCAAGAAGGACGGCAAGGGAGTTTCCGCGCCCGGTAAGCTAGTTGCCGAGAAGAAGCCAAAGCATGGACCCATACCTGAGACTGAGTGCTTTTATTGCAAGGGAAGCGGACACTGGAAGCGGAACTGCCCCAAGTACTTAGCGGACAAGAAGGCCGGCAACACCAAAGGTATATGTGATATACATGTAATTGATGTGTACCTTACCAGTACTCGTAGTAGCTCCTGGGTATTTGATACCGGTGCGGTTGCTCATATTTATAACTCAAAACAGGAGGTGCGGAATAAGCGGAGACTGGCGAAGGACGAGGTGACGATGCGCGCCAGGAATGGTTCCAAGGTCGATGTGATCGCCGCCGGCACGCTACCTCTACATTTACCTACGGGATTAGTTTTAAACCCCAATAATTGTTATTTAGTGCCAGCTTTGAGCATGAACATTGTATCTAGATCTCGTTTAATACGAGATGGCTACTCATTTAAATCCGAGAATAATGGTTGTTCTATTTATATGAGAGATATGTTTTATGGTCATGCCCCGCTGGTCAATGGTTTATTCTTAATGAATCTCGAACGTGATGTTACACATATTCATAGTGTGAATACCAAAAGATGTAAGGTTGATAACGATAGTCCCACATACTTGTGGCACTGCCGCCTTGGTCACATTGGTGTCAAACGCATGAAGAAGCTCCATGCTAATGGACCTTTGGAGTCTCTTGATTACAAATCATTTGACACATGTGAACCATGCCTCATGGGCAAAATGACCAAGACTCCGTTCTCCGGAACAATGGAGCGAGCAACCAACTTATTGGAAATCATACATACTGATGTGTGCGGTCCAATGAGCGTTGAGGCTCGCGGAGGCTATCATTATGTTCTCACTCTCACTGATGACTTAAGTAGATATGGGTATGTCTACTTGATGAAACACAAGTCTGAGACCTTTGAAAAGTTCAAGGAATTTCAGAATGAGGTAGAGAATCAACATGACCGAAAAATAAAGTTCTTACGATCAGATCGTGGGGGAGAATATTTAAGTCATAAATTTGGTACGCACTTAAGGAAATGTGGAATCGTTTCACAACTCATGCCGCCTGGAACACCTTAGAGTAACGGTGTGTCCGAACATCGTAATCGCACTCTATTGGATATGGTGCGATCTATGATGTCACTCACCAATTTACCGCTATCATTCTGGGGATACGCTCTAGAGACAGCTACACTCACTTTAAATAGGGCACCGTCTAAATCTGTTGAGACGACACCGTATCGATTATGGTTTGGGAAGAAAACTAACCTGTCGTTTCTAAAAGTTTGGGGATGCGATGCTTATGTCAAGAAACTTCAACCTGAAAAGCTCGAACCAGGTCGAAAAAATGCGTCTTCATAGGATACCCTAAGGAAACCATTGGGTATACCTTCTACCTTAGATCCGAAGGCAAGATCTTTGTTGCCAAGAACGGGTCCTTTCTGGAGAAAGAGTTTCTCTTGAAAGAAATAAGTGGGAGGAAAGTAGAACTCGAAGAAGTACTGCCTCTTGAACCGGAAAGTAGCGCAGCTCATGAAGATGTTCCTATGGTGCCTGCACCGACTAGAGAGGAATTTAATGATGCTGATCAAGGTACTTCGGATCAAGTTGCTACTAAACTTCGTAGGTCCACAAGGACACATTCCACGCCAGAATGGTATGGCAACCCTGTCCTGGAAATCATGTTGTTAGACAACGGTGAACCTTCGAACTATGAAGAAGCGATGGCGGGCCCAGGTTCCAACGAATGGCTTGAAGCCATGCAATCCGAGATAGGATCCATGTATGAAAACAAAGTATGGACTTTGACAGACTTGCCCGATGATCGGGGAGCGATAGAAAATAAATGGATCTTTCAGAAGAAGACGGACGCGGATGGTAATGTTACCATCTATAAAGCTTGACTTGTTGCTAAGGGTTATCGACAAGTTCAAGGGGTTGACTACGATGAGACCTTCTCACCCATAGCAAAGCTGAAGTCCGTCTGAATCATGTTAGCTATTGCCGCTTTCTACGATTATGAGATATGGAAAATGGACGTCAAAACGGCATTCCTTAACGGCTTCCTTAAGGAAGAATTGTATATGATGCAGACAGAAGGTTTTGTCGATCCTAAGAATGCTAACAAGGTATGCAAGCTCCACCGCTCCATCTATGGGCTGGTGCAAGCATCTCGGAGTTGGAACATTCGCTTTGATGAAATGATCAAAGCGTTTGGGTTTATGCAGACTTATGGAGAATCATGCGTTTACAAGAAAGTGAGTGGGAGCTCTATAGCATTTCTCATATTATATGTAGATGACATACTTTTGATGGGAAATGATATAGAACTTTTGGACAGCATTAAGGCCTACTTGAATAAGTGTTTTTCAATGAAGGACCTAGGAGAAGCTGCTTACATATTAGGCATCAAGATCTATAGAGATAGATCGATACGCCTCATAGGTCTTTCACAAAGCACATACCTTGATAAGATATTGAAGAAGTTCAATATGGATCAGTCCAAGAAGGGGTTCTTGCCTGTGTTGCAAGGTGTGAAATTGAGCTCGGCTCAATGCCTGACCATGGCAAAAGATAGAGAAAAGATGAGTGTCATCCCCTATGCCTCGGCCATAGGGTCTATTATGTATGCCATGCTGTGTACCAGACCTGATGTAAACCTTGCTGTAAGTTTGGTAGGAAGATACCAAAGTAATCCCGGCATGGAACATGATGTCTACTACACAACCTTCTTCTTGTAGATGTTGTTGGGCCTGCAAGTGCATAGGTTTGTAGGACAGTAGCAAATTTCTCTCAAGTGGATGACCTAAGGTTTATCAATCCGTAGGAGGCGTAGGATGAAGATGGTCTCTCTCAAACAACCCTGCAACCAAATAACAAAGAGTCTCTTGTGTCCCCAACACACCCAATACAATGGTAAATTGTATAGGCGCACTAGTTCGGCGAAGAGATGGTGATACGAGTGCAATATGGATGGTAGATAAAGGTATTTGTAATCTGAAATAATAAAAACAGCAAGGTAACTAATGGTAAAAGTGAGCGTAAACGGTATTGCAATGATAGGAAACAAGGCCTAGGGTTCATACTTTCACTAGTGCAAGTTCTCTCAACAATAATAACATAGATAGATCATATAACAATCCCTCAACATGCAACAAAGAGCCACTCCAAAGCCACTAATAGCAGAGAACAAACGTAGAGATTATGGTAGGGCATGAAACCACCTCAAAGTTATTCTTTCGGATCGATCTATTAAAGAGTTCGTACTAGAATAACACCTTAAGACACAAATCAACCAAAACCCTAATGTCACCTAGATACTCCATTGTCACCTCAAGAATCTGTGGGCATGATTATACAATATGCATCACACAATCTCAGATTCATCCAACCAACACAAAGTACTTCAAAGAGTGCCCTAAAGTTTCTACCGGAGAGTCAAGAAAACGTGTGCCAACTCCTATGCATAGGTTCATGGGCGGAACCCGCAAGTTGGTCACCAAAACATACATTAAGTGTCACGTGATATCCCATTGTCACCACAGATAAACATGGCAATACATACATCAACTGTTCTCAAATAAAGACTCAATCCGATAAGATGACTTCAAGAGGGAAACTCAATTCATCACAAGAGAGTAGAGGGGGAGAAACATCATAAGATCCAACTATAATAACAAAGCTCGCGATACAACAAAATCGTGCCATAGAGAGAACACGAGAGAGAGAGATCAAACACATAGCTACTGGTACATACCCTCAGCCTCGAGGGTGAACTACTCCCTCCTCGTCATGGATAGCGCCGGGATGATAAAGATGGCCACCGGTGATGGGTTCCCCCCTCCGGCAGGGTGCCGGAATGGGCTCCCGAGAGGTTTTTGGTGGCTACAGAGGCTTGCGGCGGCAGAACTCCCAATCTATCTTGTTTTTCGATGTTTTTATGGTACGTAGGCTTATATAGGCGAAAGAAGTCGGTCGAGGGGTGCTCGAGGGGTCCACGAGACAGGGGGTGCGCCCAGTGGGGGGGGCACCCCTCTCTCCTAGGCTCCTCGAGTATCTTCTGACGTGAACTCCAAGTCTCCAGGATGATATTCTTCCAAAAAATCACATTGCCAAAGGTTTCATTCCGTTTGGACTTCGTTTGATATTCATTTTCTTTGAAATACTGAAACAGGCAATAAAAGAACAATATGGGCTGGGCCTCCGGTTAATAGGTTAGTCCCAAAAGTAATATAAAAGTGTATAATAAAGCCCATAATCATTCAAAACAGGTAATATAATAGCATGGAACAATAAAAAACTATAGATACGTTGGAGATGTATCAAGCATCCCCAAGCTTAATTCCTGCTCGCCCTCGAGTAGGTAAATGATAAAAAAGAATTTTTGATGTGGAATGCTACCTAGCATGATTCTCAATGTAATTTATCTTTATTGTGGCATGAATGTTCAGATCCAAATGATTCAAAATAAAAGTTCATATTGACAAAAGAAATAGTAATACTTCAAGCATACTAATAAAGCAATCATGTCTTCTCAAAATAACATGGCAAAAGAAAGTTCATCCCTACAAAATCATATAGTTAGGCTATGCTTCATTTTTGTCACACAAAGATGTTCCCAACTTCTATATCCCCGATGACAAGCCAAGCAATTGTTTCATACTTAAATAATCTGAAACTTTTTCAACCTTCACGCAATACATGAGCGTGAGCCATGGACATAGCACTATGGGTGGAATAGAATATGATGATGGGGATTGTGTGGAGAAGACAAAAAAGGAGAAAGTCTCACATTGACGAGGATAATCAACGGGCTATGGAGATGCCCATCAATTGATGTCAACATGAGGAGTAGGCATTACCATGCAACGGATGCACTAGAGGTATAAATGAATGCTCAACAAAAGAAAACTAGTGGGCGTGGATCCAACTTGCTTGCTCACGAAGACCTAGGGCATTCGAGGAAGCCCATCGTAGGAATATACAAGCCAAGTTCTATAACGAAAAATTCTCACTAGTATGAAAAAGACAATCTATGAGACTCACTACATGAAGAACAAGGTGCTACTTTGAAGCACAATATATGAGACTCACTACATGAAGAACAAGGTGCTCATTTGAAGCACAAGTGTGGAAAAAGAGATAGTAACATTGCCCTTTTTATTTTTTTTATTTTTTTATTTTTTTTCTTTTTTGGGCCTTTCCTTTTTTGGCCTTTCTTTTTTTTCCTTTTTTATTTTTGGGCAATGCTCTAATAATGATGATCATCACACTTTTATTGATTACAACATAGGAATTCAACTCAAAACTAGAACAAGATATGAATCTATATGAATGCCTCTGGCGGTGTACCGGGATGGTGCAATGAATCAAGAGTGACATGTATGAAAAATAATGCATGGTGGCTTTGCCACAAATACGATGTCAACTACATGATCATGCAATGGCAATATGACAAAAGTAATGTATGTCATGATGATGATAAACGGAACGGTGGAAAGTTGCATGGAAATATATCTCGGAATGGCTATGGAAATGCCATAATAGGTAGGTATGGTGGCTGTTTTGAGGAAGATATAAGGAGGTTTATGTGTGATAGAGCGTATCGTATCACGGGGTTTGGATGCACCGGCGAAGTTTGCACCAACTCTCAAGGTGATAAAGGGTAATGCACGGTACCGAAGAGGCTAGCAATGGTGGAAAGGTAAAAGTGTGTATAATCCATGGACTCAACATTAGTCAAAAGAACTCATATACTTATTGCAAAAATTTAGAAGTCATCAAAAATTGTGTATAATCCATGAACCAAAGCACTACGCGCATGCTCCTAGGGGGATAGATTGGTAGGAAAAGACCATCGCTCGTCCTTGACCGCCACTCATAAGGATGCACAAGCCAGGTACACTTCATGTTTCAAATTTGTTACACAACTTTAACCATACGTGCATGCTACGGGACTTGCTAACTTCAACACAAGCATTATTTAAATTCATAATCACCCAACTAGCATGACTTTAATATCACTACCTCCATATCTCAAAACAATTATCAAGTATCAAATTGATCATAGCATCCAATTCACCTCCTAGTTTTTGTTCAAATTACCATGATGTTTAAGACTCCCAAAATAATATAAGTGAAGCATGAGAGTTCATTAATTTCTACAAAATAAAACTACCACTATGCTCTAAAAAGATATAAGTGAAGCACTAGAGCAAACGACAAACTACTCCAACAAGATATAAGTGAAGATCAATGAGTAGCTAAAAAACTATGTAACTATGTGAAGACACTCTCTCATTTAAGAATTTCAGATCTTGGTATTGTATTCAAACAGAAAAAAAAATGACATTGCAAGGATAGCACAACTCATGTGAAGAAGCAAAAACTTAGGCTCAACCGATACTAACCGATAGTTGTTGAAGAAGAAAGGTGGGATGCCTACCGGGGCATCCCCAAGCTTAGATGATTGAGACTTATTGAAATATTATCTTGGGGTGCCTTGGGAATCCCCAATCTTGAGCTTTTATGTCTCCTTAATTCCTCTCATATCATGGTTTCTCTTTTTATCAAAAGCTTCATCCACAACAAACTCAACAAGAACTCGTGAGATAGGTTAGTATAAACCAATGCAAAACCTTATCATTTTCTACTGTAACAAATCACTAAAATTATTATTCAATATTGCATACTAAATGCCTATGCATATTTAACACTCCTATCCTCAAATAGAATCATTAAACAAGCAAACATATGCAAACAATACAAACATAACAGCAATCTGCCAAAACAGTACAGTCTGTAAAGAATGCAAGAGCATCAATACTTCTCTATATCCTAAATTTATGATAAAAATACTAAGATGTAGAAGATTTATCAGATCTCAATATGCAAAAATATTCAACATTATACCATTCTCTGACTTCTCTAGGGAAGTTTTGCAACAACGGTAAACTTTCTATTTTCAAACAGCAACATGTGTACATGCAAAATAAGCATGGTAAAGGCTATCCTTGAAATTTTTATTGAAAATATAGGTGCAAAACATTAACCTAAATAACATCAAGCAAATACTAACAAAATAAAATGACGCTCCAAGCAAAACAAATATCATGTGGTGAATAAAAATATAGCTCCAAGTAAAGTTACCGATGAACGAAGACGAAAGAGGGGATGCCTTCCAGGGTATCCCCAAGCTTAGGCTCTTGGTTGTCCTTTAATATTACCTTGGGGTGCCTTGGGCATCCCCAATCTTAGGCTTTTTCCACTCCTTATTCCATAGTCCATCGAATCTTTACCCAAAACTTGAAAACTTCAACCACACAAAACTCAAAACAAAACTCGTAAGCTCCGTTAGTATAAGAAAATAAAACCACCACTTAGGTACTGTAATGAACTCATTCTAAATTCATATTGGTGTTAAACCTACTGTATTCTAACTTATATATGGTTCATACCCTCCAATACTACTCATAGATTGATCAAAATAAGCAAACAACACAATGAAAACAGAATCTGTCAAAAACAGAACAGTCTGTAGTAATCTGTATCAAACGTATACTTCTGGAACTGGAAAAATTCTGAAATAAATTTATGGACCTGAGGAATTTGTCTATTAATCATCTTCAAAAAGAATAAACCTAAAATCACTCTTCAGTAAAAAATGGCAGCTAATCTCGTGAGCACAAAAGTTTCTATTTTTTACAGCAAGATCACATAAACTTCACCCAAGTCTTCCCAAAGGTTCTACTTGGCACTTTATTGAAACAAAAGCTATAAAACATGATTACTACAGTATAGTAATCATTAGGACACACAAAAACAGTAAGGATAAATATTGGGCTGTCTCCCAACAAGCGCTTTTCTTTAATGCCTTTCTAGCTAGGCATGATGATGGCAATGATGCTCACATAAAAGATAAGAATTGAAACAAAACGGGAGCATCATGAAGCATATGACTAGCACATTTAAGTCTAACCCACTTCCTATGCATAGGGATTTTGTGAGCAAACAACTTATGGGAACAATAATCAACTAGCATAGGAAGGTAAAACAAGCATAACTTCAAAAATTTCAACACATAGAGAGGAAACTTAACATTATTGCAATTCCTACAAGCATATGTTCCTCCCTCATAATAATTTTCAGTAGCATCATGAATGAATTCAACAATATAACCAGAACCTAAATCATTCTTTTCATGATCTACTAGCATAGAAAATTTATTACTCTCCACATAAGAAAATTTCCTCTCATTCGGAATAGTGAGAGTATCATAAAAGACTTGAACACTAAAAATTGTTTCCACATTAAAAGAGTAATGTTCAGAAAAAGGGTAATCATAATCATGACAAGTTTTATAAATATAATCATCACTACTTTTTATAGCTTAAGTTTCATCACAATAATCATCATAAGTAGCAACTTTGTTCTCATCATAATCGATTGAAACCTCTCCCAAGATAGTGGAATCATCACTAAATAAAGTTGACACTCTTCCAAATCCACTTTCATAAATATTATAAGATTCAACATCCTCCAAAATAGTGGGATCACTACTTACTAAAGTTGACACTCTTCCAAACCCACTTTCATCAATATAACCATCATAGGTAAGAGGCATGCTATCATCGTAACAACTTTGCATATCAAAACTTGGGAGGCTAAAAATATCATCTTCATTAAACATAGCATCCCCAAGCTTGGGACAATCATTAATTTAAGCAAATATATTCTCAAATATTTCATACTCATCAAACATAGCTTCCCCAAGCTTGGGCCTTTTCATATCATAAGCACAATCACTCTCATCATTAATAGTATGGATAGCACCAATAGTATAACAATTATCATCATCAAAATGAGTAGTAGGAGCAACATCATTTGGGAGGGGTACCTTTTTACCTTTGCTGCTCCGTCTCTTCCTTTTCTTCTTCACATTATGTGTGGGTTCAACCTTCTTCCTTGAGCTCCTTATTGATGAGACTGGTTGAATAGAAGGCTCCTCCTCGATACCTGATTCATCATAAGAAATAATAGGAGGATAATGGGAAGTCTCTTCCCTTTCATTAGTACTCTCTTCATCTTCTATTTACTTTCTTTTCTTTAGGTAATTGGCAATATAAGGATTTTCAATGCAATTCTCCGTACAATACAAATAAATCTTCTCTAGATCAATATCAAGGAATTTCTTAGGGGCAAAATCTGGAAGATCCTTAGTTAAACGTTTCAATTCTTCATAACCCCAAAGCAAACTAAGTTCATTATAATGTGCAAGGGAAATCAAATCATCACAATTCTTGGACACGATTCGATCATGAAATAATTTTCATAGGAGATGTAGATGACCATGTTCATTGCATAGTTCACAAGTATGGCAAAGGAAATGTAAATTTTTAGTACTCCCATTTAAATTTTCTTGCAACAATTTAGTTTCTAAATGCTTATGCCTCTTGCAATATATATCTTCTCTATTCGCTGCGTTCATGCAAACATGCACTCCACAAAAGTTGACATGCTTATAAGAGATATTTTCATCATGACTAGAGCAATCATCATTAGTACTATGGATATTCAAGCAGTTCAAACTAACAACATTGCAATCATGCTCATCAATCAAATATTTAGTACCAAGCATTTTAATGCATTCTTCTTCTAGCAATTGAGCACAATTTTCCTTTCCATCATACTCACGAAAGATATTAAAAAGACGAAGCGTATGAGACAAACTTAACTCCATCTTTTTGTAGTCTTCTTTTATAAACTAAACTAGTGATAAAACAAGAAAAAAAAAGATTCGATTGCAAGATCTAAAGATATACCTTCAAGCACTCACCTCCCCGGCAACGGCGCCAGAAAAGAGCTTAGTTGACGGGGTGTGAGTACCGCTTACCTAGCCTCCCCGGCAACAGCGCCAGAAAAGAGCTTGATGTCTACTACACAACCTTCTTCTTGTAGAAGTTGTTGGGCCTGCAAGTGCACAGGTTTGTAGGACAGTAGCAAATTTCCCTCAAGTGGATGACCTAAGGTTTATCAATCTGTAGGAGGCGTAGGATGAAGATGGTCTCTCTCAAACAACCCTGGAACCAAATAACAAAGAGTTTCTTGTGTCCCCAACACACCCAATACAATGGTAAATTGTATAGGTGCACTAGTTCGGCGAAGAGATGGTGATACAAGTGCAATATGGATGGTAGATAAAGGTATTTGTAATCTGAAATAATAAAAACAGCAAGGTAACTAATGGTAAAAGTGAGCGTAAACGGTATTGCAATGATAGGAAACAAGGCCTAGGGTTCATACTTTCACTAGTGCAAGTTCTCTCAACAATAATAACATAGATAGATCATATAACAATCCCTCAACATGCAACAAAGAGTCACTCCAAAGCCACTAATAGCGGAGAACAAACGTAGAGATTATGGTAGGGTACGAAACCACCTCAAAGTTATTCTTTTGGATCGATCTATTAAAGAGTTCGTACTAGAATAACACCTTAAGACACAAATCAACCAAAACCCTAATGTCACCTAGATACTCCATTGTCACCTCAAGTATCTGTGGGCATGATTATATGATATGCATCACACAATCTCAGATTCATCCAACCAACACAAAGTACTTCAAAGAGTGCCCCAAAGTTTCTACCGGAGAGTCAAGAAAACGTGTGCCAACCCCTATGCATAGGTTCATGGGCGGAACCCGCAAGTTGGTTACCAAAACATACATCAAGTGGCACGTGATATCCCATTGTCACCATAAATAAACACGGTAAGACATACATCAAGTGTTCTCAAATAAAAACTCAATCTAATAAGATAACTTCAAGAGGGAAACTCAATTCATCACAAGAGAGTAGAGGGGGAGAAACATCATAAGATCCAACTATAATAACAAAGCTCGCGATACATCAAGATCGTGCCATAGAGAGAACATGAGAGAGAGAGAGATCAAACACATAGCTACTGGTACATACCCTCAGCCCCGAGGGTGAACTACTCCCTCCTCGTCATGGATAGCATTGGGATGATGAAGATGGCCACTGGTGATGGGTTCCCCCCTCCGACAGGGTGCCGGAACGGGCTCCTGAGAGGTTTTTGGTGGCTACAGAGGCTTGCGGCGGCGGAACTCCCGATCTATCTTGTTTTTCGTTGTTTTTAGGGTACATAGGCTTATATAGGCGAAATAAGTCGGTCGGGGGGGTGCTCGAGGGGTCCATGAGACAGGGGGCACGCCCAGTAGGGGGGGGGCGCCCCTATCTCCTGGGCTCCTCGAGTATCTTCTGACGTGAACTCCAAGTCTCCAGGATGATATTCTTCCAAAAAATCATGTTGCCGAAGGTTTCATTCCGTTTGGACTTTGTTTGATATTCCTTTTCTTCGAAATACTGAAACAGGCAATAAAACAACAATATGGGCTGGGCCTCTGGTTAATAGGTTAGTCCAAAAAGTAATATAAAAGTGTATAATAAAGCCCATAATCATTCAAAACAGGTAATATAATAGCATGGAACAGTAAAAAATTATAGATACGTTGGAGACGTATCAGAACACTGGACATCGGTCAAAAATATCCTGAAGTACCTGAAAAGGACTAAGGATATGTTTCTCGTTTATGAAGGTGACGAAGAGCTCGTCGTAAAGGGTTACGTCGACGCTAGCTTCGACACAGATCTGGATGACTCTAAGTCACAAACCGGATATGTGTATATTTTGAATGGTGGGGCACTAAGCTGGTGCAGTTGCAAGCAAAGCGTTGTGGCGGGATCTACATGTGAAGCGGAATACATGGCAGCCTCGGAGGCAGCACATGAAGCAATCTGGATGAAGGAGTTCATTACCGACCTAGGAGTTATTCCCAATGCGTCGGGGCCGACGACTCTCTTCTGTGACAACACTGGAGCCATTGCCCTTGCCAAGGAGCCCAGGTTTCACAAGAAGACCAGGCACATCAAGCGTCGCTTCAACTCCATTCGTGAAAATGTTCAAGATGGAGACATAGATATTTGCTAAGTGCATACGGATCTGAATGTCGCAGATCCGTTGACTAAACCTCTTCCGCGAGCAAAACATGATCAACACCAGAACTCTATGGGTGTTTGATTCATCACAATGTAACTAGATTATTGACTCTAGTGCAAGTGAGAGACTGTTGGAAATATGCCCTAGAGGCAATAATAAAATGGTTATTATTATATTTCCTTGTTCGTGATAATTGTCTATTGTTCATGCTATAATTGTGTTATTGCTACGTCTTGAGCTAGCGTTGGTTTTCCCCGAAGAGGAGAGGGTGATGCAACAAGTGTAGCGTAAGTATTTCCCTCAGTTTTGAGAACCAAGGTATCAATCCAGTAGGAGGTTCCTCAAAAGTCCCACGCACCTACACAAACAAACTTAGAACTCACAACCAACGCAATAAAGGGGTTATCAATCCCTTCACGGTCACTTACAAAAGTGAGATCTAATAACGAGAGAAAGATAAGATAAATATATTTTTTGTATTTTATAATATAGATGCAAAAAGTAAAGATGCAAATAAAAGTAGATTGAAAGCAAATATGATAAGAGATAGACCCGGGGCCATAGGTTTCACTACAGGCTTCTCTCGAGATAGCATAAGTATTACGGTGGGTGAACAAATTACTGTCGAGCAATTGATAGAAAAGCGCATAGTTATGAGATTATCTAGGCATGATCATATATATAGGCATCACGTCCATAACAAGTAGACCGACTCCTGCCTGCATTTACTACTATTACTCCACACATCGACCGACTCCTGCCTGCATCTAGAGTATTAAGTTCATAAGAACAAAGTAATGCATTAAGAAAGATGACATGATGTAGAGGGATAAACTCATGCAATATGATGTAAACCCCATCTTGTTATCCTCGATGGCAACAATACAATACATGTCTTGCAACCCTTTCTGTCACTGGCTAAGAACACCGCAAGATTGAACCCAAAGCTAAGCACTTCTCCCATGGCAAGAAAGATCAATCTAGTAGGCCAAACCAAACTGATAATTCGAAGATACTTGCAAAGATAACTCAATCACACATAAAATAATTCAGAGAAGATTCAATTATTATTCATAGATAAACTTGATCATAAACCCACAATTCATCGGATCTCGACAAACACACCGCAAAAAGAGATTAAATCGAATAGATCTCCACAAGAGAGGGGGAGAACATTGTATTGAGATCCAAAAAGAGAGAAGAAGCCATCTAGCTAATAACTATGGACCCGTAGGTCTGTGGTAAACTACTCACAACTCATCGGAGGGGCAAGTATGTTGATGTAGAAGCCCTCCGTGGTTGATTCCCCCTCCGGCAGAGTGCCGGCGAAGGCTCCCAGATGGGATCTCACGGATACAGAAGGTTACGACGGTGGAAATTGTGTTTCGTGGTGCTCCTGGAAGTTTTCGGGGTACGTAGGTATATATAGGAGGAAGAAGTACGTCGGTGGCCGCCCGAGGGGCCCACGAGACAGGGGGCGCGCCCTACAGGGGGGCCCCTATCTCGTGGGGTCCTCGGGAGCTTCTTGAATTGCACTCCAAGCTCTCCGGATCACGTTCGTTCCAAAAATCACGCTCCCGAAGGTTTCTTTCGATTTGGACTCCGTTTGATATTCCTTTTCTTCGAAATACTGAAATAGACAAAAAACAACAATATGGGCTGGGCCTCCGGTTAGTAGGTTAGTGCCAAAAATGATATAAATGTGTAAAATAAAGCCCATAAACATCCAAAAGGGGTAATATAATAGCATGAAACAATCAAAAATTATAGATACGTTGGAGACGTATCAAGCATTCCCAAGCTTAATTCCTGCTCGTCCTCGAGTAGGTAAATGATAAAAAGAGAATTTTTGATGTGGAATGCTACCTAGCATAGTTCATAATGTAATTTTCTTTATTTTGGCATGAATGTTCAGATCCAAATGAGTACAAAATAAAAGTTCATATTGACATAAGAAATAGTAACACTTCAAGCATACTAGTCAATGTAATCATGTCTTCTCAAAATAACATGGCTAAATAAAGTTATCCCTACAAAATCATATAGTATGGCTGTTGCTCTATCTTCATCACACAAAGTATTTAATCATACACAACCCCGATGACAAGCCAATCAATTGTTTCATACTTTAATAATCTCAAACTCTTTCAATTTTCACGCAATACATGAGCGTGAGCCATGGACATAGCACTATATGTGGAATAGAATGGTGGTTGTGGAGAAGACAACAAGGAGAAGATGGTCTCACATCAACTAGGCGTATCAACGGGCTATGGAGATGCCCATTAATAGATATCAATGTGAGTGAGTAGGGATTGCCATGCAACAGATGTACTAGAGCTATAAATATATGAAAGCTCAACAGAAACTAAGTGGGTGTGCATCCAACTAGCTCGCTCATGAAGACCTAGGGCACTTTTGAGGAAGCCCATCATTGGAATATACAAGCCAAGTTCTATAATGAAAAATTCCCACTAGTATATGAAAGTGACAACATATGAGACTCTCTATCATGAAGATCATGGTGTTATTTTGAAACACAAGTGTGGAAAAAGAGATAATAGCATTGTCCCTTCTCTCTTTTTCTCTCATTATATTTTTTTCTTTTTCTTTTTCTTTTTCTCTTCTTTTTTTTCTTTGGCCTTCTTTTTTTGGCATTTCTCTTTTTTTTTCTTTTTTTTTCTTTTTTAAAGTCCGAAGTATCATCCCGACTTGTGGGGGAATCATAGCCTTCATCATCCTTTCCTCACAAGGACAATGCTCTAATAATGAAGATCATCACACTTTTATGGATTTACAACTCAAAGCTAGAACAAGATATGACTCTATATGAATGCCTCCGGCGGTGTACCAGGATATGCAATGAATCAAGAGCGGCATGTATGAAAATTATGAAGGTGGCCTTGCCACAAATACGATGTCAACTACATGATCATGCAAAGAGCAATATGACAAAAGTAATGTGTGTCATATGAACGGAACGGTGGAAAGTTGCACGGCAATATATCTCGGAATGGCTATGGAAATGCCATAATATATACGTAGGCATGGTGGATATTTTGAGGAAGGAGTATGGTGGGTGTATGGTACCGGCGAAAGTTGCACGGCAGAAGAGAAGCTAGCAATGGTGGAAGGGTGAAAGAGTGCGTATAATTCATGGACTCAACATTAATCAAGAGAACTCATGTACTTATTGCAAAAATTTAGAAGTAATCAAAAACCAAAGCACTACGCGCATGCTCCTAGGGGGATAGATTGGTAGGAAAAGACCATCGCTCGTCCCTGACCGCCACTCATAAGGAAGACAATAAATAAATAAATAAAATTGTGCTCCAACTTCATCACAAAGCGGTTCACCATACGTGCATGCTACGGGAATCACAAAATTCAACACAAGCATTCTTTAAATTCATAATCACCCAACTAGCATAACTTAAATATTACTACCTCCATATCTCAAAACAATTATCAAGTATCAAATTTATCATAGCATCCAATTCACTTTCTATGATAGTTTTTATTATACCCAACTTGGATGCTCATCATTCTAGGACCAACTTTAAGATCATAGCAAAAACCATGCTGTTCTAAAAGACTCTCAAAATAATATAAGTGAATCATGAGAGACTAGTAATTTCTTCAAAATTAAGATACCACCGTGCTCTAAAAGATACAACTGAAGCACTAGAGCAAAAACTATCAAGCTCAAAAGATATAAGTGAAGCACATAGAGTATTCTAGCAAATTCTAATCAAATAGGCTTCTCCCAAAAGGTGTGTACAGCAAGGATGATTGTGGCAAAATAAAAAGAAAAGACTAATATAATACACGATGCTCCAAGCAAAACACATATCATGTGGCGAATAAAAATATAGCTCCAAGTAAAGTTACCAATGAACGAAGACGGAAGAGGGGATGCCTTCCCGGGGCATCCCCAAGCTTAGGATTTTGGCTATCCTTGAATATATTGGTGTGCCATGGGCATCCCCAAGCTTAGGCTCTTGCCACTCCTTATTCCATAGTCCATAAAAGCTTTACCCAAAACTTGAAACTTCACAACACAAAACTCAACAGGAAATCTTATAAGCCCCGTTAGTGAAAGAAAAGAAAACCACCACATAAGGTACTGCAATGAACTCATTATTTATTTATTTTGGTGTTAAACCTACTGTATTCCAACTTCTCTATGGTTTATAAACTATTTTACTAGCCATAGATGCATCAAAATAAGCAAACAACACACGAAAAACAGAATCTGTCAAAAACAGAACAGTCTGTAGTAATCTGTAACTAACGCAAACTTATGGAACTCTACAAATCCTACCAAAATAGGAAGTACTGGAAACTTTGTTTATTTATCATAAGCAAAAAGAATCAATGCAAAATCACGTTTCTGTGATTTAACAAAATTTTATTCGTGCGTGCAAAGTTTCTGTTTTCAGCAGAATCAAATCAACTATCATCGTAGGTTATCCTATAGGTTCTACTTGGCACAAACACTAATTAAAAGATAAAAACACATATAAACATAAGGTAGATGCAAGATTTATTCCTAAACAGGAGCAAAAACAAAAAAACATAAAGAAAAATTGGGTTGCCTCCCAACTAGCGCTATCGTTTAACGCCCCTAGCTAGGCATAAAAGCGAAGATAGATCTAACGAGTGCCATTTTTGGCACTAAATTCATAAGTAGCACGCATGATAGATTCATAAGGTAATTTGACTTTCTTCCTTGGAAAGTTCTCCATGCGTTTATTTAAGGGAAATTGGAATCCAATGTTCCCTTCCTTCATATCAATAATCGCACAAATCATTCTAAGGAAAGGTCTACCAAGAATAATAGGGAAAGAAAGATTGCAATCTATATCAAGAACGATAAAATCTACGGGCACCAAATTTCTATTTGCAACAATAAGAACATCATTGATCCTCCCCATAAGCTTTTTAATGGTGGAATTCGCAAGGTGCAAATTTAAAGAGCAATCATCAAGATCTTGGAAACCTAGAATATCACATAAAGTTTTCGGAATCGTGGAAACACTAGCACCCAAATCACACAAAGCAAAACACTCATAATCTTTAATTATAATCTTTATAGTAGGTTCCCACTCATCATTAAGTTTTCTAGGTATAGAAATTTCCAAATTAAGTTTTTCATCATAAGATTGCATCAAGGCATCAACAATATGTTTGGTAAAAGCTTTGTTTTGACTATAAGCATGAGGAGAATTAACAACGGATTGCAACAAGGAAATACAACTTTTTAAAGAGAAGTTATCATAATCAAATTCCTTGAAATCCGATATAGTAGGTTCAATATTATTAGAAGTTGAGGATTCTCCAATCTCACTTTTACCAAATTTAGCATCAAGATGTAAAGACTCCGAATTCGTGGGACGCCTTCTAGGCAAAGTTGATTCATCATCAGTCCCATAATCATCAAAATTAATATTGCAAAACATAGATCTAATCGGAGACGCATTAATAACTTTAAGATCCTCATCATTATTTTCACAGAAACTAGAAGAACACGCTTTTATAAAGCTTTCTTTTTTAGCACGCAATCTAGCGGCTCTTTCCTTGCACTCGTCAATGGAAATTCTCATTACTTTGAGAGACTCATTGATATCATGCTTAGGAGGGGAAGATCTAATTTTAAGAGAATCAATGTCAAGCGAAAGTCTATCAACGTTCCTAGCCAAATCATCAACTTTGAGCAATTTTTCTTCAAGCAAAGCATTAAAATTCTTTTGAGAAATCATAAATTCTTTCACACTATTCTCAAAATCAGAGGGCATCTTATTAAAATTACCATAAGAATTATTGTAGGAATTTCCATAATTATTAGAGGAATTACTAGGGAACGGTCTCGCATTAAAGTTTCCTCTATAAGCATTGTTTCCAAAACTATTCCTACCAACAAAATTCACATCCATAGATTCATTATTATTCTCAATCAAAGAAGACAAAGGCATATCATTGGGATCAAGAGGAGTATTTTTAGTAGCAAACATCTTCATAAGTTCATCCATCTTTCCACTTAAAACATTGATTTCTTCTATAGCATGCACTTTTTTACTAGAAGATCTTTCGGTGTGCCATTGAGAATAATTAGCCATAATATTATCAAGAAGTTTTGTAGCATCTCTTAATGTGATTTCCATAAAGGTGCCTCCCGCGGCCGAATCTAAGAGATTTCTAGAAGCAAAGTTCAAACCGGCATAAATTTTTTGTATGATCATCCATAAATTCAAGCCATGAGTAGGGCAATTGCAAAGCATCAATTTCATTCTTTCCCAAGATTGGGCAACATGCTCATGATCAAGTTGTTTAAAATTCATAATATCGTTCCTAAGAGTGATAATCTTAGCGAGAGGAAAATACTTAGAGATAAAAGCATCTTTGCACTTGTTCCAAGAATCAATACTATTTTTAGGCAAAGACGAAAACCAAACTTTAGCACGATCTCTAAGTGAAAACGGAAATAACTTCAATTTGACAATATTGTTATCCGTATCTTTCTTCTTTTGCATATCACACAAATCAACAAAGTTGTTTAGATGAGTAGCGGCATCTTCACTAGGAAGGCCGACGAATTGATCTTTCATAACAAGATTCAGCAAAGCAGCATTGATTTCACAAGACTCAACATCATTAAGAGGAGCAATCGGAGTACTAAGGAAATCATTATTATTGGTATTCGAGAAATCACACAATTTGGTATTATCTTGTGCCATGGCAACAAGTAATCCAACACACAAGCAAGCAGAAAAAGGCAAGCGAAAGAGAGAGAGGAGATTGGGAAAGAGAGGGCGAATAAAACGGCAAGGGTGAAGTGGGGGAGAGGAAAACGAGAGGCAAATAATGTAAATGCAAGGGAGATGGGTTTGTGATGAGTACTTGGTATGTCTTGACTTGAGCGAAGACCTCCCCGGCAACGGCGCCAGAAATCCTTCTTGCTACAACTTGAGCTAGCGTTGGATTTCCCCGAAGAGGAGAGGGTGATGCAGCAAGTGTAGCATAAGTATTTCCCTCAGTTTTGAGAACCAAGGTATCAATCCAGTAGGAGGCTCCTCAAAAGTCCGACGCACCTACACAAAAAAACTGAGAACTCGCAACCAATGCAATAAAGGGGTTGTCAATCCCTTCACGGTCACTTACGAAAGTGAGATCTAATAAAGAGAGAAAGATAAGATAAATATATTTTTGGTATTTTGTAATATAGATGCAAAAAGTAAAGATGCAAATAAAAGTAGATTGAAAGCAAATATGACAAGAGATAGACCCGGGGGCCATAGGTTTCACTAGAGGCTTCTCTCGAGATAGCATAAGTATTACGGTGGGTGAACAAATTACTGTCGAGCAATTGATAGAAAAGTGCATAGTTATGAGATTATCTAGGCATGATCATATATATAGGCATCACGTCCATAACAAGTAGACCGACTCCTGCCTGCATCTACTACTATTACTCCACACATCGACCAACTCCTCCCTGCATCTAGAGTATTAAGTTCATAAGAACAGAGTAATGCATTAAGCAAGATGACATGATGTAGAGGGATAAACTCATGCAATATGATGTAAACCCCATCTTGTTATCCTCAATGGCAACAATACAATACGTGTCTTGCAACCCTTTCTGTCACTGGGTAAGAACACCGCAAGATTAAACCCAAAGCTAAGCACTTCTCCCATGGCAAGAAAGATCAATCTAGTAGGCCAAATCAAACTGATAATCCGAAGAGACTTGCAAAGATAACTCAATCACACATAAAATAACTCAGAGAAGATTCAATTATTATTCATAGATAAACTTGATCATAAACCCACAATTCATCGGATCTCGACAAACACACCGCAAAAAGAGATTACATCGAATAGATCTCCACAAGAGAGGGGGAGAACATTGTATTGAGATCCAAAAAGAGAGAAGAAGCCATCTAGCTAATAATTATGGACCCGTAGGTCTGTTGTAAACTACTCACAACTCATCGGAGGGGCAAGTATGTTGATGTAGAAGCCCTCCGTGGTTGATTCCCCCTCCGGCAGAGTGCCGGCAAAGGCTCCAAGATGGGATCTCGCGGATACAGAAGGTTACGGCGGTGGAAATTGTGTTTCGCGGTGCTCCTGGATGTTTTCGGGGTACGTAGGTATATATAGGAGGAAGAAGTACGTCGGTGGCCGCCCGGGGGGCCCACGAGACAGGGGAGCGCGCCCTACGGG